>NC_083323.1:99579281-99881661 GCF_963455315.2 Globicephala melas | reverse complement strand
GAGGTGAAGAGTCTTAAGAAGATAGTTTCTTCTTCAATGACCTGATGGTGTAGAGCCAAGACAGGACCTGTGGATCAGTTTCTACAGTCAGAGGAGTATGTATATAAATGTTGTTTTTATCAGGTAGCAGACACACCCTCCTTTTCCTGAGAGGTGTGAGAAATTGTCTTTAATCATATATGTTAGTTCAAAAGCTAATTGTGATCTCATCTCTGCAGAAGAGTTGGGTGTAGGGGGAAAGGCACTTTAATATCAGAGCTGCAGCTACTGAGACAGGCTGGGATGTGGGACCCTTTACTGCAATGCTTGCACCTGGACAAACGTCTCCTCCAGCAACAGAATACAAAGAAACTATGAGAGACTAAAAATAACTGCATGCCTGCACAGTTGGGGCAAAACAGGAACAGGAAGATACAACAAGGCCAAAACCCACCTGCCACGATCCCTGCACACAGCACTACCGGGGAGGGGTGGGCAGACCCCCTAAGCCACCCTTCCGGCCCGGGGTTGAGCAAGGGCACCTGTTACTTGTTTTCACTCCCTCCCTGCTGCAGAATGAGTCCCAATAAAGACTTGCCTGAATTCCTCATCTGGCCTCTTATCAATTTCTATTGATTGAAAAATCCAAGGACCCTGGTTGGTAACACTACTGGTATGGAAAAGCTGGGACTCTTCACTGGTCTGAGACCTAAGGAAGTCTAAAAGGAACTTGCCATCTTCTAAATCTGCTTTTTTTCCCCTTTTGTGATTTTCTGTTAGTTATATCAAGATTTTCCCAGACACCTTGGCTCAGTACTTTTGTCTATCTTTTGGCACCTGCATTTTTTAAAAAAACAAATCATGGTGATCTTACCTTCCTACTAGTTCTCAAATTTATATCTTACTATTTATTTCCATTGTGTGTCTCATTACCATTAACTTGGATTACTTCAATAGGTTTCTAACTGGTGTTTTTGCCTCAGGTTCTTTTTTCCCTTCTCCAATCCATTCCTTAAAAGCTGCTTTTTTTTTTTTTTTTTTAAAGCACACTTCTGGATAGGTCATACTGTTACCGACCTGGGTTCTTGGACTCTTTAGTCATTATAAATTGATGAGGCCAGAAGAGAAATTCAGGCAAGGCTCTATTGGAGCTCATGCTTCAGCAGGAAGGAGTGAAAACAAGTAAACAGGTGTCTTTGCTGGCTCCCCGAAGCGGGGGTGGTGAGATGATCCCTTAACTGGGGTGAGGGTATGGATGGATCGGTGGATCGGCCCGAGGGGTGGCTTAGGGCGTCTGCCCACCCCCCTGGTGGTGCTGTGTGCAGGGATCGTGGCAGGTGGGTTTCGGCCTTTTTGTATCTTATTGTTCATAATTTGCCCAACCACAGATGCATGCAGTTATTTTTAGTTCCTTATAGTTTCTTTGTGCTCTGTTGCTGGAGGAGAAGATGTTTGTTCAGCTGCAAGCACTGCAGTAAAGGGTCCCAGGTCCCAGGTCCCAGCCTGTCTCAATACTCCTGCTCATAACTTCTGGTGACTCCCCACAGAGTAGAGAATGAAATCCAGATAATAATAGGGCACTCAAACACTGCCACAGTCTGACCACACTTTCTCCATTATAATAATTAACTAGTTATTTCTTGAATGTAGCATGTGCTTTCCAGCTTTGGCTCACACTCTTCTATCTGGATTGACCCTTTCCATGAATCTTCATAAATTTCTACCAAGGCCAATGCAAATACCATCTCCTTAATTGGATGTTATTCTTCCCCTTTGATATTCATGTAGCAAGTTGTCATTATATATATATTTTTTGTTTGTTTGTTTTGTTGTTTTGTTTTTGCGGTACGCGGGCCTCTCACTGTTGTGGCCTCTCCCGTTGCGGAGCACAGGCTCCGGACGCGCAGGCTCACTGGCCATGGCGGGCCCAGCCGCTCCGTGGCATGTGGGATCTTCCTGGACTGGGGCACGAACCCGCGTCCGCTGCATCGGCAGGCGATCTCTCAACCACTGCGCCACCAGGGAAGCCCCATTATATATTTTATAGCACAGCTTCTATTTGGATGTCATCAATCTTGAGTCCTTCTCTGACCACCCTATCCCCCGCTTAACACCCTCCACACCCTCCCTTCTCTACTTTTTAAAAGACCTCATCACTGCCTAGAATAGTATATATTTGCGAGTGCTCATGATTTTGTCTCTCCTCACCGCTAGAATCTAAGTTCTGTGAGGAGACATACTTTGTCTCCTTGTTGTTGCTCATTGCCCACATATCCAGCACATAGAAGATTGCCTGGCACCACGCTAAATTCATCGATAATGATGTTCCTCGCCTTACAGCAATCCTTTATTTGCTCAGTGGAAAAGCATAGGTGATTAGGAATCCATTCAAGGTCATACAAATTAAATCATAGTGAAGTAACTAATACTTACATCTTGGGTAAAGCATAAGCTGTGGACACTTTGAGGGAAGGTAGCCATAGATTAAATATGAGTGTTTAAATATGAATGATTTGAAAGTAGTTGTTGATGCCTTAATTAAGGGAGGACAATAAAAAGTGATAATTTGCAAGTAGTTTCTGTCGACTTCAGTTAAGGTACAAATATTTTCATTGATTGTCTTGAAGAAGAGATAAAATAAAACTATCAATTAGATATGAAGAATATGTCAAGGTTTAAATTTTTTTCAAAAATTGTGGAATTTTAAGGCAATGTTGAAGCCAATAATAAGTTCAGTTAGTACAGCATAGTATTCCAGGAGAAGAAAGAGAAGACAAATATAGAGGAGCTTTGGTTAAGAAAATACATTTATATCAGAGTTGTTGTTGTTGTTGTTGTTTTGGCCATGCCACATGGCATGTGGGATCTTAAGTTTCCCAACCAGGGATCGAACCCATGCCCCCTGCAGTGGAAGTGCAGAGTCTTAAGCGCTCGACTGCCACGGAAGTCCCCAGAGTTTTTAACATAGTGATCTTTCATTTAAACATTAAGATACAGAAAAGGAAGTTATAAAGGAAGGGATTAATTCAGTATTGCACAGCAGCAGTTCATAAGAATTTGGAGATCGCTTGTAAGTGTCAGGCCTACATCATATTTAATGGCTCTGGTAGGAACGTGATCTGAAGATTTTTTTAAGGCAATATTTCAAGTGATGATTACAGTTGATCCTTGAAAAGCACAGGTTTGAACTGCATGGGTCCATTTATACATGGATTTTTTTTCAATAGTAGATACTACAGAACTCCATGACCTCAGATTGGTTGAATCCATGGATGTGGAATTGTGGATAAGGAGAAACTGCAGATACTGAGGCACCATGGACACAGTGGACTGGAAATCATAGTGGATTTTTGATTGCATGGAGGGTTGGTGCCCTTAATCCCTGTGTTGTTCGAGGGTCAACTTATTTCCTTATAAACATCATGATAGGGACTTCCCTGGCGGTCCAGGGATTAAGACTCCACGCTCCCAATGCAGGGGGTCCGGGTTCGATCCCTGGTCAGGGAACTGGATCCTGCATGCTGCAGCTAAAGATCCCGCATGCCACAATGAAGATCTCGCATGGGACAACGAAGATCCCGTGTGTGGCAGCGAGGACCCAGAGCAGCCAAATAAAAACAAACAAACAAAAAACATCATGATAAAGGAAGAAGGGATATTTTAAGCCATAGCTTTTCAACCTGTATAGTTCATAAAAATTGAATTTCTCCCTCCTATTCCAATTTGTCCCCTATGAAGTACTTGGAGTCTGTCTTCCCAAACCCCACTTAAAAATGTGTCTTAAGTATATAGTATATGTATTCCTATTAATTGACTCTGTTGGCTTTTACTTTCTCTACTTTGTAGTACAAATAACAATTTTTGTCTCTTTTCTAAATACTAAGTCTGGTTTTGCTAGGTCCATATACATGCCTTCCCCAGACTCCATTCTGACACACATTAAGAAGCACTGGAGTAAGTGATCAAACATAGCATTGGGTGGGAACCAAATGTTAAGAGAAATGTTGATTGAATTGAACATAATTGAATTCAATCACAGACCACCAGATACAAAATGAACTGTCATTATTTTGGCCTAAATGAATTTAAGGGTTTGTTAATTATACTTGATTCCTTGTAATGTTAAAGTATGTCAGGGAACCCATTTTATTGTATTTTAGAAGAACCTAGTGACATATACAGTGTAAAAACTTAAATGTTTAAATATTTAAGAATCAAAGATCTGTTGTTGAGACTGTTGCTCTAATAGGTTATTTACTTTTCTTTCCTCTATTTTTAAAAAAGTTATTTATTTATTTATTGGCTGCGTTGAGTCTTCGTTGCGGTGTGCGGGCTTCTCATTGTGGTGGCTTCTCCTGTTGCAGAGCACAGGCTCTAGGCATGCGGGCTTCAGTAGTTGTAGCTTGTGGGCTCTAGAGCGCAGGCTCAGTAGTTGTGGCGCATGGGCTTAGCTGCTCCACGACATGTGGGATCTTCCAGGACCGGGGCACGAACCCGTGTCCCCTGCATCAGCAGGCGGACTCTCAACCACTGCGCCACCAGGGAAGTCCCTCTTTCCTCTTTTTAAAGCAGGTCTTTTCCAGTCCTTTCTCCTTTATTATGTTAACTCAAATTATAGGATAAACCAGCAGTTCTCAAAGTGTGGTCTACAGACTCCTATTTGTCCCCAGACCCCTTTGGTCCCTGAGATACTTTCTGAAGGTCTTGCAGTCAAAAGTATTTTCATACTAATACTAAGATGCTATTTTCCTTTTTCACCAATGATATTTGCCCCAATGGTGCAAAGGCAATGGTGGGTGAAATTGCTGGTCCTGTAGCACACACACATCACAGTGGCACCAACACACTGTAGAAGTGGTCTTCATCACATGCACTCACGGTTTAAAAAAAGCCAGCTTTACTTAAGAATACCAGATGAAGCAGTAAAAATATTCATTTTAATAAACCTTGACTCTTTAATACATGTCTTTTTTAATAGTCTGTGATGAAATGGGAAGTACACGTGGTGTACTTCTGCACCAAGTGGGAGTGTCTGCTCAAGGGAAAACACAAGCTAAACGAGCCATTTTTTCCATGGAACACCAGAAGGCCTAATAGACAAACTATAGTTATTCAGATCTAGGTTTCTGACAGACATTTTCTTGAAGATGAACAATGTGAGCCCATCTCTTCAGTGGAAACAATGGATGGTATTTGTTGATAATGAATATTTGAGCTTTTCAAGTAAAAATTGTAATTTTGGAAAACTTGTTTCTGTCAGTATGAGTTTGACAGCTTCCTAATTTTTTGATAAGATCAATGGTAATATTTTTGTGTGTATTTTTAAAAAATAATATATGATATGCATCAACATTTGGAAGATCTGTATAACTCAGTGAACCAACATTTTTGAAATGATCAATGCATGATGTTACAAAATGACTGGGTAAAAAGTCCATTCAAGGACAAATGTTGACTACCATTTTAATACAACAGAGTACAAAAGGTTCATTGATAAAATTTTAGATTCCACATTGCTAGCCTCAAAGAAATTACAATGATTTGAAAAGGCTAAAATTTTAAAAAATACTTGTCCCTTTTCCATTCACATATGTGTGGTGTTGGATTTTCTTCATATATTTTAACCCAAACAACATATCACAACAGATTGAGGGCAGAAATAGATACGAGAATCTAGCTGGATGCCACTAAGCTAAATATTTTTTTAAAAATTTCAAAAACTGTAAACCAATGCCACCCTTTTCACTAAATTTCTTTTGGAAAATATTGTTATTACTCATCAAATATATTTATGTTAACGGTGTGATGTGTTAACTCAGAGGGTGTTTTTTTGGATGAGATTAACATCTAATCAATGAACTTTTAAGTATAGCAGATTGCCCTCCATAATGTGGGTGGGCCTCATCCAATCAGTTGAAGGCTTGGCTAGAACGAAAAGCCAGCCTCCTCAAGCAAGATGGAATTCTCCTGCAAACTACCTTCAAACTTCATCTGATAAAGAATGAGTAGGAATTTAGCCAGAAAAGGGATATAGGAAACTGTGGGGGTGGGGAAACATTATCTGTGAAGGCTCAGCGGTGAGAAAGCATGGTGCATTGAAGTCACCACAAAAGTTTCTGTGTACTGCATGGAGAAGCATAAGAGAGGAAGCTTGGGGGTAAGACAGCAAACAATAAAGGAGTTTGGAGTTGTCGAGTTTGTTTTTTTTGTTTTGGTTTGTTTTTGGCCCTGCCATGTGGCTTGCAGGGATCTTAGTTCCCCGACCAGGGATCAAACCCATGTCCCCTGCATTGCGAGCACGGAGTCTTAACCACTGGACCGCCAGGGAAGTCCCTGGAGTTGAGTTTGGAGATGAAAAGTGACGAGGTGAATTCTGGACTTTAGACCAAGCAACCTGATAAATGAGAGGAAAGAGATGTGACAGGGGGCAAGAACTGAGCTGTTATCACAGTCCAGGGGAGAGAGAATTTAAATTAGGATCGTGATAATTTGGATGGAGACATGGGTGGATTTAAGGTTTTTAGGTGATAGAATCTCCAGACTTGACACAGGGTTGTATGTGGGTAGTGAGAGAGCAAGAGTTAAGGATTATTTCTGGATCAGGCAACTGAATAGATGAATGAAGTCACCCGTGGAAACTGGAAACACTGAAAAAACAGTAGGGAACTATGAGTTCAAGACACATTGAGTTTACCAAAGTGTAGTTGTCCAGTAGGTAGCTAGATGTACTGGCTTGTAACTCAGGGGAGAGTCCAAGCTGCAAGTACAGATTCGGTAGTCATTAGCCATAGCTGGCAATTTAGGTCCTGGGGGAAGCTTAAATTGAACAGGGAACATGAGATCAAGCCCTGGGAAGTAAGTCTTCCTTCCAATAGATAATACAAGAACTACCGTTTCACGGTTTCTTCTTTAGTACTTTCTGCGTCATTCTCAGCAACTTGGAGGAAGCGTCTATGCCCGCCGGCACAGAGATGTTCGACAAGCAGGGCCAGAACAGCTGCCGTAGCTGTTACAGAAAACTGAGAAAGGCTCCAACGGTTGGAAAAACAAGGTCAACAGCCGTTGCTTCTCGGAGGACGAAATCAATTACCGGATGGTGGCGGAGGCCGGCCCACGGGGAGATTCGGGAGGGTGGGCTGGACCCGAACTTGTTGCTATGGAGATGGGGCGGATTAAAGTGGCCGAACGAGATTATTCGAAAGGGACACCAAAGGTGAAAGGACTAAAAAAAGGGCGATGCCGGAAAAGGTAGTTATCTGGAAACAGAGAGACACGGAGGTTGAAACAGGCAGCCCTGCGAGGTCCGGTCGCCTGTGTTCCGGTCCATTTGTACACAAAGAGGGACCGGGCTCCGCTCGCCGGAAGTAGAACCTCTGCCCCCGGCGCATTACGCATCCTCCGCGCCGGAAGAGCGCCCCGCTCGGTCCGGCCGCTTCCCCCACAGCCCAGCAGGAGGGGCGGCTGGGCCGCCGGGCTGTGCAGCTGGGAGTCGTCGGCAGCGCGGAACTTCGGCGCACGAGGAGCCAAGGAGCGACCTGCGTTGCCGGGAGAGGGAGGGGGAAGGAAGGTCGCGTAGCGGGGCGACACGTCGCTGCGGAGGGATCCTGTTTCTGTTGGCGGAGGGATTTGGTCGCACGCTGACTTCCGGTGAGCCCCGATCCGAGAGGAAAAGCCCCGAAGGAAACAATAACAAACGCAGGAGGAAGCGGTTTTGGGGTTCGTGTGTTGAGCGGATCTCGCCCGAGAAGATGAGCTTCGGCCCCTGTCAGGGGACGTGAGCGCAATCGCCGGGCCCCAGCCAGCGTTTCTCCCCGTGGGCCCCCGGTGCCACCATGGCGGCCGTGGGGCCGGGGGGCTACGCGGCGGAGTTCGTGCCGCCTCCGGAGTGCCCGGTCTTTGAGCCCAGCTGGGAGGAGTTCACAGACCCCCTCAGCTTCATCGGCCGCATCCGGCCCCTGGCGGAGAAAACCGGCATCTGCAAAATCCGACCGCCCAAGGTACTGGAGTCTGATCGGCTTAGCTCGACTTCCCGGTCCGCTGCCCTTTCGCGTTCGCTCGCACTGGCGTCTCGACACCTGGACTTTTAAGTTTCTCCGTGTTTCCGCTTTGGTTTCTTTGGGGTTTTCGGTAGGCACGTCTGGACGCGAGAGTCGTGTCCCGGGGCCTGTCCGCCAAGAGCTTGGGAACTGATACTTTTCTTCCCCTCTTGGGTTGTGGGCAAGGGTAACAAAGGCTTTCGGCCTTTCTTTGGCCGTAAGGTGACTGAAGTATCGTGACGTGACAGCCCTACCCTCGCGTATAATCCTCGTTACAGTGTGATAGGAAAAATTGCCGTTCCGTCGGCTCTTGCTTCCTCCTAGCCCTGCTGACGCTTGATTTATTAAGTATCTGCAGGCCTCATCTCAGGGCTAAGGTTTCTTAAATGGTAATCTGAGCTCTAGTTGTCCCTTGAGGTGGTATCCCCAAACAAGCACCCCAGACTGATTACTGCGGCAGTGAAAAAAAGTCTTCCCGGGGGAGGAGAAGGAAAAAGCAGCAATTATTTTAAACATTCAGAGGTTTAGAAAAAATTTGTCAATAATGGAGGTGGAAGAAAACGTTGAAATCTTAAAAACATAAGAATCGCAGTTATTGCACGTAACTGGGTTTGCCTCTAGGTTAGTTAGGATCCTGTCTTTACGGTGAGGAAAGCTGATACTACTCTTTGTTTTGCGGGGATTAGTGCCCCAAGAGGTTGAGGGTTTGCTCAAGGTCAAAGGTTTTTTCTCTACCCGTTAGGTCCAGTGCTTTCCAAATGATGTTCCTGGTCCACCTGCACTAGGGTCGACCGGATGCTTGTGAAAATGCAGATCCCTAGGCCTCATTCCCAGACTGGAATCAGTTTCGGGATATGGAAGTTCTAGAAACTGCTTTTCTAGCAAGTACTCTCCTGATTCTTAATGAACATTAAAGTTTGTGAACCATGTCTTAGTGCTCCTTAAAGGGATATCTTGCTTTATGTTTTGTCTACTAGTAATAAAATAAAATCCAGTCTTTTTACACCTTGTTGCATTTTAAAAAGCTTCTCTCACCGCAAACTAGCACAGAAGTGTGCAAACTACCACAGTGAATAAAAAGAGCTTAGATGGAGGGGGGAGGAGGAGCAGTTAGTGTAGCATTTACAGATGTTTTCATTTAATATTCTTTGAAGCCTCAGTAAGTAAATAAGTTCATTTTACAGATGAGACAAGTCTGGATAAGTTAAATAACTTATCAGATGTGTGATCTTGGGCAATGGCAAAGTAGATTTTGAATCTAGATCAATCTATTTGTTTCTAAAACTTAGGTAAGCTACTTCCCTTATGCTCATTGAATTTGATTAAGATTATAGACTATCAGTTGCAAGCAAAGGATTAACAAATAATTGCTATGATGAGTGGTGGTACGTGTATTGGCATCCTCCCCAAAGTTCAGTTAACTCTTTTATGAAAAATTTATTTTCACTTAATTCTTTTTCTATCAAGATTACCTGATATTGACAAAACCTTAAGCACTGAGGCTTTTCCTAAACCATATTTTCATTTATTCTGTTGCTTTAATGAATTAGAAATTCTATACAAGGTTCCTTTTAGTTTAAAAAATATATATATACGTATAGTTTTTTGTTACTTACAAAATGTTGAAATAATATACCTTTTCTTTGTGTCACAATATTATTATTGAAAATAAATGTTGTTTACAAGCAGAATTTAATTTCAATGTTGGTGGATTTCTTTAGTTTCCAAGGTAAGATAAAAATTTTTTACTACTTTTCACATTTTTAAACAGATTACTATTTAGGCTAAATCAAACTATGGTCTCTGGAACTCTACTTGAAATGTGCTGTCTCATTTCAGTTATACCACATCTCCAATCTGGAAATTGTCCTTGTTCTGTGGGTTTGCTATTTTTTAAAAAATTTTAATATTGAAAAAAAAATTTGGGTGCCCAGAAGCTGGGCTTTGAACAAAACATTTACATAACATAGACTTTAAAGTGCTGTGTCACATTCCACATGAATGAAAAAACACATTGTCCAATTACATAAGTACTTTTAAAACATTACCTTTTGGTCTTTAATTTTACCTTTTTTTGTTTCTTTCAAATTCTATTTTCTTTTTATTTTGATAAACTTGGATGTTTACTAGATGCTGTATTGAGATGAGCTTATTGCATTCCACTTGAGTAATTGGGGAAAGCGTAATTGTCAGATATAAATAATGGGACTGTGAGATTTGAGGAGAAAATTGATAAAATAAGCTTAGTATCAGAATGTTAGAGATAAGTAATAATAAATTATTTTATCTGAAAAATATTATTCTTTCAGTCTCTAACTAAAGAAGACTTGTAAGTTGATCTGTTGTCAACATGATTTGTGGCAACTCACCCCTTAAATTAAGGGAATGAATAGTGCATTCCTTGCTTATTAACCAATATGGTGAAGAAATTTTTTCTATTTAGGATTGGCAGCCTCCATTTGCATGTGAAGTAAAAAGCTTCCGTTTTACTCCCAGAGTCCAGCGTCTGAATGAACTTGAGGTGAGTGTTGTTACATCACCGTTTCTGTCTCCTGATCTATTCTTTATATCAGGACTCCAGGTAGAGAACTTTAAGAAGCTCATGTACCAGGGCTCAAAATTAATGTTAATTGGGACTGAATGGAAGGAAGTTTCCGATTAAAAAAAATTGTTTATAGTAATTACAGTTTCTTCTGCTTAACTGGGATTTTGGGACACTATCTCTAGCCATGTTTTTCATGGTGGAAATATCCAGTATTTAGCTTTAGAGAACTGGAATTCTTAAATTCTACTTTCTTCAGTGCTAATTATTCTAATAAATTTTTCTTTTGTTAATGTTGGAGGATTCTGTATCTTGTAGTTTTTGGAAAACAGTTTTAAAAATTCTTCTATTAAAAAAACCTAGTTTTCCAAGGTGTTTTTTGTATGTTTGTTTGGTTTTTTGCTCTAACAGAACTTTTCTAGGCCTCTTAATCTGATTTATTAAGATCTCCCTTTAAACATTTTGAATGTCTCTTAAATTTCTAAGTTGAAATCTGTTTAGATAGTTGTTCTTCCTGTTTTTGAGATTTTCAGAAGATTCTTCAATGTGGTAAAAAACTTCCAGAGTACAAAAGAGAAATCTTAGACAGTTAGGGCTTAATGTGTCATGCTGAGTTTGTTTTTTTTCCTTGCTGCTCCTAAAACATTTATTTTTTGAGATTTTAATACCTTTTTTTTTTCCTTTAGTCTCTTATAAGATACTTGATGGAGGATCTTAATATCAGTGAGGTGGAGAGTTGGTGTACTTGAAATATGCATATTATCTCTAGATGAAATGACAGGTTTAGAATGCTTAGAAAAAATAATTCGATTTACTAAATTTTCTGATTAGCTTAAAGTGAACTTTTACAAAAAATTGCTTTGGTTGATAATATGAGAACTTTTCACATATATTAGAGTAACTTTTGTCTTAGTAAAGTTTAATAGAAGTATTTTGCTTCTTTTTTATTGACTTATAAGGTTGGACTAAGCAGTAATGAGAAGTCTGAATTTCTTTAAAGAAATGAGTACCTTTGTTAAGTAAAATTCATTTACTTTCACCAAAACTTAATTCCTATCTCTCATTTCTGTATTTTAATAATCTCAGGCAATGACCAGAGTGAGATTGGACTTCTTGGATCAACTAGCAAAATTTTGGGAGCTTCAGGGGTCTACCCTCAAGATCCCTGTGGTGGAGAGAAAAATTCTGGATCTCTATGCTTTAAGCAAGGTGAGGCTTGTACTTTGTTAAGAAATTGAGCAGGGGCTGGTGAATTTATGAAATTAGGAATTTCAGATATACTTGATGGAAAACATCGCTTCCTATGTAGGATTTGTTTGACAATGAAATGCAAGCATGAGTAAATGGAAATGATAGATTTCCAAGTTATTTTTAAAATCTATTTTATAGTTTGTTATGAGATTAATATTTAATAGCTACTCAGATTAGTAGGTTCTGTTTACACAGTATGCAAAAGAAATGACAGAGACATCCTAATATTATTTTGTATGAAATGAACAATGTCCTATATTGAGCTTGTCAGCTTTTTTTCTGTTTCTTAATTGAAAATTTGGTATATTAAAGAGATTAATGTCACTCAGCATTCTCATGTGTGGTACATACCAGTTGTATTAACACCTGTAAGTAGTGTTAGTGGTTAACTGAGGGCAGCATTATCCAGTAGGATGAATATTAACTTTGTAATGTTACGTTCCCTAATGTGAAAAAAACTAACTGACCTGCAACAGGGTTTGTAACGATGACCTTGACAACATATTTTGTTAATACAATAAGAAAAATCTATGACTGCTCTGACTTGTGAATGAAGATAGCTTGATTATCTGAGGAATTTTGCAGAACAATTTATTTTTTATGTATTTTTTTATGTACGTATTTATTTATTTATGGCTGCGTTGGGTCTTTGTTGCTGCGCGTGGGCATTCTCTAGTTGGGGCGAGCGGGGGCTACTCTTCGTTGCGGTGCATGGGCTCCTCATTGCGGTGGCTTCTCTTGTTGCAGAGCATGGGCTCTAGGCGCGTGGGCTTCAGTAGTTGTACCTGGTGGGCTCAGTAGTTGTGGCTTGTGGGCTCTAGAGCACAGGCTTCAGTAGTTGTGGTGCGCAGGCTCAGTAGTTGTGGCGCACGGGCTCTAGAGCGTAGGCTCAGTAGTTGTGGCACACGGGCTTAGTTGCTCCGTGGCATGTGGGATCTTCCTGGACCAGGGCTCGAACCTGTGTACCTTGCATTGGCAGGCAGATTCTTAACCACTGTGCTACCAGGGATGTCCCAAAACAACTTATTTTTGTGGCCTTTCATATGCTATGATTGATAGGCTGTTTTGAAGTAAAAATTTATTCTCACTTTAGGAAGCTTCCACTTTCAAGGAAAAAAAACGCTAGAATAATTATATTTAAATTATTTTTTATGGTACATTTATAAATTAATGTCAGGTCAGAATTCTCTAGGATTTTTCTTTTATGTAGTACTAAGCATTTTGGAAAGTATAGTCTTACGCTAAAATAGCAGTGCTAGGCTTATTTTATCAGTAAGGTAATGATATCAGTAATTAGGGACTGTGAAAATCATCTCATGCAGTTGTATAAAAAAACTATGATACTGGGGCTTCCCTGGTGGCGCAGTGGTTGAGAGTCTGCCTGGCGATGCAGGGGACACGGGTTCGTGCCCCGGTCTGGGAGGATCCCACATGCCGCGGAGCGGCTGGGCCTGTGAGCCATGGCCGCTGAGCCTGCGCGTCCGGAGCCTGTGCTCCGCAATGGGAAGAGGTCACGGCGGTGAGAGGCCCGCGTACCAAAACAAACAAACAAACAAACAAAAAAACTATGATACCAACGGGCAAATTATAGTGAATTTGAGGGATAGGTTTTTGTCTTGTAGGAAACCATTAGGATAAAAAATTTGTTTTGAGAATTCTCTTTTTTGACATTTCTGTTCAGTGAAAACTTAACTACTAGCTTTTCTTTTTTTTGGCTGCATTGGGTCTTCATTGCTGCGCGCGGGCTTTTCTCTAATTGCTGCAAGCGGGGGCTACTCTTCATTGTTGTGCGTGGGCTCCTCATTGCGGTGGCTTCTCTTGTGGAGCACGGGCTCTAGGCGCGCAGGCTTCAGTAGTTGTGGCTCGCAGGCTTAGTTGCTACGCGGCATGTGGGATCTTCCCGGACCAGGGCTCCAACCCGTGTCCCCTGCATTGGCAGGTGGATTCTTTTTTTGCGGTACGCGGGCCGCTCACTGCTGTGGCCTCTCCCGCTGCGGAGCACAGGCTCCGGATGCGCAGGCTTAGCTGCCACGGCTCATGGGCCCAGCCGCTGCGCGGCACGTGGGATCTTCCTGTACCAGGGCACGAACCCGTGTTCCCTGCATCGCCGGGCAGACTCTCAACCACTGCGCCACCAGGGAAGCCCTTAGACATGATTTTGACACACTTTGATTTCCACTACTTTTTAGCGGGAAGCAGATTTTCAATCTCCTGAGTCATTAAATTATCAATGTGATTGTTTCCTGTTTTGATTAAGTCACTTTGTCTTTCTCCCTGGTTATTATTTTTGATGGTAAAAAGTGTTACTTGGAATGTCTGTAATTTAGTGGAATTCTGCATTAACAATTACTGTTTATAATCAGTGCAGCAAGGAACATTTATTCTAGCCATTTTTAAAAGAAATTTTTGTCAAAGTAATACATTAAAAAAGAAATAAAGCTTAAAATAAAAACCAGCAATCTCCCTTCTTCATCTCTCCACTCTCTTTACTACTCCTTAGAGCTAATCACTTTCATTTCTTTTAGCTGTTTGATTTTGATCTCCATATTTCAAAAAAACATGCTCATTATGCTATTTCTTCATTTTTAAGTGTTAAATATCATATACGTACTGATTGCCTACTATTAGAGATTGGCAATGGGTATAAAAATTAAATTCTTATGTACTTCAGGTACCCTATTCCCTTATAGTGTAGTTAGGTCAATTTTTTATTAATCAGAAATTATTGCTGTGACTGTATAAATACAAATTTATTTGTACCTGTGCCTAATGGTGTGCTATGATTATGTCTCATGTTAATAGTGTGCTATAATTATGTTACCAGTTTTTATTTTCCTTGGACTTAAGAGTCCCGTTGCCTTTCTTCATTTTGTAAGTTTTCCTTGTGACTATTAAAACTTTATTTTCAGATTTTCCAGAAGTATAAATCTCTCAGTGTGCTCTCACCCATCAGAAAATCTGCCAGTTTCCTTTCCTTCTTGGATCCCTTCCTCTGGAGTTCTCTTTCCCGCTCCAGTCCAGACTAGTTTTTTTTTTTTTTTTTTTAAGGTCAACTCTCAGCTTAGAACTTCTTTCACTATTATCATTCTGGGAATTCCCTTTGTCTTTCTCTTTGTTTTAAGTCTTCCTATTACTTGGTTTATTCCTATTTTAGTAAAACATTTCTTCTGCTAGTTTGATGAGCAAGAAGAAAAATGGAATGTAAACTTTTTGCTTGTCTGAAAGTGTTCTGCTCTTAAACTTTATTGGTAGTTTGGTGGGTTTAGAGTCTAGACTGCAAATCATTTTACTTCAGAATTGTATTTTGAAAGCTTTACTTCATAGTCTTCTAGCTTCCAGTGTTGCTGTTGAGAAGAATGATGCTATATTAATTCTTGTGACTTTTTCTTGAAGACACAGGGTCTAATCTTTATTCCCAGTGTTTTGAGATTTCACAGTGGATATGTGGTGGTATGTGTTAATTTTCATTGAATATGTTGATTGCACTTGATGGCCTTTTTAATCTGAACTCACCTCTTTGAGTTCTTGTACCTTTTCTTGTGTTAACTCTTTGACGGTTTGTTCCACTTACTTTTTCTTTCTTTTTGAACTCTTATTGGTTGGATGTGAGACTGTTAGACGGATCCTCTACTTTACTTACCTGTTTCTTTCTTAGGTTAAGAGTCCCTTCTTTTCAAACTCTCCTGAGAGTAAATAAATCTCCAGGCTTCTGCTGTTGTTGGAGAGGGATGGTTGCCTGGCGTGCTAACCGGGGGAGGTCTGATTGCTTTTATACAGGTTTTCAGTCAACACTGTTCTTTTTAAATTTAATTTTAAAGGTACTGCTGCTTCCATTTCTTAAGCCTTTACAGGTCCTATGTTGCGAAAGCTTCTTGTTAGCTTTCTTCTGTTGCAAGTGCTTGGGGCTTTTTCGTCTGTTTTTTTGTTTTTGCTTGCTAGATGATCATTCCTACATCTGCTTTTCTCTTGGTCTTTTTGTCCTCTTGGGAGTATGCCTTTTTGTCCCTTCCTTTTTAGTGGAGCTTTGAGAGGGAGCTTTTAAGTAGAAGACTGCTGCTGTTTTTTGTCTGTTAAAGTTGTCTCTTGCTAACTGGACTTAGCTTTTCATTGGACTGAAATTTTGGCCTTGAGTGGCATTACGCTTTTGTGAAGTTTTAATTAAGGGGCCGTCTTCATTGTGTTCAGTTGAAGTGCTATGGGGGCATGGGTCATGTGATGTTTCTCTAATGACAGTGGTGTGATATAGTGCATGGCAAATGTTTGGAATAAATGGTTTATATTTTGAAATTATGCATGGTAATCCTTGAATCTCTCAGCTGAAGAAAAGCAAGTATTAAGGTTTTGTGTGTTTTTATAGTATTAGGCCCGGTTAGATTGTTATAGAGTATCTAAACATGAAGCCAAAGTCATGGCTTTGATTTCTTTGTTAGTTTTGTCTTACCCTTGGCCATCCCCGATTATGGTGCTGTCATTGTCACAGCTGTGTGCCAGAAATGGTCAGAGCTGGGTGGGAAGCATGACTGGATCCGTGCAGCTATATCATTACTGACAGAAGCAGATTATTATGTAATTGTGTTGGGAAACGCAGATTACTGAGAGGGCTCCTGTTTCCTCTCTTAGACTTTTACTGCTCCTCCCCACTTGCTTCAGCCACAGTGGTTTCCTTATTGCTCCTCAACATGCTAGGCAGGCTCCTCATGGGGCCTTTACTCTGGCTGTTCCCTGCCCTGTATATCTGCTTGGGTAACTGCTTCACCTCCTTCAAGTCTTTGCTCAAGTTTCACCTTCATAATGAGGCCTTTTGTGACTGTTTGATGCTTTAATTTACCCTCATTCTCCTACTTGGGAGGCTTTTAAATTACTCTTTAAAATTTTTTTCACAGCATTTGTCACTTCAAAATTGACATGTTATGTTTAGTCTTCCACTAGGCTGTAAGCTCCAACAGGGCAAAGATCTTTATTTTATTCATAGCTGTATCTCCAGCACCTAGAACTGTAGCTGACAGAGTAGAAACCCTGGGAAGCTATGAATGAAAGGCATTCTCACTCATCCATTTGCTTCCAGACAGCCCTCTATCCAAACCACCCTTAATGTGTCTTCCTCTACACTACAAAATTTGAAAAATAATTTTTTTTTTTTTTTGTGGTACGCGGGCCTCTCACTGTTGTGGCCTCTCTTGTTGCGGAGCACAGCCTCCGGACGCGCAGACTCAGTGGCCATGGCTCACGGGCCCAGCCGCTCCACGGCATGTGGGATCTTCCCGGACCGGGGCACGAACCCGCGTCCCCTGTATCGGCAGGCGGACTCCCAACCACTGCGCCACCAGGGAAGCCCTGAAAAATAAATTTTTTTCTCTACATGATTTTTCCCTGGTTGGCTCTCATTAAAAGAGGGAGCTTCTTTGAGGATGTAATAAGAAAAGCTAAAGAATTGAAGATGGGTTCCACTCCTGTGCACATGAACTTCTGTGTTTCTATCAAGCTTTCAGATACTTCACTAGAGGAGAATTTTCCTTTGGCTATAGTTTCATCTTTGCTATAATAAAATCCTAGGCACAATAGTAGAAAACGTATCCTTTACTTATTTATAGCATGTATATTCTCCCCCCAACCCCCAACTTGCCCCCCACACAGACATTTATAATACAGCCAACATTGATACAGTGTTTACTGTGTCCCGGTGCCATCCATTCATTCATTCATTTTGGCTGCGCTGTGTCTTAGTTGCCGCACACGGGATCTTCGTTGCTGCACGTGGAATCTTTGTCGCGGCATGCGAACTCTTAGTTGTGGCATGCATGTGGGATCTAGTTCCCCGACCAGGAATCGAACCCGGGCCCCCTGCATTGGGAGCGTGGAGTCTTAACCACTGCACCACTAGGGAAGTCCCTGTTCTGGTGCTTTTCATGTTTTAATTTGTCTTCACAGCAGCCTCATAATAAGGAATAGATACTGTTATTATTACTCTTTCAATAATGGTGAGGCGTCTGAGATGCAAATTATGTAACTTACCCAAGGTCATACAGCTACTGAGTTAGCAGAGCTGGGATTTGAACTCTGGTAATCTGGCTCTGGAGTCCATGCTCTTAGCCTTTAAAAAAAAGTTGTGGTGAAACGTACATAACTGTTTACTGCTTTTCAGTGTACAATCTTATGGCCTTAGATATTTTCAAAGTGTTGTACGACCATCACTACTGTCCATTTCCAGAACTTTCCCCTCCCTGTAGCACCTGGTAAAACCATTATCATACTTTCTATGAATTCACTTATGCTAGGTTATCTCATTTAAATGGGATCATACAATATTCATCTTTTTGTGTTTGTGTTATTTCACTTAGCAGAATGTTTTCAGGGTTCATCCATGTTGTCACATGTATCAGAGTTTCATCCATTTTTGAGGCTGAATAATATTCCACGTACGCCTTTACCACATTTTTTTTTATCCGTTCATCTCTTGATGGATATTTGGGTTGTTTCTACCTTTTGGCTGTTGTGAATAATGCTCCTGTGAACACTGGTATGCAAGTACTGTTTGAATCCCTGCTGTCAGTTCTTTTGGCTGTCTCCCTAGAGGTGGAATTGCTGGGTCATATGGTAATTCTGTTTAATTTTTCTCTTAACTTTTTGATATAGTAGAATACAGTAGTGTACACTCAAAGAGGAAAATTGTTTTGAATTCAAATAACTTAATCACACTCTCTATTCTGTCATCAGTGAAACTGAAAACTGCCTATATTTTAGAATGTGAGAGATGTACATATCAGTTTCTGAAAGATGGGGGCCTGGGTACATGTCTGCTCTATACTGTGGCTGGTTTGATGTGAGCATTCAGCAAAAATTGGCCAATTTATCCCATTACTTCCTACCTTAATACATTCTGTGCTATGTTCTAGTACATCTCCGGAATTTATTTTTCCCCATCATTTCTTTATAATATTCTGTGTAAAGCCTTTCTCTTTTTGAAAAATTATAGCCTCTTTTTCAAAATATCCTCTGAATCCACTGTTTGTTCGACATTTTTGTTAAATCCTGTAAGTTAGTTGCTATATTTTCTAGTATCGGGATTTACATTCACTTTATATTATATAATAACGTTCACATGTCTATACTTGGTCTGTTTTTAATTTTTATTTATATTTTGAATTCCACGTGGATATAGAGTACATATATGTATTTAATTTTCTCAAGGTGCATAGTGTGCAAAGCATAAATTCATTAAATATTTTTGAATGCTTGGTTCATTGAAGGTACGCACAGTGACCAGTAACAGAGTTTAAAACTTCCAAAAGTTATTGTCTCTTTTCCATACTTTAAATGTTGATGAGTTTCAATTTTGTCACATATTTCTTGAAAGGAAATATAAAATCTAGGCCCAGAATAATTTTTCCATTTAGCAGACAAGATGTAGAGTCAGAATACGTGAATCTACCTCTTCCCCTAAATAATTTTTACTTTCTTTTCAGATTGTTGCCAGCAAAGGTGGTTTTGAAATGGTCACCAAAGAGAAGAAATGGTCTAAAGTGGGTAGCCGCTTGGGATATCTGCCAGGAAAAGGAACTGGGTCTCTTTTGAAGTCACATTATGAAAGAATTCTCTACCCATATGAGCTTTTCCAGTCTGGTGTCAGCCTTATGGTGAGATGCATCACTTTTTTTAGGGGTGGATAAATCCACTCTGCCATATATAAACTTTAGATTGTTTACTATAACAAGGTAGCAATTGGCTATGATTTCACCAATTTGAAATTGGTGGGGAGCAAGGTGTAGTTTAAAAATCACAGCTGTTTTTGGTGGTTTACAAGATAAAGGCTAATGGGAATGAAGAAAGTTTTATTATTAAAATGTGTAAGCTTATGCAAGACTTACGCTTTTAAAAAAATTCCTCCATTTGGTTTTATGTATTGTTTTTTGAACAGCTTTATTGAGGTATAATTTACATACTACAGAATTCACCCATTATAGGTACACAGTCAATAAGCTTTAGTAAATTATACATTTATGCAACTATCATCACCATCCAGTTTTAGAGCACTTCCATCAGCCCCCAAAATTCCTTTGTGTTTGTTTATAGCTGGTTCTTCTACCCTCAAACCTGGACAACTCCTGATCTGCTTTCTGGCTCTATAGTTTTGCCTTTTCTAGAAATTTCATGTACATGGAATCATACAGTATGATTTTGTGTATGGCTTTTTTCACTTAGCCTAATGTTTTTAAGGTTCATCTATGTTTTAGTATTCGTACTTCATTCCTCTTTATGGCTGAATAATACTCTATTGTATGGATATACCACATTTGTTTATTCATTTATCACTTATGGACATTTGGATTGTTTCCAGTTTATGGCTGTTATGAATAATGCTATGAATATTCATGTACTAGTCTTTGTGTGGACATACGTTTTCATTTCTCTTGGGTAGATACCTAGGAGTGGAATTGCTGGGTTATACGGTAAGTTTATGTTTAACTTTTTAAGAAACTGCCAAACTGTATTCCAAAGTGGCTGAACCATTTTACATTCCCGCCAGTAATGTAGAGGCTTCCAGTTTCTGCACATCTTTGCCAACACTTGGTATTGTCAGTTTTTTTGCTTACAGCCATTCTAGTGGGTGTGTAGTGGTATCTCATTGTGGTTTTAATTTTATTTCCCTAATGACTAATGGTGTTGTGTATCTTTTCATGTGTATATTAGCCATTTGTATATCTTCCTTGATGAACTGTCTGCTCAAATCTTTTTTTTATTGGGTTGTCAGTCATTTTATATTTGTTTTAAGATTTTGCTAAGTAGTCTGGATATAAGTCCTTTATCAGATGTATGATTTTATAAATATTTTCCTTTAGTTTGTGGTTTGTCTTTTCATTTTTATAATGGTGTCTGTTTGAAGAGTAATCTATTGATTTTCTCCCTTTTTATGGATTGTGCTTCTGTTATCATATCTAAGAAAATCTTTTCTTCACCTAAGGCCAAGGTGTTTTTTTTTTATAGTTTTAGCTTTTATGTTTAGGTCTGTGACCCATTTTGAGTCGTTTTTTTGTGTATAGTCTGAGTTAAAGGTATAAGTTCATTTTGGGGGCAGTGGAGAGGGGGTATAGGAATATCCAATTGTTCCAGCACCATTTGTTAAAAGACTACCCTTCTCCCATTTACCTTACCAAGGTGATTTACTTTGGCACCTTTGTTGAGAATCAGTTGACTATAAATATGTGGGTTTATTTCTAGTCTGTTTTGTTCTTTGTTTGATCTGTATGTTTTACCCTAACACCAATACTATGCTGTCTTGAGTACCATAGCTTTATAGTAAGTTTAGATATCTGGTAGTGTAAGTCCTCCAGCTTGGTTCTTTTTTCAAAATTTCCAAACAATTTGCATTTCCACATAAATTTTGGGATCCACTTCTCAATTTCTACAACAGAAGCCTGCTAGGATTTTGATAGGGATTGTCTTGAATCTATAGATCAGTTTGGTGGGAGAATTGTCATCTGGTTTCATGTAGTTTTAGGGATTTTTTAGAAATTTATTATTTTTCTCCTTATTCTCAAATCTGATTTCTTACAAGTGAATCTGCCCTCTTCCTGTGCTCTCAATTCTTTAGGGTGTACAAATGCCTAATTTAGATCTTAAGGAAAAAGTGGAGCCTGAGGTTCTTGGCACTGATGTCCAAACTCCCCCAGAGCCGGGCACAAGAGTGAACATTCTGCCGAAGAGAACAAGGCGTGTCAAGTCTCAGGTATCAGTTTCCATGGGCCGCTTTTGACAGGCGTTTCTAGAGTGTTGACTGTGCAGAACACTTACTTGGCTCTGGGAGGTCATTCACGTGCTGTCGTTCTTTAAAACTCGGAGACGCGTTTCCATATACCTTTGAGATGAACGAGGAAGGGATTGTAAACTTCAGTCTGATTTGATTTAGAGAGTTCTTTGTTAATTTTGAACAGCTATGACAGGGGTGGCGGTTCAGAGAGTGACTCTGGATACTGTAGGGCCAATTTCATAGACATGCTGATGAATTCTAGTATATTTTATTTTCGTGGTTAGTATAAGTGAGAAGAATAGGAAAGAGTGGTTTTACCTTTACTCATCATTCCTTTAAAAACCAGTGGGTAAGTTTCTTAGTCTCCGAACCATTCCAGTGTAATTTCTACAGTGTTCTTGTGACCTGGAATAATTTTAAAGCCTGATGAATACGTCGGAAGAAAAATGCCCTAAGTTCTTTTTGTCTGCCCCTCTTCCCCTCCACCTTTTTCCTATTCCCATTTCTTTGTGGTCCTCGAAGTTGTGTTTCTAAAGGTTTTTGGTAAAGACAATCTGTAGGCTGGGGAGAGTGAGGTGCCCTTAGGACTCTTGAGATGTGGCCCATTTAAATTAACATATGGGTGAACTGGGACAGCAGCTTTTCTGGGTCCTAAACACATTGAAGGATGGAAGTGGTTCACATGGAAAGTGGGTTCACTATTAACAAGAGATACTGGATCTGGGGTTGTGAGGAGTCCTGTCACTGTAGAGGCAGGCTAATGATACTTCATCTTGCTTTTCTGTAGCTCAGGGGATATGTCTCTTTCATGCCATGTCTACTTTCCTTGTTCTGAGTTTATGCTTGCTAAATAACCTCCTGATTAATAATTTAGCTTCTTAGGTACTCTGATAGCAGAAAGGTAGGTGTCTTGAATGGGGCATGTGAATTTAATGGAAATTTTTGGAAAATGATAGCTCTATTTTATTTTTTTAATTTTTAAATTTATTTATTTTTTTTGACTGCATTGGGTCTTCATTGCTGTGCGCGGGCTTTCTCTAATTGCAGCGAGCAGGGGCTACTCTTCGTTGTGGTGCACGGGCTTCTCGTTGTGGTGGCTTCTGTGGTTGCAGAGCACGGGCTCTAGGCGCGTGGGCTTCAGTAGTTGCAGCACTTGGGCTCAGTAGTTGCAGCACGCAGGCCCTAGAGCATGCGGGCTTCAGTAGTTGCGGCGTGTGGGCTCTGGGGTGTGCGGGTTTCAGTAGTTGTGGCTCGCGGGCTCTAGAGTGCAGGCTCAGTAGCGGTGGCACACTGGCTTAGCTGCTCTGTGGCATATGGGATCTTCCCAGACTAGGGCTCGAACCCGTGTCCCCTGATTGGCAGGTGGATTCTTAACCACTGCGCCACCAGGGAAGTCCCAATAGCTCTATTTTAAATTAGTAAACTCTGGTTTGGTTGTTAAGTGATTTTTATTACCATGGTTGATCTCAGAAGTTCTGATCGTCTTTGGGTATATAGTGAAGATTCTGTCTTAAGACCTGAAATACTTGAAGACTAGTCTCTTTGACATGGTGACTCAACTTTGAAGAGTTGCCCCAGGTGGGCCCATTTAATCAGTTGCCAGCTTGTGGTGAAATCCCTTGATGTTCCTTCTGAAACCATGAAAAAAAAGTCCTGCTTATTTCTGATTGCCTTTCATCAGATTATATAATGATTGCCATTCATTATGTAACAATAGGGACTACACAGAATACTTTTACCCATTGCAGTAATTGTTGCTGTAGTCAGATTGATTGATATTGGATTGATATTGGAACCATTTGAGGATTTGCAATTAAGAATTTCTTCACCTTGCAGTTTGTCCTTAATTAATGTTGCCAGTCTGCCTCATTCCTAGTCTTCTATTTCAGAAAGACAGTAAAGGCTTTCTGGTAGAACTTCAACCTCTTGCCCCATACATGAAACTATCTGGTGTTCATTCTTAATCTCTACCTATCTCTGTGGGCAGAGTGTGCCTTTTTCTCCAAGGGTAATCCTTCTACTCCCATCCTTCCCAGCTTTAAAAACAGAAGCCCTCTTCCTAGATAGTTCCTTACTCCTTGCCTCTTTTCATGAAGAAGTTCCCTGGAAAATCATCTATATTTTCTCAGTTTCCTCAGTATCTGTTTAGTTTTTAAACCCTGTAATCGGACTTTGAGCTAAATAATTTCCTTGAAACTACACTATTCAAGTTACCACAGAGTTAATAATTGTCAGATGCTGAGACCCCTTTTTCATTTCTTAACCTACTTCATCTCTGATCATGTTTGCATTTCTTGAAATTTGCTTTTTCTTTGGCTTCTGTGACACCTCTCTTCTCGTTTCCCTCGTCACTCTCTGACCACTCCTCAGTAATCTTTGTTATCTCTTCTCTCTGCCCTGCATGTAGTGCTCTCAGTCTTCCTTATCTTCACTCTACCCAGCTGTCTCTTCCACTCTGTGATTTGTTACTACCTATCTCTCAGGACTCCTAAATAAGTCATGACATCCGTGCTTCTTCCCTGTTCACCAGGGGTCTTGAGTGCATGTGTGTATATGTATGCCTTGGTGGCCACACACAGCTAAACTCAGTATGTCGCAAACATTATCACCTTTTCTAAATCTGTTTTCTTAAAAAATATTTTCTAGCTTGGTGATAGTGACAAGCACAGCCATCGAATAGTTTCCCAAACAAGAAATAGAAGTTAAGAAAGTTATCCTACTTCCCTTTCCCATCTCTATCACATCGCTTGATATACTCTGCTTTAATTGTTTTTTTCTGTGACCTCACTAGAATGAGTTCCTTGAAAGCTGAGATTGCAGTTTGTTTATATCAAGAATGACCAAACCCTTAACACTTATACATTAGAATGCCAGTATGTCCCATTTTTGGTGACACTAAGTTTGAGCCAGCATTTCTTCATTATAATGTACTATTCTCCTTGTAATAAAAGTAATCAGAGTAAACTATAAGACTGTGGGAATAGCGGGAAGAGATATGGGAATATGCGGGAAGAGATATGGGAATATATGTATATATATAACTGATTCATTTTGTTGTGAAGCTGAAACTAATATACCATTGTAAAGCAATTATACTCCAATAAAGATGTTAAAAAAAATAAAATAAAATAAAATAAAAAAAGACTGTGGGAATAACTTGTTTTCCATTAACTTTCCATTATTTTTCAATAACAATATTTCCATTATTCCATTAACTTGTTTTACCCAATAGTTTTAACATTCATTGATAATCCTTGCCTCAGTTAATTATGTTGGTGGTTGCAAACCAGGTGATTTTCTGGTTCTGTCATTTCTTCTACGTTTATTAGTTAGCATTTTTCTTTAAAAAAACTCTACTCCCACGCTTGAGTATTTTTCCTACAGTAAAATATGTATATCTTAAGTGTACAGCTTGATGAATTTTGATGAATGTATATACCTATGGAACCAACCTTGAGTGTCCCTCCTCCTTTTATAGTCTCACTATAGAGCATGACTTTTTTGATAAATGTCTTATAACCTATTACTACTTTTTATTCCTTTTTGATACTCGAATTGTTCCAAATTTGGCCTGCGGGAGCCCCTTCAAGAGGTTCATATGTTCTTTGACAAGTCTCCATCAGTTTTTTTTTGTTTTTTAATTAATTAATTTATTTATTTATTTTTGGCTGTGTTGGGTCTTCGTTGCTGTGCGCAGGCTTTCTCTGGTTGCGGCGAGCTGGGGCCACTATTCATCGCAGTGTGCGGGCTTCTCACTGCCGTGGCCTCTCCCGTTGCGGAGCACAGACTCTAGACGCGCAGGCTCAGTAGTTGCGGCTCACGGGCTTAGTTGCTCCACGGCATGTGGGATCTTCCCAGACCAGGGCTCAAACCCGTGTCCCCTGCATTGGCAGGCGGATTCTTAACCACTGCACCACCAGGGAAGCCCTCTCCATCAGTTTTTGAGCACTTACTTTCTAGCACAAAGAATCCCATTGTCTTCTTGCCGTGACTTAGACCTGGAATCAGCCATTTCTCCAAGGAATCCTGGTTCACTTCAGTGGGAAATGGTATTTAGAAGCCAAGATTTGAGCACAAGGTGTGCTTGTTCCTACTGGGATACCATTGCTTGTAGCCCCTTCTGGTGGCCAGGGCTGGGAAATCAATTTTTAAAAATTGTGACTTTATATTTTCAGCTCATACTGATAATTCTAGTCCTAATCTAGCATCACAAAGTTCTTTTGGTTTATGTTGTAATTGTTTTCTTAGCATTTTGAGTTGGGAACTTAATTCATTTATTCCTGCTCTTTTGCTTTGATTGCTGTGTTTAAGACTATAGAATTTCCTGTGATTATTTCTTTCCTTTGTTCCAGAGATTCTGATATATGATATATGTGATACATGTATATACAGAGAAAAAATTCCAGGTGGAAGGGCCTTTTGATTTTGTTTTTTTTTTGTTTTTTTTTGCGGTACGCGGGCCTCTCACTGTTGTGGCCTCTCCCGTTGCGGAGCACAGGCTCCGGACGCGCAGGCTCAGCGGCCATGGCTCACAGGCCCAGCCGCTCCGCGGCATGTGGGATCCTCCCGGACCGGGGCACGAACCCGCGTCCCCTGCATCGGCAGGCAGACTCTCAACCACTGCACCACCAGGGAAGCCCGGGCCTTTTGATTTTTGATGTTATTTCTAGCTTTATGCCAGTAAGATCAGAGAATGTTGTCATATTATTTCCACTTTTGGGGACTTTATTGTCTGTCTGAAAAGGTGGTTGTAAGGATTAATTGACTAGAATACTTTGTTATGGCATATACTATATACTCACTATGTTAGCTTTTATTACTATGTACTTTGCTTTAACAGTGGTAAAGAATGTGTAGTGTTAGGGGCTTCCCTGGTGGCGCAGTGGTTGGGAGTCCGCCTGCCGATGCAGGGGACGTGGGTTCGTGCCCCGGTCTGGGGGGGGTCCCACATGCCGTGGAGCGGCTGGGCCCGTGAGCCATGGCCGCTGAGCCTGCGCGTCCGGAGCCTGTGCTCCGCAGCAGGAGAGGCCACAGCAGTGAGATGCCCGTGTACAGCAAAAAAAAAAAAAGAGAATGTGTAGTGTTAATGTTTTTCATTGGACTGACTATAGGTTAATATAACCAAGTCAGCCTACCAGAGTTTAAAGATACGTTTTGAAATGCCATTTTGGTTGGTTTGGTTCTTATATGCTCTTTTAGTAGTCCAGGCTGCCTGTGTCTGTCTGCTGTTAGGTCGCCATAGACTTATAAAGTAGTCTATTTTATCCTGGTTTATTTTTATTCTTATCGACTAAGTATATTTTAAGTAAATTTTGGTTATTACCCTGCATTCAGAGATTATCTAAATTCAAGGTGTAACACTGGTGTCTGTCATGATGCTTTAATCCTCAAGTACTAGAATGCCAAATGACAGTAGCTTAAACATTGACAACAGTTTTCACATGCGGACACATTTTCCACATTAGATTTTCAGAGATAAGTAGTTCTAGGATTCGTATAGCAACTTCACATTGTCATCAAGGGCCAAGCTCTTTCCATCTTCCTGCCTGGCCTTCTTCAGTGTATGGGTGATACATATACCTCCTCTTAATTGCATTGTGGCTGCTGTAGCGTCCAGCGCTGTGCTTCCATCAGACTGAGTCTTGTAGCAGTGGGGAAGGAAGTTGGGTCAAAAGGACTTACTCTTTGAGATGCTTTCTCTTTTAATAGAAGATGAAAATCTTTCCCAGAGGTTTGCAGTAGACCTTCCTTATGTCTCACTGGCTAGAACACGATAGCATTCCCACCCTTAGCTAGGTGATCGCCAACAAAGAGAAATGGCATTGGCATGATTGACTTAGGACAGTCATTATTCATCTCCTAGGATGGGCGTAATTGCCCTAATCAAAGATGGGTGTCCATTAGCAAGTTAGAAGTGGGCATTTCTATCGAGTTATTACCACTGTTACACCAGTAATTACCAGTAGTGTCTGTCTCTGGACAGAACCTAATTGACAACTATGCTTTTATGAAAGGTAGATTTTCTTTTGTGGAAAGGAATCTGGGTGTTGCAGAGCGCTTTGGTGACTTCAGCAATGAGGCAGCAAGTGGGTTTAGAAAAATTAAAATTTTCCTTCATTTTGAATTGGATCTTGAGACTTTTCTTGGGTAAGAAAATAAATTTATGAATCACAATAATTAGACTAATGTGATTTTTTTTTTTTAGTCAGAATCTGGAGAAGTGAATAGAAACACGGAACTGAAGAAACTTCGGATTTTTGGGGCTGGGCCTAAGGTTGTGGGCTTGGCAATGGGAGTAAAAGATAAAGAAGGTAAATCTGTTATTTGGTCACGAAAAGAAATAAGGTACAACAATATGGTTTTAACAAGATTCATATGATACTCGATCGTAGTCTGCCTTGGGATTTTCTTAGGCAGCATAGTTCCTAGACAGATCACCTTTTTAGTGGCAGATAATCTTAAGGTGTGAGGAGCCATATTGTGTTGAATTTTTGTAATATTTTGGAAGAGAGAAAGTTCCTCCTCCATGTCTAACACATGACACAGAAATTGTAGTTTCTAAAGGCTAGTTTATAAGAGAATTGCAAAATTAATGGTTCTCACCTGATCTAAAGTGATCTAAAGCTTATTATTTTTAAATTTAAAGAGAAATAGAGGATTTCTCTGACCTTTAGTATCAAAATATACTGGGGAGAGCTAATGATTTAGATTCTAACCATAATTTTGATATTTTTCTTTAATTGCCTTTGCATATTATACTTCATTTAAGTAACCTGTTTAAAGAATGCCTAGTACTCTCAGCTTAGCATGTTAGAAACTTGTGAGTAAAATTGCTAATGCGGAGATCAAGTTTCACAGTTCTATGTGCATGTTAGTTTTAAAGCTCAATTTAACAAAGATTGTGTTGGATATGTTTTTACTGTGTAAGAATTTAATGAATTGCTATAATCACAAGTCATATTGATTACTGTGCATTTTATGATATGACTAAGTCTTTATTCAGATTGTGGGTTGAACTCTGGATAATCAGGTAATATTCTTCCATCACTTGCAAAGCATTCAGTGTGATAGGACTTCTAGATACATTATAATGTTTACTATTGCTCTTTTAAAATATTAAGGACTTTATCTTTTTTCTGTTTGTAATTGTATTAGCTGGCAGTGATCTCAAAGCTAGTCCCAGATTAGTCCCTGATAAGTACTACATATGGGCAAGTGTAGAATTAGTAGTTACGCTCTCTGGAGCTTGATTGCCTGGACTAGAGTCCCAAGTCTGCCGCTGACTGGCTGTGTGATTTTGGTCAAGTTACCTAGCTTCTCTGTGCTTCAGATTCTTTATCTTCAGTGGGGGGATAATAGTTTATCTGCTTCATAGTGTTGTGAGATTTTAACTAATTTAAATAATCTAAAATAGTGTCTGGTCCATGGTAAGCTCTCAACATTAGTTTTTACTATTATTATTATATAACTATTTTTATTTCAAGATGAGGTCTCCCGAAGACGAAAAGTTACCAACAGGTCAGACGCATTTAACATGCAAATGAGACAACGGAAAGGAACTCTCTCTGTTAACTTTGTAAGTGTTCTGAGATGTGTCAGGAGGGAAAGGATTTATTTTTATTTTAGTTTTGCACTTTTTACCTTGCTATATCTTAGTATGTTATCTAGTTAGTTTATTTAGTTGTAAGACTTGATGGTGCATCTGAACTTGCCGCTTTGGTTTATATAATACTAACTTTGCTTTGTCCCATATACACAGACTGTTCCCTGAGTCTTATACCTTGTAAGTGAGTGAGTGAGAGGATGAAGTGAAACTGTAAATCCTTAGCTGTATTAATGCTCGATATTCAGCCCTCTACCAATAAAGAGTATTTGTGTATAGAAAGGGTGATGTGGTATATTTTATTTATATAAATTGACTTTCAAGTACCCTAGATTTGTAGTCTTCCTTTATTCTCATACCTTGATACGCTTTTATTAATTTGCTTGTAGAAGCTCTGAGGAAATTTAGGAAGTTTTATGCAAAATATTTAAATAAAGTTATTTAAAATAAATATTAAGGATTTAAGTTATGTTTACTTTTTAGTGTACATTATTTTGTTTGTTTCAATTAAGGTGTTCGTGGTAAAAATTTAATATTGCTTATTACAGAAAATAAACTTTTATTTTATTTTGTTTTTTTAACAGGTTGATCTTTACGTTTGTATGTTTTGTGGTCGGGGAAATAATGAAGATAAATTGCTGTTGTGTGATGGATGTGATGACAGCTATCATACATTTTGTTTAATTCCCCCACTACCTGATGTGCCCAAAGGAGACTGGAGGTGCCCTAAATGTGTCGCTGAGGTATAAGCCTAACCTTACCTTTGGGATTAAGAACAGTAACACACGTACGCGTGCACAGTGAACACACTCCGTGAAGCTTCTTCTCCTCTCTCTTTGTTCTTCAGTGTTTGAAATCGCCAGGATTTTTGAAGAGTGATAGTGACTGGAAATATAACAGTTCTACTGTGGCAGTTTGTTTTTAAAGAGTCTTTTTCTGACTGTTGGTTAGATAATTCTGTTTATTGCTGCAGACTTTGCTCAGAATATTCATATTCTTGGAAAACAATAAAAATGAAGAAAGTCTGTAGGTTATTTGTTTTTTCTTTTTTTAAAAAAGTAAAAATCAGACATGAAGCTCTAGAACTTAGGATTCATGCATCCAGTTTTCATGCTACCAAATAAATTGGTGGTATCTATTAACTTGTTTAAATTTTGACTTGATTGTACTAAATTGTTATTGAAAGATTATAATGATGTCATTATCATGAAATGTCTGGTCTGTTTACTTATTTTAACAAAATGTGATAGGACGTTGAAGGGAAAGTGATGGTATATCTAGATGTAGTCAAAGATGGATATTTATGGCCTTTGAATTATTTATTTATTTGTGGCTGTGTTGGGTCTTCGTTGCTGTGCGTGGGCTTTTCTCTAGTTGCGGCGAGCGGGGGCTACTCTTCATTGTGGTGTGCAGCCTTCTCATTGCGGTGGCTTCTCTTGTTGTGGAGCACGGGCTCTAGGCGCACGGGCTTCAGTAGTTGTGGCTCGCGGGCTCAGCAGTTGTGGCTCACGGGCTCTAGAGTGCAGGCTCAATAGTTGTGGCGCACAGGCTTAGTTGCCATGTGGCATGTGGGATCTTCCCGGACCAGGGATCGAACCCATGTTCCCTGTATTGGCAGGCAGATTCTTAACCACTTCTGCTACCAGGGAAGTCCCTTGAATTATTTTTTAATTTATTATTCTCAAGGTTAGATGATTCAGTCCTACTCGAAGTCAGTATTTGTGTTAAGAAATTGGTCATGGTGGTTGGTAGTATGAAAAAAAATCATTTTTCTAGCTAATTATCCTAGCAACCCGGTGAATATCCCTTTGTCCTTTACCTTTTCTCCCTCCATGAACATTTATTTTTTCCACTGAGGATAATAGACATCCCTGGGCTTGATTCCAGGTTGGTAGTCCTCCAGGTGTTTGTCTTGGTGCCAAAGCTTAATGACAACTCCAAAGCCCAAAGCTGTCTCATTGCCACCTTCCTACTGGAAGGTGTGAAAATGCAGTTGAAGTTTAAGAACATTATTTCCTGATTCCACATTAATACTTGTTTTGTGGTCTAGAGTTGACTGGATTTGCTTCCCCTAGGGAAATGATCAAAGAAGGTAGTACCTGAGGGCCTTAATGCGTACTTCAGTTCAGTTTCAGTAAGTTAATCTTAGATTTTTTTTCTTCCCAGGAATGTAATAAACCTAGAGAAGCCTTTGGATTTGAACAAGCTGTACGAGAGTATACACTTCAGAGCTTTGGAGAGATGGCAGATAATTTTAAGTCTGACTATTTCAATATGCCAGTTCATGTGAGTATCTATCTTTAAGGTCACTTTGGGAAAGTATAAAAATTTATCTGATTCCAAAGCTTTAGCGTTGCTTTTTAAAAACTTTCATTATTTTGTAGAAAGCAGGGACAGCATAAAGAAGATGATAGAACACCAGATCTGAAGATTAGGGGCCTGGGATCTGTTTTTGTTTCTTTTACCCTCTGCCGTGGCAGTGTGCACTGTAGAGAAACTGACTTCGACCTTCCACTTGTTCTTTAGTGCTCTGGGAGCGCTGTCCTTTACAGACAGGCATGGAGGATGCGGCAGTTGCTGCTTTGGTTTAGTTATTTGTAGTATGAGGTTTGCTTCTTTCCCTGGGGGATCTTGGACTTTAAAAAAATCCCTTTCGAAATAATTTGCCAAAGCTGTTAAAATTCAGCCTTGATTTTTGTATTTCCTTTTCCTTCCTTATGTCCTGGGTCATCTTTATCCTTCTTAGTTGGAAAGCAGCTTGCAGAAGAAGGCAGTTCAAATTCATTATGTTTTTCTGAACATCTAAGTTGTCTTTAGCTTTTTCCCATCGTCAGTCAGAAAAGCTAGGACTGCAGTCTTTTCAGCTCTGGGAATTGAGAAGGTTTTCTGTTTTTTCATGGGCTTTTTGTTCACTTGACCTGTGTATTATGTCATAGTGGGTTATGGTTATAGAGAGTTGGTAATCTGTAATCTTTGTTTTCCCTGTGTAGATGGTTCCCACAGAACTAGTGGAGAAGGAATTCTGGCGGCTGGTGAGCAGCATTGAAGAAGATGTTATCGTAGAGTATGGAGCTGACATCTCCTCAAAAGACTTTGGAAGTGGATTTCCTGTAAAGGATGGTCGGAGAAAGATGCTGCCAGAAGAAGAGGTGCAGAGCACATAGTAGTATCCAGATTTCTTACCCTGAAGCTGATTCAGCCTTTACATAGTAGAAAACTGCCTTTCTTTAATCTTAAGCGACCACGTTCATTTAAAATATTAAATATGTAGAATTTGGACAGTAAAAATAATCTTCAGTTTTGAAAACAATAAATTCAAAGTACCATTAAATATTATTTAACTTTGCATTTTATCAATATTTTTTTTTTTTTTTTTGGCCATACGTGGGCCTCTCTCACTTGTTGTGGCCTCTCCCGTCATGGAGCACAGGCTCCGGACGCGCAGGCTCAGCGGCCATGGCTCACGGATCCAGCCACTCCGCGGCATGTGGGATCCCCCCGGACCGGGGCACGAACCTGCGTCCCTTGCAGGTGGGGAGGTGGACTCTAAACCACTGTGCCACCAGGGAAGCCCTTAACTTTGCATTTTAAAACCAGTTAAATTGGTTTAAAACTTTAACTTTAGTTAAGATTTTGCCTAGCTCTTTCTGTTTGGAAATCTAGCAAGTGACAAGATTTTTTTAAAAAATTACATTTTACTGGTAGGTCCACAATTAATTTTCCTTTAACACCTGGGCAGGTAGGTTTTCAAATATGCATTTAAACTGTAACAGATAATGAAGTACTGTCACCTAGGAGATGACCTCTGTGTGTAAACCTGAATTAAGATGATCATTTATTTCTTTTTCTCTTTACTTTGGTCCTTGTCACCTTTTCTTTACCTTTGTAATTGGCAGTAATTGAGAGTTTTATCTCCTATTAAAAGAGTTAACACATGGTCAAAAAAAAAAGTTACATAGTGGAGAAGGATATACAATTAAAAATATGGCCACACTAGGTCTCTTAGGGCTACCATTGACATGGCATATCTTTTCCATTCTTTTACTTTGAAGCTGTTTGTATTTTGGAATCTGGTGTGTGTCTCTTATAGGCAGCATATGCTTGAATCTTGCTTTTTTAAAAATCTAGTCTGAAGGTTGACTTATTTATTTATTTGTCTGTCTGTCTGTCTGCCTATTTATCTAGCTAGCTAGCTAGCTAACTAGCTAGCTAGTTAGCTGCGTTGGGTCTTTGTTGCTCCGCGTGGGCTTTTCTGGTTGCTGGGGCTACTCTTTGTTGCAGTGCGCCGGCTTCTCATTGCGGTGCCTTCTCTTGTTGCAGAGTATGGGCTCTAGGCGTGTGGGCTTCAGTAGTTGCAGCACTTGGGCTCAGTAGTACAGCTTGAGGGCTCTAGGACACAGGCTCAGTAGTTGTGGCACGTGGGCTTAGTTGCCCTGTGGCCTGTGGGATCTTCCTGGACCAGGGCTCAAATCCGTGTCCCCTGCACTGGCAGGTGGATTCTTAACCACTGTGCTACCAGGGAAACCCTATACAGATATATCTTACAGGAACAGTTCAGTGTTGAAATGTGTACATGTTCAATGTCACTGAATTAAAACCTGCTTTGTAGAAGTATAAAGAAATGCGTCAACCTTAGTTTCTTCATACCCTTCCATTGGCAAATGGTAGGCAATTACCTACTTATTGGGAAGAGGCTTTGTTTTACAGCTTTTAACTTTTTCTGAATTTCATTTTGGTTTTGAATTTTTAAGTTGCTCTTGAACAGATATTTATATCTTCTAATCTTAAGAGATAAGGTCACAGAGTTTTTATTTTTTAATTTTTTTTATTTTTTATATATATATTTTTGCGGTACGCGGGCCTCTTACTGTTGTGGCCTCTCCCGTTGCGGAACACAGGCTCTGGACGCGCAGGCTCGGCGGCCGTGGCTCACTGGCCCAGCCGCTCCGCGGCATGTGGGATCTTCCCGGACTGGGACACGAACCCATGTCCCCTGCATCGGCAGGCGGACTCTCAACCACTGCGCCACCAGGGAAGCCTGGTCACAGAGTTTTTAAAGATTACTTTAAATGTGGTTAAATGTCAACCCTAAGTAAACAATATAGATATTAATCCTTCTAAATGTTTGAATTCTGTATGAATATTCATCTGTTTTTGCTTTTGCTCCATTCACCTTTATATGAGAACGTGGAGGGCTTCCCTGGTGGTGCAGTGGTTTAGAGTCTGCCTGCCGATGCAGGGGACGCGGGTTCGTGCTCCGGTCCGGGAGGATCCCACATGTCACAGAGAGGCTGTGCCCATGAGCCATGGCCCCTGAGCCTGCGCGTCCGGAGCCTGTGCTCCGCAGTGGGAGAGGCCACAACAGAGGTCCGCGTACAGGAAAAAAAAAAAAAAATGTGGAGAAATTTGGGCTTTAAAGACATCAGCATAGCATGAAGAGACAGAGATACAGCTCTTTTTTCTAGTCTGGGTCATCGATTTGCTATTTATTTCATAAGCAATAACGTTTTACTCAGGATTCTGTTTTTATGTTGTAAGATGGAGTGAGAGAACCCATTTATGCAAAAGGATTTTAAGGACTAATTAGACAGTGTATATAAAATCTCTGTATTTTTTATACTTATATTTTCTGTCAGTTTGTTACTCTTCTCTGGAAGTTACTCTTAGAAAAGTAGATACCTGCCGTCTCTTCCCCAGGAACTGTGCATGTATGTTGAACTTCTGTATGAGTTAGCTTCTTGGCATCTGACAGCATGCTTCTCTGGTATCATAGTTTAGTGGAAAAGTACTTCTGAAGTTAATACATTTGTCTTATAAATACAAGTGCTCTGCAAACAGGGCTTCTGAGGAATAAAAATAGGCATAGAACTTGAAACCTTGGAAACATTTTTTTCATCTTATCCTCTCTGTGTCGTAAATCACTGAATAAATCCTGTTAATTTATTTTTCATTATTTTCTGTGGAATTGGCCTCTTTTCAATCCCACTACCACCGTCCTTGTCTCCGTCCTGTCATGTCATGTTGGGATAACTGCCGTGGTCTTACATAATGATCACTTGTGTTGGGGGTTCCCCAGAGCTTCTCAGGTTCGCTGAGAACTCATGACTGTGACTTATTACAGTGAAAGGATATAAAGTAAAATCAGCAAAGGGAAAACAAGATGTGTGGTCAAAGTCTGGAGGTAGCCAGTTGGAAGCATTCAAGAGCCCTCTCTCCCTGGAGTCACACAGGATGCACTTAGGTACTCCAGCATCAGACTGACACCATGTGTGAAGCATCGCCCACCAGGAAGGCTCATTAGAGACCCAGAGCTCAGGGTTCTTATAAGCGGCTGGTGACATAGGCACCTTCTGCCTAACACATAGCAAAATTCCAGACCCCCAGAAGGAGATCGGGCGTGCATAAACCACACTGTGCAGCACTGCGAGCCACCCTGTGTTAGTGTCACGAACTGTTTACCGTGCAGCTTTCCAGATGCCAGCCAGGGGCCGAACTTGAAGCGGGCCTTTTTTTTTTTTTTTAAATAAATTTATTTATTTTTTATTTTTGGCTGCGTTGGGTCATCGTTGCAGCACGTGGGCTTTTCTCTGGTTGCAGCGAGTGGGGGCTACCTTCGTCGTGGCATGCAGGCTTCTCATTGTGGTGGCTTTGCTTGTTGGGAGCACAGGCTCTAGGTGCGCTGGCTTCAGTAGTTGTGGCGCACGGGCTTAGTTGCTCCGCGGCATGTGGGATCTTCCTGAACCAGGGCTTGAACCCGTGTCTCCTGCATTGGCAGGCGGATTCTTAACCACTGTGCCACCAGGGAAGCCCCGCAGCGGGCCTTGTGAAGGGTGGCTGTCTGAGGCTTGCTCTGTTGAAGTAGCTCTTCTGAGCACTGCCACTCTCTGCAGTCTCTCTCATACGTGGCTTTCGGTTAAAATTTTAAGATCGGTGGGTCTTGGGGAGTTCATTTTGCAGTTCTGTCTATTTAAGTTTGAAATTTTCCATAATCAAAAATTTTAAGATAAATATAAAAATATTTAAGATGTTTATCATATTGTTTCACTTTTCAGAATCTGTTTTATTTCCCTTTTGAATATAGGATATCATCCAAGCTTCTTAGTCTGAAATTTAAGATTAAAGATCCAGTCTTCTCTTCTGGTCTTATTTCCTGCTTTTCTGAGTATGACCATTCCACTCTGCCTCTTTACCAGCCAGACCAGGATATTCTGTCTCTTGTCATTTACCTTCAAATCTTACCTAGTCTTCCAAGATCAACCCAGGTTTTTCCTTTTCCACCAAGTTTTCTTATTGATCCAGACTCATGATGATGACTATTTTGTTGTCCTCTGAAGAACTATATAATTTACTAGTTTATCTGTGTTTGGAGTTTAATATATATTGTCTCATCTTGGAACTGTTTGTATGTAGGCCTGGTCTCTTCACCTAGTTTCAGTATTTGTTCAGCCAACTAAAAAATATATTGAGTAGTATTTTTGAAAACTGCTTTTTTTTTTTTTTTAAAGGCTATTGAGGGTAGGAATCATATCTCTTTATTATTCCGTATTGGGATTCCTAGTTAAGCCTTTGTTGGAATTTCTTCTATCCTCTGTAACTCTTAGCTACACTTTTATAATTTCCTTATCTCTGTGCCGCATTATGGATGATCTCCTCACATCAGTCTTCTGGTTCACAGATTCTCCCTTCAGCTTTGTCACTGGCTATTTAGCCTCTTAATTTGAGGGTTTTATTTTTAACTCTGTATTATCGAAACTTTCAAATGTATAAAACTAAACATAGTAATGCACTTCCCTCCCTCCCTACCTGGCATCCAGGTTCAACAGTTATCAGCCTTCTAATAGAAGGCGGATTCTCTTACCTGTTTTTGCATTCAGTCTGTTGCAATATCACATCACATATCCTCTGGAAAACTCACACTACATTTCTGCAAGAATGAGAGTGAAAAAGGCAAATAACATCTTAGAATTATTATGAATGTAGCTTGACTTTGCAGGTCCCCTGAAATAGGCTTGGGTTCCTTAGACCCCACTTTGAGGACTGCTCTGCACAAGGATAATAGCACTTTGAGTCTGTACCGCATACCGCTTCAGAGGTGGCTGTCTGAAACCCATGTCTGGAGCTTATGTCCAGTTAGAAACCTCTGTGAAAACTCAGACAACAGCTTTCCCTGTTCATTCTGCCTGTGCTTTCTTTCTTTGTTTTTGGAAACTGCGAATTCTTTTTTCTCTTGAGTTCATCTATGAAGCAAAATTTTTTTTGATGTTGTAAATAGATGTGTTTGTGGGAGTTGGGGGTGCTTTCTGCACCATCTTGGTCTTCAGTGTTGCCACAGATTCCGGATTCTGTATCTTACTATGTTTTGTCTTCACAGTATCTGGCACCATTCTGTAAATATAGTGGTAAACATTTTGGGAAGTTATGTTACCGGGGATAAAGTCGAAATATAATAGCGACCTATTAAAATGAGTCTTAGAGTATTTTACTGGTAAGCTATGGGGGCAGGTGGGGAGTAATAAAAAGCCTTATATGCTTCAGAGTAAACCAGAGATATCTGAGATAATTAAAGGGAAATATAAATAACAGGAGATAGGATTGAATATTTAGGAATATGAGTTACATGTAGAGAGCAAAGAGCATAGATTCTATGGACTAGATTATTGTAATTATTATAAAATTTTTACTTTTGTTTTTGAAGACTCCCTTGAGGTTTCTGTTGGGCACTTGTCATTTCTGATCTCTTATTTACATTTTTTTCCTTTTGTAGGAATATGCGCTTTCTGGTTGGAACTTGAATAACATGCCTGTTCTGGAGCAGTCTGTTCTTGCACATATCAACGTGGACATCTCTGGCATGAAGGTGCCATGGCTCTATGTGGGAATGTGCTTCTCTTCCTTTTGCTGGCACATCGAAGATCACTGGAGCTATTCCATCAACTACTTGCACTGGTATGTACAGTCTTTGTTAACAGCACACATACTTAGTGACCTTTCTAAAGGTGTAACAGTGTTAGATGATGTGTTAGGGAGAGCTTACTTGAAAGTATTTTGTACCGCAAAGTTGGATAATGTGCTGTGTAGAGGTCTCAGGGTACAACATGTCAGATACTTTCCCTCTTCAAGTATGTGCATGCAGCAGAGCCTCGAGTTTCGGACCCAACTATGCTACATTTAGCGCACATGAAAATTTCTCTGGTATAACTTTTGAAATGCAAGGCAGGATATTTTTTAAAGTTTATATAATTAAGATCTGACTAACCTTCAGTATTTAAGGTTGAAATTTGAAAAATTTCAAATTGAAATTTTTGTTTTTCCTTTTTAATAACATTTTCTCTAAAAATGCCTGTTACATGTGTATTCATTAAATTTTTTCGCTGTTTTTTTTGTTTCACACCCACAGCTTTTATTTACTTACCCAGTTCCTTGTCCAGTATTCTCATCTTAACCAAATGATGTATTCCTCTCCATTTGAAAGATACTGCTCAGATCACACTATGCATTGGAAAGCTAATGATTTTCTTTCTCTGCTTCATCGCTGTACTGTGTAATATGATAGCTTCTAGCCACATGTGGCTATTTAAATTAGTTAAGATTAAGTAAAATTAAAGTTTACTTCCTCAGTTGCACTAACAGCATTTTAAGTGCTTTATCGTCACTTGTGACTAGTGGCTCCTGTATTACCCAGCATCGATGCAGAACATTTTCAGTCATCTCAGTAAGTTTCTGTAGAGACAGCACGGTTAATTGTATGAGGGTTAAGAAATTCAGCTATTCTGTAGATAGCATGACTAATTAAATCCAGTTCCTTAAAGTTCAACTTAGTATTATAAATAAAACTCTAGTCCACTAAAGTCTAGTGTATTAATGATGCCAAGTGTTTGGTCTTAAGATTCATAGACAGAACTATATTCAGGGTTTCAACAATTTCTCGCCTTGGCTTATTTCCTTGGATAGTAAAATTGAACTCAATGAAGTTACGTAAAAGTACTCTAAAGGGCAGTGACTTTTACTTTGATCATTGTGGGGATAATTGGAATGTCCAGTGGACCTGTGAATCAGGCAGTATGTCAGTATCCTTTGGAACAATGCTTGCTTTTCATATAGCATCTTTCCTATTTGAAGATGCTGTTTAGTGATCTACCTTAAAGAGTTTATATACTTTGAATTACTTTTCTGTAGTGATAAGTACGTACCTACCTATCCATATACTCTTGCCTTACCCCCCTATTATGAATAATAGCACAGATTTTTGAGATGGTTGCTAGGATTCAGGGCATATAATCTATGGCCATGGAGCAAGACAAAGTTAATTATAATTTAGTGGATTTGAATCAGAGACCCTGGCCTCATTGGCACCATGCTCTACCTAGATAAACAGTTATTTCTTTTGCTAGGGGGGAGCCAAAGACATGGTATGGTGTGCCATCTCATGCTGCAGAACAACTGGAGGAGGTGATGAGGGAGCTGGCCCCTGAGTTATTTGAATCCCAGCCTGATCTCCTACATCAGTTAGTCACCATCATGAACCCCAATGTGCTAATGGAGCATGGTGTGCCTGTGAGTCTTTTTGCATCTCCCTTCAGTATTTTAAATTTAAAGTTATGTACGCTTTTGATTAGAGTCACAGTATATGCTTGTTTTGTAATGGGAAATAAAAGATCACATCATCTTCAAGCCAAATTAGAATTGATACTCTGAAGGGAACAACATTTATTTGATTAAGAATGGGGTGTTGTAAAGTATGAATCACATTTACCTTATGTATAGCAACCTATCAGAATAGCCATGTTTTCAGTATATCCTGCTTTTAATAAAAATCTCATATTCTTTATTATCCCCATTTAACCAAAGTATAAGTATTTTAAGTGGTTGTTCTAATAACTAATGCTTATCCTTGTGGAGATCATATTCCCATATTTCGTATAAAGATTTCATAGCCTCTTTTTCACATGAGATAATGAAGTAAAAATATACAGTGAATACCGTTTCTGCTTTTAAACTTTTAGGTTTGAAAATGATTATTAAATTTAAGCTACGAATACCTGATAAAGTATAAATTTAATGTTTGCTACATGTAGTCAAGTAGTCATCATAACCTTATTAAGAAAGTAGATCGAGTGATAGTAGTAATGTCACTCTGTCTTTAAAGAGTAAATTTATGCAGAATCTGGGACTTTTCAGAAGACATAGTATTGTCATAAAACAAAGAGATTCAGGAAAACTGATTTGGGGGGTCTCTCCATATGACATATGAGCTAATCAATTAGTTTCCAGAAAAAATTATCCAAAAGTAGGATGAAATTACATCCTTTCCCACTGTTTACAACACGGGAATGAAAGGAATAAAAGAAAAATTCTCTTAACTGTAAAAATTTTATTAGGTTGGGAAACTAGTAGCTCATGAGAGCAGCATTTTCTCCTTGAAAATTTCTTTAGGCTGTAAACTCTTGTCATGAATTACTATAATTTACAGTGACTATTTTAAGAAGGTGAAACTGACTACTGCTTCAAGCCTGATACTGTTTTCTGGTCTGTGTAGGTTAATGCTTTATTGTTTTAAAGTTTGAAAAATGCTTCTGAAATTGACATAAAATGTTTCCCTTTTTTGTTGTTTTTCTTCTGTTTTGTTTTTGTACCCTGTTCCCAATTTGCATTTAGGTGTATAGGACGAATCAGTGTGCTGGCGAGTTTGTTGTGACGTTTCCTCGGGCCTATCACTCTGGATTTAATCAAGGCTACAACTTCGCTGAGGCTGTGAACTTCTGTACTGCTGACTGGGTCTGTTCGATAGCAAGTAGCTGTTGTGTCTACTAACAGCCCCGGAAAATGCATCTTAATTGCTGTGCTTGCTTAGCTGGGGAGGGGAGGGCCCACGGATATTTCAGTGGAAACTGGAATGTCTCTTGCCATTTACAGAGTTCCAGGTAGTTTTTATTCGGAAGATTTTATAGTTCGTTACTTCTCATTTGCTACTTTCTCATTTTATTTGAATTTTAAATGGGCAGTTGATGTTTTCTGAATCTTTTTCTGAGAATGTAATTCCTCTAGTCTTTGTTTTCTCTGAGCGCTTTTGGATTTTAGAAGGGTGACCACATCTTTTCAAGAATTAATTGTACCACGTTTACAAATATCTAGCTCTGATTTTTATCTTAAAATATCCAGTTCTGATATTTATGTTAAAATATTCCTTTATTTTTTTCCTTCTGATAATTAGGTGATTTTATTCTTCCTGCTATTTTATGTTTTCTATATTCTTTTAAAAAAATTTATTTTAAAGGGCAGCTATAATATTGAGATCTCTGTGGGCTGCACTTTTGTGTAAATGGTATTGCCATTGATTGCTATTTTGCTTTTAAATGAGGTAGATATCAAAAAGTAATTAGTTATTTTTATGTCATGTCGGTGGGGAAAAGACTGCAAACCTATCATACACTCTTTTTTTTTTTTTTTTTTGTGGTACGCGGGCCTCTCACTGTTGTGGCTTCTCCTGTCGCGGAGCACAGGCTCCAGACGCACAGGCTCAGCGGCCATGGCTCACGGGCCCAGCCGCTCCGCGGCATGTGAGATCCTCCCGGACCGGGGCACGAACCCGTGTCCCCTGCATGAGCAGGCGGACTCTCAACCACTGCGCCACCAGGGAAGCCCTAGCATACACTCTTTGACTCTATTTTTCTTTCAGTGAAGCTGTTTTTTGTCACCTCTCCTGACATTTGGGGGGATATTTTTTAGTAATATTGGATCTTATATTTTCTGTGGGCACCTTAATTTGTTAAATTTCATGATTAACAATATTGTTTCCTTGGCTAATGAATGAAATTGTATAATGAACAATCTTACATGACCTAGTAATTCTAAACTTCTTGTTAGAAAGCAACAGGAGCAAGACTGAGGTTAGGACTTTGCCTTGGACTTGAACTCTATTTTAAAACCTCAGCTAACATGTATTATGTATTTATGATTTAGGTGTTCCTTGGCTAGGTAGGTGTAGGGTGGGAAATGGAGGTGATTCAGAGATGAGTTAGAGATGATTTCTGCCTTTAATGTGATCACTATTATTGATGTTTGATCTTGGACAGCACTTTTTTTTTTTTGGCTGTGCCACGTGGCATGTGGGCTCTTAGTGCCCCAACCAGGAATCGAACCCGCAGCCCCTGCCGTGGAAGCATGGAGTCCTAACCACTTGACCACCAGGAAAGTCCCTTGGGCAGCACTTTTTTTTTTTTTTTTTGCTGTACGTGGGCCTCTCACTGTTGTGGCCTCTCCCGTTGCGGAGCACAGGCTCCGGACGCGCAGGCTCAGCGGCCATGGCTCACGGGCCCAGCCGCTCCGCGGCACGTGGGATCTTCCCGGACCGGGGCACGAGCCCGTGTCCCCTGCATCAGCAGGCGGACTCTCAACCACTGTGCCACCAGGGAAGCCCGGGCAGCACTTCTTGTTTTTTTGTTTTTTGTGGATTTTTTTGGCTCTGTTGGGTCTTCGTTGCCGCACGCAGGCTTTCTCTAGTTGTGGCGAGCGGGGGCTACTCTTGGTTGTGGTGCGCAGGCTTCTTGTTGCGGAGCACGGGCTCTAGGTGCACAGGCTCAGTAGTCGTGGCTTGCGGGCTCTAGAGCACAGGCTCAGTAGTTGTGGTGCATGGGCTTAGTTGCTCCACGGCATGTGGGATCTTCCCGGACGAGGGCTTGAACCCGTGTCCCCTGCCTTGGCAGGTGGATTCTTAACCACTTCGTCACCAGGGAAGTCCCGGGACAGCACTTTCAGTTTCACTGGTCCTAATTTTTTTTTACCTACTGTGTAAAGATGCTAAGGTTCACTTAACCTCAAACAAGTGAGATGATATTTGTGAGAGAAGGGTGATATAAATGAAAAGTAAAAGCAGCTTTGTATCTGGAATGAAGTGATGGTACTGATTTTTATAAGCCACAATGGACAATCAGTTGTATTTTATGTGGCTTCCTTGTATATTGTATCAATAATAATTAAAAACTGCAAATCCTACAGTTTTGTTTTTCTTCTTGCTCTTGTTTTAAGTATTTGAGAAATGTTTAAAGAGTAAATTTCTGAGAATTAAGAAATGAAAGAATTGTATATTGTTATTAGACAAGATAGTCGCCAATCATAGGCTCAGTATATATATTTTCTTGGGAAAGATTGTTTCTTCGGAAGAGTCCGGAAATAATGCTTGATTCAGAGATAGTCTTGTACTCTGGAACTCTGATTCCTGTGATTCCCTTCTGCCTTTCTCAGAATGGAGGCGAGCTCTAAAAGGTGTTCTTAAAGGTCCACTTTCTAATTTTTTCTGTTTTATATTATGGTTTTCAAATACAAACCAAAACTTCAGACACCCGGGTTTTTCCACTTGAGGGAAAGAAAGAAGCTGGAGAGAGAGAGTTTGTGTAGCATAGCTAGTATCAATTTGTTTTAAAGCTTGATAGATTTTCAGAAGTTATCTTAAAAAGTGTAGCTGTTGATTTATGAACAGTGATCATTTAGTGATTTATTTCACTTAGGAAAATTAAAGTATGTAATCTCATGGTTTCACTTTGAATTCTCTTTAGGCCAGACTGGTAGTTTTAAAAATAATCTCTAGATGCTAAAATCTAAATTGTCTTTTGCTTTGGTCCTTATAAAAAATAAAGTTAGTCCATGTGAACTGCTTAAGTAGTGCGTTCTTCCCCTCCCTCCCTCCCTACCTTGTATTGATAGTAGCATCTGTTGTTTGTTCTGTGGAAACATCAATGCTGAATATGTCCAGTTATCCCTTGATAGCCTGAAAAATTTTTTTCTTTTTCCTATAAGAGTGGTCTCATACTAGACTGGTCTAAAAGAGTTTGCTGCCTCATTTATATATCAAGGAACTCATACTTCTTGAGGTACATAATGAGTAGAAAATCAGCTTAGGCCAGAAGCTCAAGATCTCACATTATGGGAATTTCCTGTGGGAAGGGCTTTGAAATTCTTGCTGGGCGGTAAGGGTTTAATACTTACAGTTACCTCTTATGTTCAAATGGACGTTGTTATTCTCTGTTCTTTATAATAAAAGAGAGGATCTGGGGGGCAAGTAGTGGTTCTGTTCTGGAATGTGTTATAAGCAAGTAATTTAATTTGAGAATCTTGTTTTCAGTTGCCCATTGGCCGTCAGTGTGTCAGTCATTACCGTCGGCTGAGGCGCCATTGTGTCTTCTCACACGAGGAACTAATTTTCAAGATGGCAGCAGATCCGGAATGCTTGGACGTGGGGCTTGCCGCCATGGTGTGCAAGGAGTTGACTCTCCTGACTGAAGAGGAGACACGGTTGAGGGAGTCTGTTATGCAGATGGTGAGTTTGCTGAGTACGTTTCCTGTAGTTGATACTGCTCACGGGATATACCAAAATTTAAACCAGTGGAAAGAATCCATTTTCATCTTTGATCCCTGTAGAAGTTGAACGCAAAAATTACTGGTTTGGAGAAGATTTCCCACTTCTGTACTTGCCGTTTTGGTTTCTTTAAGTTGAAAAAGTTTTAGGAGTCTTGATGTCTTCATCTCCAGAGTTTTAAAAATGCAGTCCTATCAGGTAGAATTTCTTAGGTATGTATGTATTTTTTAAAATCTCCTACATATAGTATTACTTCTTTAAGCAAGAAAATTCAAAAATTTTTTTCTCTCTCAGCTTTGTAATTGAATAAAAATTATGTTTCTGGTGATTGCAGACTGTCAGAGTTAATCAATCTGTGTTTCCCTGCATTCTAAGTTTTTAATGACTATAAGAAGGACCGAATAACCCAGTGTTGGGATTTTGAATGCTTAGAATAAACTAAACATTGATCATATTGAAATGGGTAGTAAATGAGAAAATCTGTGTCTTCAGCCACATCTAGGCCCATTTTCCCTAACCCTCCCTACATAGGTAGCCTCGCTGGGTTTGTACCATGCTTCCTCCTGCTCTCGTAGAGTCCACTTTCTTTCTTTCTTTTTTTTTTAAATAAATTTATTTATTTTTGGCTGCGTTGGGTCTTCGTTGCTGTGCACGGGCTTTCTCTAGTTGCAGCGAGTGGTGGCTACTCTTCCTTGTGGTGCATGGGCTTCTCATTGCGGTGGCTTCTCTTGTTGCAGAGCACGGGCTCTAGGTGCGTAGGCTCAGTAGTTGTGGCTCGCGGGCTCTAGAGCACAGGCTCAGTAATTGTGGAGCACGGGCTTAGTTGCTCCGTGGCATGTGGGATCTTCCTGGACCAGGGCTCGAACCCGTGTCCCCTGCATTGGCAGGCAGATTCTTAACCACTGCACCACCAGGGAAGCCCTAGACCTGAAGAGTCTTAAGACAGTGAAAATAGTTTTAAGCTAAGGAAGAATACAGTGGACTAGCAATTTGGATCTGAAAAGTAAAGCTGATCCAATTTAACTACTCTGCTCATTGGCACAAATGGGGGGAAAAATCTATAAAAGAAAATATAAAACTATACATTTTAGAAATGATATAAATACTATTATTACAAAATATTTAAATGCTGGTTATTTTTAAGAATTTAAGTTGACTTAGAAATAAGAATACTTGCTAAATGGTTAGCTTTCTTTTTCTATTTACTTGAATTACCTGGGAAAGAAACAAGAGTAAGATGCAAATGCATCTTCTTAAAACATTTTTTTTTACATTTTGGGGATATGTTAACATATGCCTGATAGTTACTATTCTCACTTTATACCTGTATTCTTAAAGCTTTGTTTTGATTATGTTCATTTATTTATTTGTTTTAAATAAATTATTTATTTATTTTTGTCTGTGTTGGGTCTTCGGTGCTGTGCGCAGGCTTTCTCCAGTTGCGGTGAGCAGGGGCCACTCTTCGTTGCAGTGCGAGGGCTTCTCACTGTCATGGCCTCTCTTGTTGTGGAGCACGGGCTCCAGGCGTGCAAGCTTCAGTAGTTGTGTCACGCGGACTCAGTAGTTGTGGCTTGCGGGCTGTAGAGCGCAGGCTCAATAGTTGTGGCACGCGGGCTCGGTAGTTGTGTTTCGCGGGCTCTAGAGCTCAGGCTCTGTAGTTGTGGGGCACAGGCCTAGTTGCTCCGCGGCATGTGGGATCCTCCTGGGCCAGGGCTCGAACCTGTGTCCCCTGCACTGGCAGGCAGATTCTTAACCACTGTGCCACCAGGAAAGCCCTGATCATGTTTTTTTATTAACCTTTTGTATTTTATTATTTGTTTTAACAAGACTTTTTTTTTTAGAGTGTTTTAAGTTTATAACAAAGAGAGAGAAGGTCCGGAGAGTTCCCATTTATCCCCTGCCCCACCTATGCACAGCCTCCTGTGTTACCTGTATCCCCCACCAGAGAGGGACGTTTTTTATAATTGATGAACCTACACTGACGCATCATAATCACCCCAAATCCATAGTTTATATTATGGTTCACTCTTAGTGTTGTGTATTTTATGGCTTTGGATGAATATATAATGACATGTATCCATCATTAAGGTATCATACAGAGTATTTTCACTTCCCTGTTTATCTTCTCTGCCCCCCAGACCCCTGGCAAACACTGATCTTTTCACTATCTATAGTTTTGCCTTTTCCAGATTGTCATATAGTTGATATACAGTATGTCGCCTTTTCTGAATGCCTTCTTTCACTTAGTAATATGTGTTTAAGGTTCTTCTGTGTCTTTTCATGGCTCAATACCTCATTTCTTTTTGGCACTGAATAATAATTCGTTGTCTGGGTGGTTTATTTAACCATTCACCTACTGAAGGACATCGATTGCCTCCACGTTTTGGTAATATGAATAAAGCTGCTGTAAACATGTGTGTGCAGGTTATTGTGTGGACGTAATCTTTCAACTGTTTGTGGGCTCTCTATTCTGTTCCATTGATCTATTTGTCTATTTTTTCATTAATACCACCACATTGTCTTGGTTACTACTGTAGTTTTTATAGTAAGTCTTGAAGTTGAGTAGTGTCAGTCCTCCAGCTTTGTTCTTCTTCAGTGTTGAGTTGGATATTATGGGTCTTTTGCCTTTCTATATAAATTTTAGAATTAGTTTGTCAATATCCATAAAATAACTTGCTGGAATTTTGATTGGGATTGCACTGAATCTACAGATTTAAGTTGGGAATAAGTGACATCTTGACAGTATTGAGTTTCTCTATCTGTGAACGTGGAATATCTCTCCATTTACTTAGTTCTTTGATTTCATTCATTAGTTTTGTAGTTTTTTTCCTTGTACATATTTTGTTCAATACCTTAGTACAGTTAAACCTTGAACAATGTGGGGGTTAGGGGTGGCAACCCTCCACTGAATTGAAAATCCACATAGAATTTATAGTCAGGGCCTTCCCTGGTGGCGCAGTGGTTAAGAATCTGCCTGCCAATGCGGGGACATGGGTTTGAGCCCTCGTCCGGGAAGATCCCACATGCCACAGAGCAACTAAGCCTTTGCACCACAACTACTGAAGCCCGCTCACCCTAGAGCCTGCAAGGCACAACTACTGAGCCCGCATGCCACAACTACCGAAGCCCGCACACCCAAGAGCCTGCGAGCCACAACTACTGAGACCGTGAGCCACAACTACTGAAGCCTGCGCACTCTAGGGCCTGCGTGTTGCAACTACTGAGCCCACGTGCTGTAGCTACTGAAGCCTGCGTGCCTAGAGCCTATGCTCCACAACAAGAGAAGCCACCGCAATGAGAAGCCCACGCACTGCAACAAAGAGTGGCCCCCACTTGCCACAACTAGAGAGAAATCCCACGCACAGCAATGAAGACCCAATGCAGCCAAAAGATAAATAAATAAAATAAAATAACTTAAAAAAATTTATGGTCAGCCCTCTGTATATGCTGTTCTTTTGCACACATGGTTCTGCATCTGTAGATTTAGCCAACCACAGACTGTACAGTACTGTAGTATTTACTATTGAAAAAAAATCGGAATGTAAGTGGATCCACAGAGTTCAAACCTGTGTTGTCCAAGGGTCAACTGTATTTCATTTTTAGGGGTGCTAATGTAAATGGCATTATGTTTTTAATTTCACATTCCACTTGTTCATTGCTGGTATATAGGAAAGAAACTGACTTTTTTTTTTTTTTTTTTTTTTTTTTTGCGGTACACGGGCCTCTCACTGCTGTGGCCTCTCCCGTTGCGGAGCACAGGCTCCGGACGCGCAGGCTCAGCGGCCATGGCTCACAGGCTCAGCCGCTCCGCAGCATATGGGATCTTCCCGGACCGGGGCACGAACCCGTGTCCCCTGCGTTGGCAGGCGGACTCTCAACCACTGCGCCACCAGGGAAGCCCAGAAATTGACTTTTGTATATTAACCTTTATCCTGTAACCTAGCTGTAATTGTTTATATTAAGAGTGTTTTTGTTGATACTTTCAGACTTTCTACATAGATGATTTTGTCATCTGTGAACAAAGATGGTTTTGTTTCTTTCTTCCCAATCTGTATACCTTTTATTTCCTTTCCTTGTCTTATTGCTTAGCTAAGACTTCCAGAACGATGTTAAAAAGGAGTGATGGGAGAGGACGTCCTTGCCTTGTACCTGATGTTAGTGGGAAAGTTTCTCATTAAATATAATGTTAACTACAGGTTTTTTTTGTTTTGTTTTGTTTTGTTTTTGTGGTACGCGGGCCTCTCACTGTTGTGGCCTCTCCCGTTGCGGAGCACAGGCTCCGGACGCGCAGGCTCAGCGGCCACGGCTCACGGGCGCAGCCGCTCCGTGGCATGTGGGATCTTCCCGGACCGGGGCAGGAACCCGTGTCCCCTGCATCGGCAGGCGGACTCTCAACCACTGCGCCACCAGGGAAGCACAATGACTGGAATTCTTTACTGTAAAACGTCTCTGATCTGTTAATATGCTGGTGTTTGTTAAGCTCTAAGTTGGAAGGGATATAATACACAGCATTTACCTTCCGCCAGATTTACTTCTTTATTTACTGGTGTGTAAGTACCTTGCTCAAGTAAGTAGAAACTGTAAACGGAACCCCCTTGTCTATTAAATGGAAGTCTTTGTAAAATGCACTTCAGTGCCTTTACTTTCTTAAAGTGGCATGCTGAATTTGATAAGCTTTTTTTTTCAACTTTGATATTTTTTTATTGACATATAGTTGATTTACAATGTTGTTAATTTCTGCTATATGGCAGAGTGATTCAGTTTTACATATATACTTTTTTACATTATGGTTTATCACAGGATATTGAATATAGTTCTTTGTTCTATACAGTAGGATCTTGTTGTTTATCCATTCTGTATAGAAAAGATTAACTTTCTTGGGAATTCCCTGGTGGTCCAGTGATAGGACTTCGCACTCTCACTGCTGAGGGCCCAGAGTTCAATCCCTGGTCGGGGAACTAAGATCCTGCAAGCTGCAGTAGGGCGGCCAAAAAAAAAAAAAAAAAAAAAGAATAAAATTTGTTAAAAAAGATTAGCTTTCTTTTCGATGCCTTTTTGAAGTAGATTATATTTAGATTTGCATAGTTTAATTTTACATTTCTTTATCCTTGCATATGTTTGATCAGTGTTATTTTTAGATTATAGATTACTAATATTTCTGGTTCAAGGGTATATTGTCCCTGGGGACAGTAATTTTTATTTTCGATTGATCTTTTTCTTATTTTATATAGGAAACAAAACCACATAAGACAAACAAGAACTTCGTGAATTATTATGTAGTAAACTTTGTTGTCATCACAGTATGGTCAGGAAATAGAACTTTTATCAGCTAGCCAATATTTTGTAGTAACTATAAATAGAGTGTAACCTTTAAAAATTGTATATACAAAAAGGCCTTTAGGGCAAAATACATTAGAAAATAATACTAGTAAATACAAAAATATTGGCTTACTGTGCAAAAAAAATCTGTCAGCCATCTTCAAAGTACCTCCCAATTATAGATTCCTTTCCTTCCCTCAAAAAATGACTTTTAACATTTGTAGTAATCATTTCTTGCATTTAAAAATGTTCCCTCAGTCACATGTGCATTCTTAGACACCAAGGTTTAGTCTTGCTCATAAAAAAAAAATTGGTGGTGTTTTTAGAAAGTATTTTGATGATGTGCCATTGTACCTCCCATGTTTATATTGTCAGAGTAGAAAAAAATTTAACAACTGAAGTTCTCTGATGCTCGAAAGACTGGAAAGACTTGATGTAGTGACATCAATTGTATTTCAGGGCGTCCTGATGTCGGAAGAAGAAGTGTTTGAACTTGTTCCCGATGATGAGCGACAGTGTTCAGCATGCAGAACCACCTGTTTTCTCTCTGCTCTCACGTGTTCCTGTAATCCTGAGCGGCTTGTGTGTCTCTACCATCCAACTGATCTGTGCCCCTGCCCCATGCAGAAAAAATGTCTTAGGTATCCAGAAGTTTCTTGTAAAACTTCTGTTACCGTCTTTTAAAATTAATGTCAGTACTGTCCTTTGTAAAGCCCTTCCCTGTGTTTGGACTGGTAACCTCTTTTCTGTTTGCCTCCTTGCTTGAGGACCAGCCCATTAAAGTTGGCCCTAAACTTGGCACCTAAAGTTAGTTGTTTTATCAAGTTGATTTCACATGTTCCTTGTCTCTCCCTGAATTAAAACTCTGTGGGCTTCTTAGATTTTCTCTTTATGTAATATACCAAAACCCCATTCCCCTGGCCATTTTACTTTCCTTAAGCTGATTGTATGTCAATTTTAATTTATTTTAAAGTTGTTGGTTTTTGGAAGTTTTTATTTTCTTGTGTGGTGTTTTTTTTTTTTCAGATATCGCTACCCATTAGAGGACCTCCCTTCTCTGCTGTATGGTGTGAAAGTCAGGGCACAGTCGTATGACACTTGGGTCAGTCGTGTTACAGAAGCATTAGCTGCCAACTTCAACCACAAGAAAGGTTACGTTTCTTCCTTTCTAAGCACACACTGAAATGGTTGTCACTTTGCAAGAGGCGTTGTTTTGTTTTCCTCCAGGAAGGAAAAATCCTAGGCTTCATATGAGATTTGAGACTAATGGGTTGGTTCACTACAGAATTAATTTCCTGTTTGAGAATCTTCTTTTAAGTGAAAAAGTTGATGTAAAATGGGACAAATAGCTAACTTGCAGTAGATGTATCATATATTTTTGGGAACCCCATTGTTACCAGTGGACTAACATTAAAGGCTTATTGAGAAAGAGAAATTGTCTATAAGGATTAGAAATGAGCACCTGGTCATAAGCAAAAGTATTATGTATTGGTGAGATTTTCACAGCTGTGGTGTGTTTCTGCTAATTGGTTGGTGAATGGTTTTTTATTTTCTGTGGTCATGGTATACGGCTTTTAATTTTTTTTTACAGATTTGATTGAATTACGAGTAATGCTGGAAGATGCTGAGGATAGGAAATATCCAGAAAATGATCTCTTTCGAAAACTCAGGGATGCTGTAAAAGAAGCTGAGACCTGTGCTTCTGTGGCTCAGCTGCTTCTGAGCAAAAAGCAGAAGCACAGGTAAGACTAAGAAGAGCTGAGTTCTCCAGTGGTTTTCTGTTTTGTTTTGTTTTGACCAGAATAAAGGCAAAGTCTTAACTGGCCTTTGAGGCCCTGCCCTGTCTTTTGAGGCCGTGTTTTCCCTCCCCCAGTAATGCCCTAACCATGTCTCCTGCTCTCCCTTCTTTCTTGCTCCACCCTGAACCCTCTCCCTCTGTTCTTCATACACACCAGTGTCTTCCTGCTTAGGGCCTTCATGCTTGCTCTTGGCTCTGCTTGGAGTTCTCTTCCCCTGATACCCAGGTGGCTTATTCCCTCACTTCTTTCATGTCTTTTACAGACGTTGCATTCTTGGAGAGGCCTTCTCTGATAACCCCTGTAAAATTGCAGCCTTTTATTCTTCTTTCCTGCTTTGTTTTTCTTCTGTCCCTGTCACCTCCTGATAGACGAATTTACTTATCTATTATCTTATCTCCTTCTTCCTTTCCCAGCCCCACTAGAAGGTATGCTAGAATAGAATGTTGGGGATTTTCATCCTTTTTCTTATTGCTGTGCTTTGAAGAATGCCTGGCACTGCGTAGGTGTGCACTAAGCATTTGTAAATAAACGATACTCCAGGCTGAAGGCAGGTGGCAGCAAAGAGTAACCTGGGTGCCGGGGAGGCTGTTGTTACAGAGCTGGAAGTATGTGCCCTTAATTTCATGTAATTCACGTGTGTTTAATTCCCTGTGGTATTGTTTCTTAGTAATTCCAACACGTTTCTTGTATCTGAATGCCTTCTTCTATAGCAGTTCACATTGGGTCTCTAATTACTTTATATGTTTTTTTATATTCTGTTTTATCAGAGAACTTTTCTTAGCAACATCGATCAGTGACTCTTCACCTGTCATTGGGTCACTGACCCCCTTGGAGGATCTGGCGAAAGCTTAAAGACCCTTTTCTTAGAAAAATGCACATACTGACATAGTTTTGAATCAGTTTCTGAGGGTTTATAGTCTCCTAAGCCAGGTTTTAAAGGTCTTTGTTCTATATCTTAAGTTTCTTGAGGTAGAAGATTTAGTTTTATCAGTGAACTTAACATTTTACTGTGAGGAATTTATTAAATGTTTGAAATGTTTAATACTTGTGAGATTGGAGGAACTGTAACTTGGAGAGTTGAATCTTTGAGTCATTACCCGAAGAGCTGAACACTTAATTTGGAAGTGATCACCATTGCAGTGAAATCCCTCAAACACTAGTATTCTGGGATTTCTTGGGTTAGAATTCTAAAGAGACTAGAAACCCCTTTGATATGGGAATGACTGTGAATTTTTCTTACTTACGTCTCAATATTATTTCACATCAGGCAGAGCCCAGATAGTGGGAGGACTCGGACCAAACTGACAGTGGAAGAGTTGAAGGCCTTTGTCCAACAGCTTTTTAGTCTTCCATGTGTCATCAGCCAAGCTCGACAAGTAAAGGTGGAGTATCACATTCTTTTCTGGGTAATATCCTTTGTAGTATGGGCTCCTGTTTTGGGTAAAGAGAATAGTGTGTCGAGATTCGTTTTTTTGTTCTGTTTGTTTCTTTTCTCAAATAAGTGCTGCTATTTAAGGATTTTTAGTAGGCAGTAAGAACTCTTGGCTTCATTCTTGTCTTTGATTCCCCCTTTAGAATTCTGGAACTAAGCCTAGTTTAGAATATTTTTTTCTATATTAATTTTAAGCCAGACCCTCCGTTTAATTTAGATGTAATTGAAATGTAAAAAATTAGTTAAAGGAATCTGAATGTATCAGTGATTACTAGTTCATGAACTTTTAAAAATGCAGAACTCTGAAATTACCAGGGTCCTCATGGTTTAATGAATATGTAAAATCTCAAAAGTATCAAATACATGAATCTGCATAGTTAGTAATCTTCTGATAGTTTGTGGTGTGTTTTTGTGATTTGGCGATGGCTGTGTATCTAAAATGTTTTTTACCAAGATTATCAACCATGAAATCCAGTATCAGTTGTGTTGTCTTAAGCCCATGTCATAAGAGCGTTTTGCTGGTTGACCATGCTTTCCTTCCTGAGAGACTTTCTTTTCTAAGCATCTGACACCATACTCTCTGGTTTTCTTAGACTCACAATTCCCAGTTCCTTCTCTTTAGGGAAGCTTTTTGATTTCTCCTTGGCTTGGCTTCTAAGTTTGGAGTATATTGGGAGTCTTGGCCCTTTCTTTAATATCTTCTTTGGTGACGTTAAATATCACCTATGTCCAGCTGATTCCCAGCTCTGCCTTTCTTCTTTTCTGCAGACTCGTACATCCAGTTGCATACTCTGCATTTGCCTTTGGCAGACTAAAAGACATCTTAAAAGCCTTCTAATGAATCAAAATTCTTGATTCCTTTGTTTCCCTTATGCACCACATTCCACCTCTAAACAGGTGTTCCTATTGTATTCTTTCTAAAACGTCTCCCAGAGTGAACTAGTCATCACCTCCACTGCTTCAGTTAGGCTCTGAACCACTGGAATCTGCCACTTAGGTTACTGCAACAACTTCTTAACTGGTCTCTGTTCTTGTCCCCGAAAGTTTATTTTTTATTCAGTAGCCAGAGTGATTATGTAATAAAATAGGAATAAAATCATACCACTACCATGTGGTTAAAATCCTCCCAGTGGTTCCCCAAAGCCATTCAAATGAAATGCAAACTCATTGCAATTAATCTATAAGGCACTATGTAATCTGACCTCTGCTTATTCCTTAACTACTTTCTCCTGCTTCCACTTCGCTCCGCATCAGCCACTTAGGAGCAAGACACAAGCTCATTCCTCTTTAAAAGCTTTTGCAGTGATTATTTGCCCTGCCTGAACTACTCTCTTCCAGGTCTCCATGCGGTTTCCTCCTCTACCTCCTCATTTTAGTTTTGGCTCATCTGTCTTTTGTGACCATCATTGCAAAGTAGTATGCCCCTCCTCCCCATTCCCTCTGATCACTTTTGTATTATATCGTATTGTATTGCCCCATTTGATTTTCATAGCACTTAAAACTAACTGAAACATTTTATTCATGTCTTCACTGTCTGGCCACTTACATTAAAATACGTGTTCCTTGAAGACAAAGGCTTTGTATTTTTGTTTAATGCTGTATGCCTAGAATAGTGCCTGTAACTAAGTCAGCAGTCATTAAATATTTTTTGAGTGAATTAATCATATTTAAAAGTAGGAGTATGTAATTACAGAGAAACATATTTTTGCCTTTATCATATCTGTTCGGTGCTATGATGCTGAGATTATTAGATAGTCTAGAATTTGGTAGTTTGCCTGAACTGTATGTATTCCATACTCATTTTGTGTCTTTTAAGTTTGTTTTTTATTTTTATTTTTTGATCTTTTCAGAATCTACTGGATGATGTGGAAGAGTTTCATGAACGTGCTCAGGAGGCCATGATGGATGAAACCCCAGATTCTTCCAAACTGCAGATGTTGATAGATATGGGCTCTGGTCTCTACGTGGAGCTACCTGAATTAGCCCGACTAAAGCAAGAGCTACAGCAGGCTCGATGGTTGGACGAAGTACGACTGACCCTGTCAGATCCACAACAGGTCACTTTGGATGTCATGAAGAAATTGATAGACTCTGGGGTGGGGTTGGCGCCCCACCATGCGGTGGAGAAAGCGATGGCTGAGCTTCAGGAGCTCCTCACGGTCTCTGAGCGATGGGAGGAAAAGGCCAAGGTCTGCCTGCAGGCAAGGTGAACACATACGTTGGGGACTGTCACGTCTTTAATAACTAGATTAGAGAGTGGAAAGGGAGGAGGAACATGAGGGTCTTAATTAAATGTTTTGTGCCTTCCCTGACTGGTCACTAAGTTACCAGATTGGGCTGTTTACAGACAGTTTCAAGTATTGTGTGCACACTGTGTGCAGAGTACTTGTTTTAATAAGAGCCCTTCCATTACTGATGCTCTAGTTAGGAGCTAAGAAATATAAAGCTGTGTTGCAGTATGTTGTTAACTGAGAGGTCCAGAAAAATCCTAGAGGGATTCAGAGGAGGAGAGGTCATTACTAGCCTAGGTGGTCAGAAGAGACGCTTGAGAGAAAGGTAAGAACTTACATAGAGCCTGGAAGAATGAGTGGGATTGAAGTGGAAGGGGAGGTAAGAGAAATATCCTAAGCTAAGCTTAAGGAATGTGTAGGATGTGCTCAGGTGACAAAAGTGAAGTGGTCTTCACATGAGGGGGGATTCATGCAGGAAGGTAGAGGGAGATACGGCAATCAGGCAGGGTTAGCATCGGCACCCGTTGGACTGGTGGGATTGAAGTACAGCGCCCATCAGTTTGACGGTAATGCTCTTTATGAAAGTGTTTTTTCAGCACTTAAGATTAGTGTGTGTGTAATTTCCTTTGTGAGGATGAGGAAGCCGGGACGCTTACAGAGATCACGTAGCTGTCAAATAACAGCACAAGCGTAAGCCTTTTCCGCTTCACTCCAGCGTCTCCATGTACTTAACTGCTTCGCCAGTCACGTAGTTTGCATGCATTTGATAGGCTTTCCCTCAGATGATTTGATCAACACGGTTCTGTTCAGCCAGGAGAAGGCTCCACACGTGCTGGATGCCAGATGCCACTGAGAATATATAATGAAGTTTATAGCTTTTCCTCTCTGAAGCATTCAGATCACTCTATGTCTTCAGATTCATGGTGGTTCTAGGAGGTGGGAGCATATTAAATGGGAAAAGTTAAATAACGTTGGAGTGCGGACCATGATTTGGTACACCTGATACAACTGACAGTAGTCTGCTGAGTGAAATTTTATTGCTAGTAATACTTGAAAATTTTCTTTTTCCCATTTCCCTACATTTAACCAGTTTTAGTGATTTTTGCCTCCAGAATGCCTTTTGAATCTCTCTTCTTCAACTCCACTGTCACTGACCTAGTTTCATAACTGTTACATTTTCCCTCGATCGTTGCAATTCAGTGAGTATTTATGGAGTACCTACTACACGCCAGGTGCTGTTTCTAAGTGGAGGCCATAGGGAAAAGACACAAGGTCCCTGCTCTAAAATAGAGCCGACATAGTGGGGAGAGTCAGGTGAATAAGTGAATGAGTGTGTGAATTTCAGATAGTGTCGTGAAGGGAATAAAGTTGGTAAAGAGAGGACTGATGGGGTTGGTGGGGATAGTGGGAAGGTGAATCCTCCCTTTTCTAGCTCCTGTTGAGTTGTCTTTCTGAAACGCATACTTCGTATTCTTCATCTCTTAGCATTGGTTCACTGTCACCATTCGTTTCTGGCTATCTGCCTCCTTTGTCTTTGACCATCTCTCTGTGCCTCTTTCAGAACGGCTTTCCTCAAGATTCTGGCCTAGACCACTTCTCACTCTTTACACCTCCTTGGAAATTTCATCTTAATTTCTTGTCTCCATTTACCACCTTTATACTGATTAATGTCAAATTCTCATCTGTAACATAGATTTTTTTTAATAGATACCGTCTGCCTGTTAGATAATTCCATAGGATGTCCCATCAGTACCTCAAATTCCCCATATTCAAAATTACCCTTGTTAACTCCTTCCCATGCTCTTTCCCTTTGTTCCTGTTTTCTTTGACTTACACCCTCTTTCACTCATTTGAACAAGCCAGAACTTTGGAAATTAACTTTGACCCCACCCTTCTGTTTCTTTGCCGTCAGACTCAGTTAGCTACCAAGTCATGCTGATGATATTTCCTCAGTGTTTTTCACTTTCATTCTTTTTCTCTGGACTGTTGTTACGGATGACCTGGATCACAGCACCAGGTTCTGTCTATGACCTCACCCCTCAGTAAGCCATTGTCCGCACTGAAACTAGTATTTTCCTAAAATACAGCTGTGACTGTTTGACTCCCTTGCTTAAAGCCCTTCACTGTTTCCCATTCCCCTTGGGATGAAGTTCACATTTCCTTAACCTGACTTATAAGGCCATCTGTAATCTAGCCCTTTGCTTAAATATCTACCCTCACCCCTTGCCATCCTCCCTCTTGCATTCTGTGTTCTAAACATAGTGATTCCTCCCCCTGGTTCTTCAGACCTGCCGTGTTCTGTCTTATCTCTGAACCTTTGCACATGTTTATTTTATTCCCCTGTGGAACACTCTTGCCCTCTGCCCACCCGCTGTGGCGCACCTCCACCACCCCTACCCAGTGTCTGGTCCCAGGTTTCCTGACTAGTTCCTATTCAGAAAGGGTAAGCGAGCTTAGAGGTCACTTCTGGGAATTCTTCCTTCACTGCCAAGTCAGTTAAGTTCCCGTACTGTATATTCTGATAGCATCTTTACTTTCCTTTAGGATTGCACTTACAGCGTATTGTAACTTTTTATTAATAATCACCTCCCCCCAGATGAAAGAGTTTCTAAGGCAAGGACTCTGTCAGTCTTGTGCATTCATCATCTCTAGGACCTAGCACAATGCCCAGCACATAGCAGGATTCATGGATGGTCAAACTGTTTCCACGCTCAGTAGCTTCCTGTTGCTCACATAGGAAAATTCATGTCTCTCAAGACCCCTCAATCTGCGTCTTTCTTTCCTGCCAAGTTCCCCTGCTTCTTGCTTTTACTCCTGCCCCACCTCCCATTCTCACCATTCCCCATCTTAAACTTATTTTTAACTTATTTTTAAATTTTTCTCTATGTCTTTGTTCATTATATTCCTGTTGTTTTTCCTTTAACCCTTCACTTGACCAAATTGTACTTCTTCTTTAAGGCCTAATTCAAAACCCTTCTCAACTCCCCCAGGCAGAATTAATTACTGCTTCCGGTGATAGTGAACCTATAGTAATTTGTTCTTAGTTCCCAGTACAAGTATCATTCTTACCTTGTATTTTGATGAGTTGAGGATAAGGTCTATGTTTTATTCATCTTTGTGTAACAAGGTGTTAATGAAAGTAGTTGAATTAAATATACTTGGTCAGCGTTAATGGGTTTCTAGACTGCTGCTTTCTACATAGCTGTTTAATGTGCATCTCTGACAATTTCAGATATTGTGAAGAACTAAAGTAGAAGTAATTTAGTGTAGTGAAAAAAAGAGCATGGGATCTGAGATTCATTCTGAGTCAGTGTTTCATGTGTGCCATTTACTACTTTAAATGACTTTGGGGAAAATAATCTACTTTGACTTAAACTTTTCTTGTCTGTAAAATAGAAATAGAGGTAATACCTGTTTTGCCTCCCTTATAGGATTATGGTAAGAATTAAGTGAAGTCATGTGTATGAAAGTTCATTACACATTCTAAAATGTTATTTAAGTGTTGGTAGTAGTATTTTGACTTTTCCTCATGCATCCACCCTATTTTTGTGTTTTTTAAGACCACGGCACAGTGTGGCAAGTTTAGAAAGCATCGTGAATGAAGCTAAGAATATTCCAGCCTTTCTACCCAATGTGTTGTCCCTGAAAGAAGCCTTACAAAAGGCTCGAGAATGGACAACTAAAGTGGAAGCTATTCAGGTAAAGAGCCTTTTGAATTGTCCTACCATTCAGGTAATGCTGTCTCATAGATGAATCCTTTAAGCCTTTAATTCTTTAGAATAGAATAACTGGACTAAAATAATTATGTACTTAAAATTCACTTGTTTTTCCATGTGATTTTTATTTCAAAATATATATTACCTTTTTAAACTTTACTTGTTTCTGTTGACTCCCTGCTATGAAAGATGACAGAATTAGCCATTTAGTTAGTGCTTAGCAGTAGGAGTGTATTTCCTGCTGTGTTCTTTGACTTTTTTGCCATGTACACCAATTACTTTTTTCTTTAATTGTAGTATAGTTAATTTACAGCGTTGTGCTAGTTTCAAGTGTACAGCAAAGTGATTCAGTTATACATATATTTGTATTCTTTCTCAGATTCTTTTCCATTATAGGTTAGTACAAGATATTGAATATAGTTGCCTATGCTATAGAGTAGGTCCTTGTTGTTTACTTATTTTATATATAGTAGTGTGTATATGTTAATTCCAAACTCCTAATTTATTCCCCCCACTCCGCCCTGCTGTCCCCCAACTACTTTTAAAATAAGTGGCAGAAAAAGAAACTGAAATCAACATTTACTGAACCCCACAATACTCTTGGTACTATTCTGGTTGTTTGGGAGCAGAAACGTAAGGGAAGGGTGTAAAGATAGAACCCTGGACCTCAACATTGCGTATTCTAGTTGGCGAGACATATATCATACATCTGTAGTTCAAGACAATGAGCTAAGCGTTAGATAGAGATGAAAGTGTGCTTGAATACATAATTTTTCTTCTGAATTACAAAACCGTTAAGCAGCATTTACCGTATTGAGTATGTAAATACTGTTTATCGTAGAGCTACACTGAAAGAAAAAGGAAGCCACCTCTCCCCCTAAGCTGGTGCCCTTAGAAAGAGTATTCCAAGTGTCAAGTTCTAATGACTTCTCTGTTACTTTCTTTTCAGTCGACTTTTTCTGAGACCTGCTTAACTGCTACTCTTTCTGTTCTGTTTTCTAAAATTATCTATTTTCATCAGGACAGCTCCTCTGTTTGTTTCATCTTCGACCTATTTCAGGCAGTTGGTTGTTTGCAGATGACTGAGAATCCTTAGTTGGCTGCTTCTGATTGAAGGACCGAGCCTGCAGGTAGAGGTAGCTGTCATGGTTTTCCTGTGTGATTATAGAGGACTGTTCCTCACCAAACGCTTCCCTTCAGTGGGAGGACTGGCTTGTCAGCTCTAAGAGAGTGGACAGCTTCTGCTGCCCTTTAGGGTACGTCGCCTGGGAGAGGCTGTCTATGTCTGGGCTTAGCCAGAAGGTATTCTATAGTCAGATGGCTGTAGTTGGGCACGAAAGGGAGTAGCAGTAAATATATTTCTTGAGCCTGTCTGTATCTGAGCTTTCTTTTCTCTTTCAATTATTCTCTTCTTTGTCTATTCTTATCCTAGTACCATAGTGATTTAATGATACCATTATAATATCTCTTACGGCTAGAACCTTCTCATTCTTTTTAAAAATTGGACTGAAGTTTCTTGTCTTTCTGTTTCATTGTAACTTCTAAAATGGATATATAGGCAAATATGTCAGGTAATACGTGGGAAGTAACTATTGGAATGTCAGTTTAGCACGAAACACTATGCCTTTCCTTCATAGCTTCTGAGTAGTGATGAATGTTATGGGGATATACACAGTTTCTTATAGGAAAGGTTATGTGTTCTGTCTGCTGGGGGATTGATGCACTCTGAGGTGTCGCGCTGAATTATTGTCTACAGGCTGCCAACCTACTACTTCTGATATTCTTGCCGAGTCCCTGGAATGGATTACTCGTTAACTCTCACTTCCTGTAATGATTCAGTTATTTAGTAAATTTAAAGCCATATAAATTCGAAAAACAATACTTATTACTTCATTATGTGGAAATATTGAAACATTGTGACTTAGAAGGAAAATATCCATTCTTGTTTGTGTTTGTAGGACATAAAATGGAGGTGGTTACCAGAACTAAAATACTGCTCTGTAGTAGTTGGAAAAATTGTGAAAGACTTTGAAACAGGCAGAAGAGATTACTTATGTCCTTTCTGTAGAACGGTGGATGTCGTTTAGCGAACCATCCAGGATGATTTGATTCTAGGAGTGTATGCCTTAGACTTTCTTTGACCAAGCTATTTTACAACTCTCTCAGTTGTTTAAAAATGATAGTAATGTGAATGAATTAGTCTGTAGAAAAGTAATTAAATTTGTAAGGAACAAATGATTTTCCACACTGTAGAAAAGATGATTCCATTGATGGGTATGATATTAAATACCTGTTTCCATCTACTAGCAAATTCCTTTCCTCATTCCTAATTGCATTTATGTACGTTTGTTTTTAGATTGTCCTTTGAACTAGTTTTTACATCTCACTGGGTCCCTTGTTATTAATAAAACAAAAATCTTTGACAGTGTGAATTTACGCAAACTTTTTTTAAAGGACGTTGGAAGGCTCTGTTAATTCAAGAGATATTGATACAGTTAGGTTCAAAGAATAATATTTAATGAAAAAATTAACGCTAAAGTCTTTGTGAGGTCTACCAACAATATATTGCCAGACTTTCTAAGAGATTGCAAATTGTGTAAGGATGCCCTTTGTTCTCCAGAGTGGCAGCAATTATGCTTACTTGGAGCAGCTGGAAAGCTTATCTGCCAAAGGCCGCCCTCTCCCTGTGCGTCTTGATGCGTTGCCCCAGGTGGAGTCACAAGTGGCGGCAGCACGGGCCTGGAGAGAACGGACTGGGAGGACCTTTCTTAAGAAGAATTCCAGCCACACGTTGCTCCAGGTGAGGGGCGGTTTACTTTATGTGTGTGCACTTCAGCACCCTCATCAGAAGTTGCTGATGTAATACCTGAGGTGAGGGTTGTTTTCAGTTTAATCCGGTCATGGTTACACAGGTGATTCCGTTTTGGGTAATATCAGATGTTGACCAGTAATCTGGAGCCTTGGGCAGACTTGTTTCCAGTTCATCTACTACTATGTCTAGAAAAAGAAGTCAGCCTGATCTTATCTCTGCTGTTATAATGGACTCTGTCACTGAAAGATCTTATTTCTCAGAGGCACAAATTTAAAAAAAATCTTTTTTAATTGAAGTATAGTTGATTAACAGTGTTGTGTTCGTTTCTGGTGTATAGCAAAGTGATTCAGTTATACATATATATTCTAAATTTATTGATTGATTGATGGATGGCTGCATTGGGTCTTCGTTGCTGTGCGTGGGCTTTTCTCTAGTTGTGGCGAGCGGGGGCTACTCTTCACTGTGGTGCACTGGCTTCTCATTGTGGTGGCTTCTCTTGTTGCGGAGCACAGGCTCTAGGCACGCAGGCTTCAGTAGTTGTGGCTCACAGGCTCAGTAGTTGTGGCTCGTGGGCTCTAGAGCGCAAGCTCAGTAGTTGTGGTGCATGAGCTTAGTTGCTCTGCAGCATGTGGGATCTTCCCGGACCAGGAATCAAACCTGTGTCCCCTGCATTGGCAGGCAGATTCTTAACCAGTGCGCCACCAGGGAAGTCCCACAAGTATATATTCTTTTTCAGATTCTTTTCCATTATAGCTTATTACAAGATGCTGAATATAGTTCCCTGTGCTATACGGTAGGACCTTGTTGTTTATCTATTTTATATATAGGTAGTATGTATCTGTTAATCCCAAGCTCCTAGTTTATCCCTCTCCCCATCTTTTCCCTTTGGTAACCATAGGTTTGTTTTCTATGTTTGTGACTCTGTGTCTGTCTTGTAAATAAGTTCATTTGTATCATTTTTCTTAGATTCCACATAGATATCATAATATTTGTCTTTCTCTGTTTTTCTTCACTTAGTATGATAATCTCTAGGTCCATCTGTGTTGCAGCAAATGGCATTATTTCATTCTTTTTTATGGCTGAGTAATATTCCATTGTATATATGTACCACATCTTCTTCACCCATTCCTATTGATGGACACTTAGGTTGCTTCCATGTCTTGGCTACTGTGAATAGTGAGAAGCACAAATTTCAATACTCATTACCCTTTTCATATTGAACAGTTGAACATAGTAGTTAAGAGCATAGACTTTGGAGTAAGATATTTTCGTGTTTGAGGACTGGCTTCCTAGTGCTAACCCTGTGTCTGTGGGCAAGTTGAGCCTTTCTGGTTTCCCTCGTTTGTACAGTGCCAATAATACCACCTACATCAGAGGCTTGTTGGCAGTTTTGAATTAGATAATGCATATGAAGTTCATAAGAACGTGTCTAAGACGTGTGAGTGGTCAGTAAATGGTTCATTTTATTTTCAGTTTTGAGATTTTTTTTTTTTAAACCAGAGCTCCATATTTGGTTTTATTTTTGTAGGTGCTTAGTCCCCGAACTGACATTGGTATTTATGGGAGTGGAAAAAATAGAAGGAAAAAAGTAAAAGAACTAATAGAAAAAGAAAAAGAAAAGGATCTGGACCTTGAACCTCTGAGTGATCTGGAGGAGGGATTGGAGGAAACCAGAGATACAGCCACAGTGGTAAGAAATTATGTAGTGCATCTTGAATTTGCTTGGTGAATACAGAATTCTGTGACGGTATTAGCAGAATCACTGTTTTTTATGTTCTTAACTATTTTTGTTTTTGTGTACTTTATCTTTGGCTTTATGGTTATACAGATTTCACATCTTTTTTAATATTTGGAATCAAAGAATATAAAAAGTTTACTCTTCTCTCTCCCTAACATTGTCTTTTCCATCTCTCTTCTTTATTGTTATTTTAGTAGTCATCTAATATTCCATCAAATTATCCATAACTTGCTGAACACTTTCCTGATATTGACCATTTTTGTTGTTACTAGGAGTTCGCTGTTATGGATAATAGCAAAGTGAACTGCTTTGTATAGCCTTGTCCTTTCTTCACATCATTTTCCTGCACTTGACTCTTAGGAATGGGATTTACTGGGCTAGAATTTCAGAGCATTTGGTGCTTAGTGCTGTTGTGCTTTTCAAAGGACTTCTACCAGCTGACTGACAGCAGCTGCAATTTGCAGTGTCTACCTCTTTTAGCAGCATTCAGTAGTATAGTGAGTGTGCAATAAGATGTTTGTAGCTAATTAAAATTATGGGTTTTATTGGAGAGTAGGAGGAATATGTTACAATTACAAGGAGACTGAGGAAGTAGAAAATAAAATGAGTTTGGGCAATATGTAGTAGTAGTGAATCGCATATACTAAGTGAGTTCCTATGGCTCTTTCTGCCTAAATGATCCTGTTTGGAGGCCGGTGGAAATAATTTCTTGTTAGAGAGCCTGCCCAATAAGTTAGTCTCGCCAGAAAAATAGCACTGGAAGTTATTTCAGAACTGCTTCAAAGCTACCGGAGTTTAAAAAGAAAATGCCCTGACAATATTCATAATAATTAAATTTTGTTTTTATATACTTCTTTGAAATGAGTTACATAAAACCTTGTTATAATTAGTCATCGGGCTTTGTTATTCTTCTTCTACATAAGTTGGAAAGTCCTAGAAAGAAATAAAAATCGGTTTGTATCAAACTTTCCCCCAGAGAATGAATTACAAGGGGGTGAGGAGTCAGTATTGATTGAATGTTTATCTTGTGCCAGGCACCAAGTTAGGCACTTCCATACGTTATCTTATTTAATCCTTAAAACAGCAAAAAGAGGTTAGTAGTGTTCTCATTTTTCGGAAGACTGAGATTCAGAAAACTTGTAACCCGGATCAGGAGTCTGTTAAGTGCAAGAGCCAGGCCTCATACCAAGGCTGCTTGATTTCAAGGCATACCATCTTTCTACTGCACCCTATAGAAGAATTAAAAAGTACTCTACTGATGCGAATTGTGAGTACTTGTGAATTTTGCAGATGAGGAATGTTTGCACAGAAACTGTCATGCTGCCCCAAATTTTAAGAAATTACTGATTTTTTGTTTTTTAAAAAGGACAATGCTTTGGACTTCCCTGGCAGTCCAGTGGTTAAGACTCTGTGTATCCAGTGCAGGGGGACGGGTTCGATCCCTGGTCAGGAAACTAAGATCCCACATGCTGTGCGGTGTGGCCAAAAAAAAAGACAGTGCTCTGTCACCGTGAGGCTACAACATGGAGGTGATCCCTTAGCCTTGAAGATTTGGTACTTTGGGGGTATTTTGCAGTGACTCCCTTCACTTAAATGTTTTTTGTACACAGGTGGCAGTTTTCAAAGAACGGGAGCAAAAAGAGATTGAAGCCATGCATTCCCTCAGAGCAGCCAACCTAGCCAAGATGTCAATGGTAGACCGCATAGAAGAAGTAAAATTTTGCATTTGCCGCAAGACAGCGAGTGGGTTTATGCTCCAGTGTGAGCTCTGCAAAGACTGGTTTCATAACAGCTGTGTTCCTCTTCCTAAGTCAAGTTCCCAGAAGAAAGGGTCTAGCTGGCAGGCTAAAGAAGTAAAGTTCCTTTGCCCTCTCTGTATGCGGTCTCGAAGACCTAGGCTAGAGACCATTCTGTCCCTCCTGGTATCCCTTCAGAAGTTGCCTGTACGGCTGCCTGAAGGAGAGGCCCTTCAGTGTTTGACAGAACGTGCAATGAGTTGGCAGGACAGGGCCCGGCAAGCCCTGGCCACAGATGAGCTGTCCTCTGCCCTGGCCAAGCTCTCTGTGTTGAGCCAGAGGATGGTGGAGCAGGCAGCTCGGGAGAAAACTGAAAAGATCATCAGCGCAGAGCTCCAGAAAGCCGCTGCCAATCCAGACTTACAGGCAAGTTTAGAATTTTCTTTTTTTACCTGTTTCATGGGGATAATATTTGTCAGTGTGTAAGTAGTAAATCAAATCTATCTTACCAGTAGATTAGGAAAATAACAGTAAGTTGCTAGCAACTATATTACGCATAATTTCCTCTTTGCACGTACGCCCATAGGATTTTCTTTGGGTATATACGTAAGGTCGTTTCAGTGAAGTATTACCTGGAAATATCATTCAGGTGGACCTTAGCGTTATAATCAAATAATTTGATCTGTACTAACTGTTGAATTCTGTTAGCCAGTTTGCAGGTTTGTTAGGTTTTGGTGGTCTTAAGCATACATGAATTACGCATGTTTTTGTAGTGTGTCTCTCTGCTCATCTTGGGATTGCTTGTTGTTTAGGGACACTTGCCTAGTTTCCAGCAGTCTGCTTTTAACCGGGTGGTGAGCAGTGTATCTTCTTCCCCTCGGCAAACGGTGGACTATGATGATGAAGAGACGGATTCTGATGAAGACATTCGGGAGACATATGGCTGTGACACGAAGGTAAGTACAGGGCAGGCCGTGTGGGCACATACCTGATCACTGAGTTTGTTCAAAAAAGCTGTTGAACACTGGTGTTTGAAGCCTGAAAGTGGAAGAGAAAGCTAGTCATCTCTCTATCCTAGTTGATGGTGATAGCATTTTTTCAGTGCTCCAAAAACTATATAGATTGATGAAACTTAATTTTTTTTTAAAGGATGGAATTTTTAAAAATCTGTATTTATTTTCCTCACCCTGAGGCTTAGAGGGACTAGAAAAATTATACATTTAAGTTATTGAAAACTTTCGTGGCTGATTTCATTGTTTTTTCCTTTGGGTTGTTAAAGTCTCTGCAGTTTTAAGAATCCCATTCTAGCTTTGCTTCGAGTCTTTTTCTCTGATCTCCGATCTGAATGGTGCTAGACAGCATGTCATATTCAGGGATGGGTTATACTTGGGCCCATGGTTCGAATTTGTGGAGTTACAGTCACAGTTAGAACAAAGTATTTACCCTCAATATGATTGTTTTCATAGTGACACCACACTGGGATGAAGGGAAGGTTTTGGCAAGGTTTTGTGTTGGATCCTTTTGACCTTTTATTGTTGTTTTGTGTCATGCCCAAGACCTTTGTCTTTTGTCTAGTAATAACATCATGATCTAGGCAGACACTCTGCCAGCTTACAGTTAATCTCTTGATCTGTTTTGTATTATTCTTTGTTGAGCTAATGTTTAGCATCTATGCCAGTAACCGGGGAGTTCGTACTCTGATGTATGAAAAAACTAGGGTGCCTTCTCTTCCCAGTCTGTTCAGTGTCTTTTCCTTTGTCTTTTCAGCATACTAGGTAAGCTCATTCTTAGAGCATGAATACCATCGGCATTAGAACTCCCAGGATATAAAGTTAAACCATCTATCATAGATGCTTGTAAATTACCCACTGGAAAATGTTTTTATCAAGATAAAAATGGATCAAGGGGATGTTTTAATGAGGGAATTTTTAAAAATTACATGAATTAAAGACGAGAAAAGTTGAAACTTGAATTAGCATTTAAAATAAGGTTCTAGGGCTTCCCTGGTGGCGCAGTGGTTGAGAGTCTGCCTGCCGATGCAGGGGACACAGGTTCGTGCCCCGGTCTGGGAAGATCCCACATGCCGCGGAGCGGCTGGGCCTGTGAGCCATGGCCGCTGAGCCTGCGCGTCCGGAGCCCATGCTCCGCAACGGGAGACACCACAACAGTGAGAGGCCCGCGTTCCGCAAAAAAAATTAAAAAAAAAGGTTCTAAGTGACTTCCCTGGTGGCGCAGTGGTTAAGAATCCACCTGCCAATGCAGGAGACACGGGTTCGAGCCCTGGTCTGGGAAGATCCCACATGCTGCAGAGCAACTAAGCCCATGTGCCAGAACTACTGAGCCTGTGCTCTAGAGCCTGTGAGCCACAGCTACTGAGCCCACGTGCCACAGTTACTGAAGCCTGTGCACTCCAGGGCCCGTGCTCTGCAACAGAGAGAAGCCACTGCAATGAGAAGCCTGCGCACGGCAAGAAAGGGTAGCCCCCGCTCGCAGCAACTAGAGAAAGCCCGTGCACAGCAACGAAGACCCAACGCAGCCGAAAATGAAATTAATTAATTAATTAATTAAAAGTATAATGATAAGGTTCCTAAGCACCTTGTTATCCTTGTGGTTAATGACCAGCTTTATTTATAAAGTTGGTAGAATGACCAGGAGCAGCTGAAAGGGAATGCTGCCCACGCCACGCATAAGTTAGCCAGTACTAGAGTTGCCTGTTTGCCATGGCTTAGAGGCCCTCAGTACTTCGGTTATCTTTCTAGCACATTAGGTATCAACCAGCACTCTAGAATTGCTAAACAGGATGGATTTCGCTTGGAGGCAGATTGGTAACCTATGAAAGCAAAACATCCCAGGTATTACCTGATTTCAGGGCTAGGGATCAGAGCAGTGGTTGATTCAGTTGTATGGAGTAGTCCTCTGTTTGCAAAATATATATGGGGATCTTAGCTTACAGTCTGAGGAGAGGGTGTTTGCAGGGTAGAAAGATAAGATTATGGATTTTATAATGTTAGCAGTGGATTTGACAGCTTAGGACAGTGGAAGAATGGTGGCAAGACATGGTAATTCAAGGTCAAATTTACCTTGATGGCGGTATCTTTGCACTAAAAAAAATTATACTCTTGAGGATTTTCCTATAGCGCAAGCACCGATTGTGTAATGAAAATCTTATTTGCCAGTTTATTTGCAGTTGGCTTGGTGATTTTTCCCTTTATATGATCTCCCCTGCTTGTGACCATGAAATCATCCTTAAAATAGTTCAAATTTAGTGTCTTTGCTAGGATGAAGACCCCTGCCGGTTTAGGAAGAAGAGTAGGTAATTATAAAGAAAAATAAAATCAGTCATTGATCCTAGTTATCGTAGCATTGAAATGTTTAAAACAGACAGTGTGTGCTTTGCATTGTTTGATGACTTCATTTTGCATGTGATACCCTGTGATCACTAAAATAATCGGAGCAAGCAATTCAAAAAACTCGTTAGTTAGGAAAATCTATATGAAAGAAAGTCTGTCACAGATGTCTTGTGATTGTGTCTGGGATAACCTTTCAGATATTCATATGATTATTTCCTTTTAAGGCATAGTGTTTACCTTTACTGGAACTGTCTGTCCATATTACAGTTTATATTTTTCAAATGCATACGTGTACAATTACACACCAGAAAGGAGGGTATAAAATAGTGTAGGTATTATCTCCCAGGAAGTTCTTCTTTTTATCCCGGTAATTTCTTTCTTTTTTTTTTTTTTTTAACATCTTTATTGGGGTATAATTGCTTTACAATGGTGTGTTAGTTTCTGCTTTATAACAAAGTGAATCAGTCATACATAAACATATGTTCCCATATGTCTTCCCTCTTGCGTCTCCCTCCCTCCCACCCTCCCTACCGGTAATTTCTTAATTTACAGAAAGGCAAGTTAAGCAGTTGGATTCTTTCATTTTTTTTTTTCTTCTCTATGCTTGTTAACACTTGGGTGGCTTGAGCTTTGGTGGAAATAAAGTCTGCTATATACGAACCTTCAAGTTGCAAACTTTGAAAGATGTGAACGTGCATTTGCGTATCCAGTCACCTAAGTTTGTTCACGTGTCTGGCGTACATTGTCACGTGTATGACAGCTAAGTCCGCGCATGGGCTTAGTTGCTCCGCGGCATGTGGGATCTACAAGTGGTTGTGCTTTTGTGTACTTTACTCTATAGTACTGTATAGAGTAAAGTAGTACAGTGTCTTTATTTCAAGCCCAGCATGTCCAGAAGCAAGTGTAGAAGCTGGTACTACTGTACTTCTCAAGGTACTGTATTTTAAAAAGGTACTGTAAGATTAAAAATGTTTTTTTGTGTGTGTTTGTTTGTTTTTTATGTATCTGTGTGAAAAGTGTTATAAACCTATTACAGTACAGTACTGTATAGCCGATTGTGTTAGTTGGGTACCTAGGCTAACTTTGTTGGACTTAGGAAGGTGCTCTCGGAACAGAACTCGTTCGTATGTAGGGGACTTACTGTAGAGTAGATTTTGTCTGAGACTTTAGTCCTGCTAATATCAGATAAGGTGGAGTGACAGATCTGTGTGTGAAACACATTTCTCACTGAGAAGCCATTCCTCCTTTCTTGCATATTTGCCCTTAGTGCAACTGAACTGTAATTTTCCTTCTTAGGAAGAGTAATTTGTTTAAGCTTGCTGTTATCAGTTGTTTTACCTTCAGCCTATCTGTGTCTTTATATTTAAAATGTGTCTTTTGTAGACAGCACATGTGGTAGGGTTCTTTTTGGTGTGTCATTCTGCATATATATGCGTTTGTAGAATATATAGTTAAATCTTGGTTTTTAGGCAGTATTACAATCTCTGTCATTTAATTGGGGGTGTTCATTTACATTTAATGTAATTGTTGACATGGTTGGATTTAAGTTGACCATCTTTATTTTTCATTTTTTTCTGTTTTTGTTCCTCTGTTGCTTTTTCCTGCCTTCTTTTGGGTTAATTGACAATTTTTTTAAGGTTTCATTTTATTTCCTTTATTGGCTTCTTACCTATACCCCTTTTTATTTTTTATTTTTTATTTTTTTCAGTGATTGCTCTGGGGCTAACAATGCCCTTTAACTTACCAAAGTCAGTGAGTACTTCTTCATATTTCATACTTCACCCTGGGGAAGTAATTTTTTTAAAATTTATCTTTACCTATCTTTACTTTCCATCATTATTTTCTATGTATCTATCTATCTATTTATATATGGCTGCCTTGGGTCTTCGTTGCTGCACGCGGACTTTATCTAGTTGCAGCGAGCGGGGGCTACTCTTCGTTGCAATGCATGGGCTTCTCATTGTGGTGGCTTCTCTTCGTTGCGAAGCACGGGCTCTAGGTGCACGGGCTTCAGTAGTTGTGGTGCGGGCTCTAGAGTGCAGGCTGAGTACTTGTGGCGCACGGGCTTAGTTGCTCCGTGGCATGTGGGATCTTCCTGGACCAGGGCTCAAACCTGTGTCCCCTGCATTGGCAGACGGATTCTTAACCACTGCACCACCAGGGAAATCCTCAATCATTATTTTCTGATCACTTTCCTTCCTAGTTTGGAAGCTTAACAGAAAGTTTCCTGCATGAGTTACAGTGAAATGAGTAGAGTCAAGGTTAGAAAAAAAAATTGCAGTCAGTGAGATGATGCATCTGGGGACTGCAGTAGGCGAGTACTAAAGTACTCTCCTATCTGTTGCCTTTTAAAACTTAAATTCTTCAATAGGAAATAAGACTTACACGAACTGTGCTGTTCCTGAATTTTCAGTGAGTGACACTGTCTTCCAGAATCTTATGAAACCTTTTAAGTATCCTGTTTAATTAAGGATAGGCTCGTGATAACAATAGACCTTCCTCTCATGCACCCTACAAAGAAAATCAGGTGTTGCATTAGTCATTGAGCTGTTGTCTCTCGTCTCCTAAGCTACTCTTTTATACTCTGCTTGGTGATGCTAGGTCTGGGACTCTACACCAGGGCTTGGTAAACTTTTTCTGTAAAATAATATATGTATATGTTAGCATACATTATATGTAGTGATATTCTCTAGGCATATTATGTAAAGTAAATATTTGGGGTTTTGCAAGCCATATTTGGTCTCTGTTACACCTTCTCCTCCTTCCTCTTTTTTTTTTTTTTAAATAACAACTCTTTAAAAATGTAAAAACTATTCTTAGCTCACGCTCCAAACAAAAAACTAGGCAGCCAGCTGGGGTTGGCCCGCAGACTGTGGTTTGCCAACCCCTGCTCTACACATTAACCCTTTGCCTGCTGCCCTCCCCCTCCCCCCGCCAGCACAGGGCATTAGAGAAAATTAAAAGGCTTGTGCAGTGAGAAGGGAGTTGATCCTTCCCCTGTTTTATTCTCCATTCCTGTCATCATTGAACTACAATTGTTTTTCGTTTTGGGGGGGCTTTTGTTTGATTTTTTGTTTTTGTTTTTTTACCCTGGCAGTGGCAACTGGTTCCAATTTCTAGTTGATGTTTTTTTCACACTCCAGAAGCCAGCCACATTGTATTCTATTAGGGATAGCAGAACCAGCACTTCCTCCTCAGAGGTCTGGGTCCCAACTCTGCAGGCCCCTTCTCTGAGCTTCTTGGTTCTAATAACCCCACTTCTTTTCTCTGTTAGCTCAACCCTTAGGGATGGCAACTCTTTTCTTGCAGTTGTCTTAGTGTTACTTTGGTGTTTCTGTTTTGCCTTTTCAAGACTTTAATGTACATTTAACGAGTTCACTTTATTAAATTCTCCTTGTTGAACTTTTTGTGATTTCTGTCTCCCTGATTGCACTGTGACCGTTGAAGCTGTACTTGTGGGTTATTCTCCCCTAACTACAGGGGAGGATCGTCTGAGCCCTAATTAGACTTGTCACAGTTGTATAGCTCGAATACTGTCAGGCTGTTTATTATATTAAGAGCAGTTGGTAAGCATCTAGGTTTAAAAACCTTTAGAGAGGATTAAATAATTTGTGTCCTTAAGTTGTCACATCTAGACGTTTATTCCCCTCCTAAGTCCATTTTATTTTTCTTAAAGGGTCAAAGTTCCTTAACTTGTGACTACAGGAGTTTTTATGAGTTTTAGACTGTAGAAAGTTGATTACGTAATCGTAATTTTCTTGTAGGTTTATTATCTCTGAGGATTACTTTTTTTTTTTTTTTTTGCGGTACGCGGGCCTCTCACTGTTGTGGCCTCTTCCGCTGCGGAGCACAGGCTCCGGACGCGCAGGCTCAGCGGCTATGGCTCATGGGCCCAGCCGCTCCGCGGCATGTGGGATCTTCCCGGACCGGGGCACGAACCCATGTCCCCTGCATCGGCAGGCGGACTCCCAACCACTGTGCCACCAGGGAAGCCCTGAGGATTACTTTTGAGCTTTACTCTTTCCCTTTTGGCTTGAAACTCTGGTGATTTCTGTTTTTTTCCCCAATGGACATTTTCTGTCTTACTAAATACCATATATTTAATTTTAAGATCTTTTATTTATTTGTTTTTTTAATATATATACTGTGTTATATTAGAAACTTTAACCTGAAAGCCTGTATTTAGATTCTTGTCACAGGATAAGTTGTTTCCAATTCTCCATACCTGCTTCGTTTCTTCTACAGGACACAGCCAGTGTGAAATCCTCCAGCAGTCTGGAGCCCAGCCTATTTTGTGATGAAGAGATTCCCATCAAGTCCGAGGAGGTGGTCACGCACATGTGGACGGCACCCTCCTTCTGTGCTGAGCATGCTTATTCGTCTGCTTCTAAGAGCTGTTCTCAAGGTATTACGGCCCTTGGTAGCGGCATGGAGAAGAGAAGCCTGAAACCATACTGAATCTCTCTTTCAGTACAAACCCTGGCAGTGAAATGCGATAGAACCTGAAAAAATGCAACTTTGGAAAAGCCAGTCTCTGTTAGCATTTTTCTGTCATTAGGTCATAACCTGAACATTTCCATAGCATTATTGAATCCTAATTAGACGGACTTTAGAGGCCCTCTGGTCCCATTCTAGTCCCATTTTATTTTGATCAAATCCCCGATAGGTAGTTATTTATCCTCTATTTGTTTATTACCGGTTGTTGAGGAACTTGCTGCTTTTTAAGAATATTCATTCTGGTTTTGGAAAACTTTGTTAGTTTTTCATCCCTTGGTAAGTAATTTCTCTGTTATGTTCACTTTCTTTGTCCCTAGTGAAAGTGAGTCCGACTGCTTTAGGTCACACCTCTGGAAAAGGGAGAGTATTTCTCTCTTCACAGTGAAATTCAGGATTTTATGGAGCAGCGTGTATCATTCATATGGGGCAGTTATATGCTTAGTTGTTTGGTATTCTCTGAAATGGAGAGAGCGCGGGGTAGGAGATTCTCTCCCATTCCCCTTCCCCTCCAGTCACAAGGTAAAGAATCAATAAGGAACCTGTTTTTTTTTTTTAACTCTAAACCAGTTCTTTAGAGCGGTCATTAGAATTCTAGGTCTTTCTGTTCCGTATTTTTAAAAATTTTATTTTCACTTTCATACTGATGCAGTGAACCCAAACTTCTAAATTAAATGTTGGAGGAGGAGGGACCATTCTTCTAAATATTTACTTTCAAAACATTACATTTTTTCAATAGTTTTCATTATTTTGTCTTATATTTTGGGGGCAAGGTTCTAGCACCACAAGGAAACAACCTCGGAAGAGCCCTCTGGTGCCCCGTAGTTTGGAGCCTCCGGTGCTAGAGTTATCGCCTGGAGCTAAAGCCCAGCTGGAAGAACTTATGATGATTGGAGATCTCCTGGAGGTGTCTCTGGATGAGACTCAACACATATGGCGGATTCTGCAGGCCACACACCCACCCTCTGAAGACAGATTCCTGCACATCATGGAGGTATGGATCTGAAGCTTACTTACAGTGGTTTTAAAGCCACTTAGAACGCCCAGGTTCCTTGGAGGCACCACAGATTGCCACAAGGGGTGGCTGGGTGGGTAGGACTCTGATTGTCCTACTTTCTCATTACGCCAAAGTAGTTCTGCTTTGTGGTTTTCTTTATTGAGATTTTATGTAATATTCAGCTTTTTAAAAGGCCATTTCTGCCGAAAAGAAAGGGAGGTACTGTAATTCACAAGTTGAGAACAACTTCCTTAGCCCAGACTCACACTGGTGAAAGGCCCAAAAGTTAGGCAGGGGGCAATATAGTGGTTGAAAACAGGAAGCAAGGGAATGGTTAAATAGAAGTGGATTGGGTGGGAGGGGGAGTCCACATACATTTATACAATTTACACACTTGTATACAATTATAAGTCACACAGTTTCTCATTTATACAGTTTGTACATGTTGTTCTATCCATGATCTCATTCATCCTCACCGTAGTCCTGAGGGGGAGGGGGAAAGGATAGACATGGCGAGTATTTAGCTCATTCTGCCTGTGACGAAAGTAAGGGTCAGAGACGGAGAAACGTGCCTGAGGTCACACGTGGAGTAAAAACAGAGACCTGGGTTCTCTCTCTGGCATTAGACTCCAGTATCCTTTTCATTATTCTTTTCCATGACTGTTTCCATGAGGCGGAAGGTACACTGTCAGCAGCAGTTGACACGGATACGCCTGGTGCACTGTGGTTTGTCTTTGGTTTGGAAGTCAGATTGAGGGTGCCTGACTTAGATAGTATTTTCCAGTCGCAGAGCATTTTCTTCACATCCGTTATCTCATCTGATCTTTATTTCACATATAAGGAAACACAAAGTGTTGAGAAGTTAAATATCTTATTCAAGATGTGATAGACTTAAGACACTTGTAACCCAGTGTTCTTTACGAATCTGCAGATTCTGAGGTTCCTGTCAAAGATATTCCAGTATCACATCTGTGGGAAAATAAATTCTCAAGTGTTATTTCTTAAGTAATTATCAAGCTTATGTTTTTCAGTATTTCTTTTTCTACCTTACCCCTTGTTCTTTCTGTTACTGGACACACTTTTACTATTAAAATCTTTAATGTTTACTACCTTAGCACATAAATAGCAACAATATTAGACAGTTGAGAAAAAAAAGGCAAGTGTTTTTGCTTCGTGACAGCAACTGTTTTCTTGTGAAAGTCACTACATACCCTTTGTAATGAGATCATGGATAAAATTTTGTGTTTTGCTGACAGTTTTGATAACTTCTTAACCACCAAGGATTTACTGAGTTAATAAAGAACTTTAGTACTGGTAAATGGAGACCCAAAGAGTTATTACATAATTATTTAGTATACATTTAGCTTTCTGTGTATGTTTTCATCTCAGTTACGTAGAGGTGCTACAGACTATACTAATATATGCAGACACTTTTTTTTTGCCTTTTTTTTCCCTCTGATAAGCTAAAAATAAGTCAGATATTTTATTTAGGGCTTGTCATTATTTTCTACTGTTATCTTTGAATATTATATTTGCCTTCTTAAAATATCTTCAGAATATTTATTGTGGTATAATGTACACAGCATAAAATTTATCATTTCAACTGTTTTTAAATATACAATTCAGTTGTTTTAATTACATTTATAATATTATACAACTATTACCACTATCCATTTCCAGAACTTTAAAATTATTCCTAACAGAAACTCTGTACCATTAAATAATCCCATTTCCCTCCCCCCAGCCCCAGTAACTCATATTCTATTTCCTGTCTCTATGAAATTGCCTATTCCTGATACCTCATGTAAGAGGATAAAACAGTTTTTAAATGTCTTGCTTTAAAATTGTTTCTAATTTTATACTTATGAAGGATGACAGCATGGAAGAGAAACCATTAAAAATAAAAGGAAAGGACTCTTCAGAGAAGAAACGGAAACGGAAGCTAGAAAAAGAACAGCTTTTTGGCGAAGGAAAACAGAAGTCCAAGGAGCTAAAGAAAATGGATAAACCTAAAAAGAAGAAATTAAAATTAAGTGCGGAAAAATCAAAAGAGCTGAACAAACTGGCCAAGAAACTAGCAAAAGAAGAAGAGAGGAAGAAAAAGAAGGAGAAGGCTGCTGCAGCCAAAGTTGAACTTGTGAAGGAGAGCTCGGAGAAGAAGAGAGAGAAGAAGGTGCTGGACATCCCCTCCAAATATGACTGGTCAGGAGCAGAGGAGTCTGACGACGAGAACGCTGTGTGTGCCGCCCAGAACTGCCAGAGGCCCTGCAAGGACAAGGTGAGTCTAGCTGTACCCGCCAAGTATGCGCGGGGACGTGGAGCAGCGGCCGGGCACACCTGGGTTTGAGGTAATGATGGTCTGTTTGGCCTTGTGACGTCACATGTTTAATTCAGTTTCTAGAAACATTTTCAGTTATGAGGCTCTTAGTAGAAGAAATGTTGTGTTTTAGAAATCGTATACGTGGTGATCGTCCTGACCGAGCAGAGAGAAGCTGTGTGGTACCAGGAGCGGTGTGTCTCGTGCGTGGGCACAGCAGGGCTCAGAGCAGTTGTGTCCCTTCCCTGCAGGGTGCCTCGGGGGACTAGACATCTTGTCAGTTAGCCACAGTGGCCCGAAAAGTCCTGGGCCGGTATCCTAAGAGCTGTGGCAAATTGCATTGAGATCAGTTCTGAAGACCTAAAACTAGGAGGTTAAATCTTCCCTTTTGGTCTGCGTCTTATCCACACCCAGCCCTATGTGTACTCTCCTAAATAGAATATGATTGTTTTCACATCTCTTGCAAAAAATAAAGACCTTTAAAGGTATTATTTTTGAAATGTCAGCCCTGAATTCTAAATATTAGCAAGGATATGATGGTCTTTCTTAAGGTAATAATTGATGTTATAAACTTCTGAGAAAGACGGATGGACTTCATGAAAAATCCTAGTTCATTAAATGGCTGAAGGTATCTATTATAGTGTTCCCATCAAGATTATTAGTAAATTCATGGTTTTAATTTTATAATCTCCATATACCACTTGATGTTTAGAATTTTTATAGCTCCTCAATTTGAATATATCAACAGAATAAACACAGCTGCATCACTATTCCCTTACTTTCCTCCTCAGTTAAATACTTGTTAGAGCTTGAAGAGGTCACCTTGTCCAGCCTCTTCATTTCACAAATGATGAAGCCAGGACTGAGTGAAGGTAAATGATGTGACCAAAGTCACAGAGCTCATTAGTGGCAAAACCGAAAGTAGAACCCTGGCTCCCAGACCAGGTCCTCTCCGCTAATATCCCCACCCCTCCGGTAACTGAGATGCAAGTACAAAAACACAGTGCAAAACTAAATGACTCGTATTTAAATTATACTTATTAAAGGTTTTCTACTCACTTTTGGAAAATGAATATATAGTAAAATTTATATCCCATAGTCCAGCTTTCTGAGGACCACAGCTGTAAATATTTTAGTGTGTTCCCTTCCAATTATTTTCCTGTATAGTTTGTTTTATATCGTGTCATACTGTCCACTTTTGTATCTGCTTTAGTTTCGTAAGTATTTTTCTATATTATAAATATTTTAAAGCATTTTGGTAGATGCATTATATGTGCGTGTATTATTTTTATCTTTCATTTGAATTTATTCTCATCTGAATCTGTTTATTAAAGAGGCTGATGACAGGTTAGCAGTTTCTCCTTGGGTCTGAAGTATTAGCAGCTTAGTGTTGGCAGGACCTTCTCCCTTTTCTTCCTCCTTTAACTAATTGTATGGCAGTTGGAGGACTGGCAACAGGATATGTTTCTTTTTCAAGCTTTCCTATCATCCTTCCTACAGTGTTTATATCCATCATGAACCTTTCTCTTTTTTTCTCCTTTTCACTTAATAACCTCTCGCCTCTCCTCTGTTCAGCATTTAAAATACAGTTCAGTTCATCTACTATCCCTGTTCTTTTCCTGTAGCATATAAACGCTACAGGCAGTTTTTTTCTCATCTGCCATAAAATTGTTAACACATGTCCTGCTTCCTCTCAGCGTGGTCAAGGAGTAAGGTGAGATCATCTGTATGTGAAAGCACTAGTTAACCAAAAATGCAACTTAGGTGTTAAGATGTGATCATTATTTTTAGATGAACCCTGGGATTTACTTCTAACATTATAGGTATTTAAAAAAAAAAATCTAGAAAGGGGAATCCCCTGGAAGTCCAGTGGTTAGGACTCCACAGCGCTTCCACTGCAGGGGCCCTGGGTTCAATCCCTGGTTGGGGAACTAAGATCCTGCATGCCACATGGCGTGGCCAAGAAAAAAAAAGTCTGGAAAGTTATCTACATTTTGATGGAGCAAAAGTAGATTTAGCTGAATATTTAGAGAAAATGTCTATTGTTTAAAACGTACAAAGATTTGTACACATTAATTTGTTAAGATTAGTACAAAAATTGTCAGAACACATACACAGGTGAGCAGGTGTGCCTTAACCTGTCAATAGCTACATGAAAGACCCTTATATGAATGATGTATTTCTATAATGTGTTTAATTTTAAACAAATTATTTCAGATTATAAACATTTTGCCCATCATTTCTGTTTTGCAATTTTTATGGTTCTCCAAGTCTGTTTCTGACACCAGTTTTACTAAATGGAAGGTGTGTTTCTTTAGAAACTTGGTAAAGAATTTTACAACTTTCTCAATTTGAAGTATAGTGTTTCTCTAAGGAAAACAAATTAATGCATGGTACGCATCTTCAGAGCAAAAGGATGACAAGAAAAGAATGTTTTTTAAGGAAGTCTGTGTTCTTTAAATATCATGTAGCAAAAAACCCACACAACTTCTTGGGTTCATTTATATTTAGGTAAATGTATTCTAACTAGTAATTACTATTATTTTTACCTAAAAATGTGCAGATTGAGAAAACTTTGAAGGATTACTTAAATGTACCTAGCTTCAATTTCAAGATGTTTTAGAAAGAAAAAAGAAAAATATTATCAGAAAATGTAAAAGGTTTAAAAAAAACCCCAAACTATCTCTTCCATCATTATCAAATTCAAGTTGAAATTAATTTTAAAAATAACAATGAAGAACTGTTTTCAAAAAATTAGTTTTAAGGTTCAGAATCTTTTTCTCCGTGAATTTTGCCACTTTCATTCAATCTCATTGGTACCAAGAGTAAACCGAGTTAATTTGAAGGAGCAAATTCTTTCAAGCTAATATTTAAGTAACATTTTTTCTGCATTGAAATAAATATTTAATCTTACTTATGAAAATAGATTTTTTTTCTCTTTACTTTTTTTTTAACCTTCTTACTATGGGCTTTTTCCTTACCCATTACTACCTCCCTAAGAAGTTTGGCACAATAAATAAAGAGAAACTATGTTTATAAACTTCTGTCTCTCACTTTTACTATTTGTTAGCCACTCTGATTTTTTAAAAAATAAATAAATTTTATTTATTTATTTTTGGCTGCATTGGGTGTTCGTTGCTGCGCACGGGCTTTCTCTAGTTGTGGCGAGTGGGGGCTGCTCTTCGTTGTGGTGCGGGGGCTGCTCTTCGTTGCGGTGCACGGGCTTCTCATTTCGGTGGCTTCTCGTTGCAGAGAGTGGGCTCTAGGCGCACGGGCTTCAGTAGTTGTGGCACATGGGCTCTAGGCATGCAGGCTTCAGTAGTTGTGGCGCGTGGGCTCAGTAGTTGTGGCTCGTGGGCTCTAGGCGCGCAGGCTTCAGTAGTTGTGGCGCGTGGGCTCAGTAGTTGTGGCTCATGGGCTCTAGGTGTGCAGGCTTCAGTAGTTGTGGCGCACGGGCTTAGTAGTTGTAGCTCACGGGCTGTAGAGCGCAGGCTCAGTAGTTGTGGTACAAGGGCTTAGTTGCTCCGCGGCATGTGGGATCTTCCCGGACCAGGACTCAAACCCGTGTCCCTTGCATTGGAAGGTGGATATTCTTAACCACTGCACCACCAGGGAAGTCCCAGCCGCTCTGATTTTAAAAGATTTTTGTGGAGAGTTGTCTCAGCAAAAGTGTTTGCGTTATCAGTGGCTTTATCATTCATATCTCCTTTTGGCATAGGTAATCAAAGGTTGGATTACCTGAATGAGAGACACACACAAACTGGTGATGTTATGATAGGGTAACCAACTGTCCCAACTTGCCTGCGACTTTCCTGGTTTTAGCACCGCAATTCCTGTGTTTTGGGAAACCTGTTAATCTTAGGCAGACTGGGAGGGTTGGTTACTTACTGTTAAGATCACCAAAAAAACATACACAGGGATTGTGAACATATGTCATACTTGATTAAATTGTTTTAATTTTGAAATCTGGCTTTTGTAAGAAACTTCGGTGCAAAAGAGATTGAATGCCAAAATAAAAAGAGCTCAGGTGGGTAACTAAGCTAAGACTGTCACTAAATCACGAGGCTTTCTTTTTTCCCAGTGCAGTAATATGTGCTAAGAAATGAACAAAAAATGTAATGTGCCAAATGTTTTTTCTTACGTGTAAATATGAAACCATATAGCAAAACATGAAATGCCAGACTAACATCATATTTCTCATTGAAGCACACACTTCCCCCAATCCAAACCCAGTAAGCTATTTTTACTATAGTTAAATGTCTTATCATTAATATCTGAACAGCTCATTGCTGTGAAGCTTTCCAGGAATTACTTCTTTTTGATTTGATAAGTATATCTCCCAGAAATACTGAAAGGGGAAATGACTATTAGAACTTACTATGTGGTTAGCCAAATTCTTTGTTCTTGAGTGTTCAGTCTACTGCATAGTCTGCAGGTTCAGTTGACATTCCAGACAAAAGTAGAACTGGATTTTGATTGTAAGTAGATGAACATGATAGGAAGATATTCGTAAAGAGGGCTATTTTTTAAAAATAATTTTTTAAATTTATTTATTCAGTTTTGGCTGCGTTGGATCTTCGTTGCTGCGTGTGGGCTTTCTCTAGTTGTGGCGAGCGGGGGCTACTCTTCGTTGCGGTGTGTGGGCTTCTCATTGCGGTGGCTTCTCATGTTATGGAGCACGGGCTCTAGGCGCACGGGCTTCAGTAGTTGTGGCGCATGGGCTTCAGTAGTTGCGGCTCGCGGGCTCCAGAGCGCAGGCTCAGTAGTTGTGGCGCACGGGCTTATTTGCTCCGCGGCACGTGGGATCTTCCCGGACCAGGGCTTGAACCCGTGTCCCCTGCATTGGCAGGCGGATTCTTAACCACTGCACCACCAGGGAAGTCCAAGAGGGCTATTTTTTCCCTGCTAGATTATTAGGGTAAATTGTTGTGTAACAGGTAGGCTGGGATAGCATCTCAAGAAAAGTTATATACTTTTTTGGGATGGTGGGAGAGCTGGGCTTAGGAATGGACCTCTAGCCAAAATCACAAAAGGAAATGTTGTCTTCCTTATTTGAAAGACAGCAATAGATATGATTTTGGGAGACCGGAAGCCAGGGCGTGTAGTGCACAATTAGATTCTAAAAGACATGGGGCCGCTTTTCTCGGCAGCAAATAGTGGTGAATTGGTAACCTCTTACCCGGTGGGGGCTGGACTGGGTTAGATAACTGGAGGCAGGAGTAGTTACCTGTTGACTCAGGGTTGTCATAACCAGGTTGGCACCTCCAGGTTGGGTGGCCCAGAGAAGCACAGCTCTCCCAGTTCCGCTGATCAGCTCCAAATAGCTGGACAGTTGGGCTGAGCTCACCCCCTGTCAGATTAGCACTTTATAAATCTTCATCTGCTGGTAGCATCTGTATTTTTGAGTCATTGTCTCCCTTTTCTGTCTCCAGGACAGTTTGCCACAGCAGGGACATTTAGATCAGTTGGTTTCTTCACTGCACAGACTTCAGAAGCTAAATATCACACAAACAATTGCAGAACAAAACCACAATTTATGTCAGGAAGTAATTAAGTCACTCCGAACTTACAGAAAGCAGGACCACGTAGTGCCAGCGATGGTCAAATTTAGAATATTTAAGAATTACCTGGGAGCTGGTCACAGTGCAGGATTCTGGTTTGTCCCCCAAGATATTCTGAGTCTGTGGGTTTGGGCTGGGTTTCAGCTACACGTTTAACAGACGCAACAGGTGATTCTGACGCAAGTAGTGCCGCAGGCAGTTACTTGAAGGTGCAGAATGTTTTGTGGAAGGTAGGACAGTGAGTGGAGCCAGGAGACTGTGATCTTAAAAAGTGCCTTCAGTGTCCCAGGCTGGGGACCAGGTGTCTTGCCAGACATTATTTTACCTGATCCTCTAAATAATCCTGTGAGCAAGATTTGATCTCCATTTTACAGATGGAGAAATGGGGCCTTAGGGAGATTAAGTGACTTGCCTCAAATTTTACAAAAGAACTCTAGGAACGGTGAAAGCAAAAAGATTATTTTGACAGATGATTTCTCCCACCCTTTACTAAAAACCGGGAAACTACTAACCAGGAGTATCACACTTTTGATAAGTTTTATAGTATACGGACAGATTTTGAAAACTCCTCACTTTTCCTGAGACTCATTTCCCTATAGCCCAAACCTCCTTCCTCTGTTCTTTCCCATAAGCTGTACTGAAGTACTTAATTGATCCCTTCATACTCCATACTTTGCCCTGTTTTCTGGCAAAGCTCGTTGTTGTAAGTGACTTCGTTGCTAGTGAAGTTATCAACTTCTGCACTGGGGAGAGAAGGGCAAGCAGCTCTTTGATCTTAAAGGTCCTAATCCGCAGTGGCGTAGCTGTAAAAACGACTCCAGTCAGCTGCCAAATAGGAAAGCCCCAGCTCACCTCACTGTTAACTGTGTGCCCCAGGCTTAAAGTCAGCAAACAACAGTCCTTTTCTAGCCTCCTGTAATCACAGTGTTCTCTGGAGGGTCCGAGCTGCCACCGACCTGTCAGTTACCCAGACTTTAATTTGAAACCTCAGAGTGATCTGTTGACCTGTGTCTTTGACTGTTTTAATTGGCTAATTTGTAAGATTTGACCTCTGATATTTGCTAACTTTTTATAGGGAGTTGTATTTGTAACGGAAGAAGAGAAGAATAAAAAATATTAGTTTAAAAAGTGGCCTATGTGACTGCTTTTCTAAAAAGGTATTTAATGCTCTTAGTACTTTGGCTTATCTCTTTGAAATAAAGCTAATACACAGGATTGCCTTCACATTGTTGTACTCTTCTTGATTGATACTTGCATTGTCTTAGAGCCTAGAAATTGTTAATATTAGCTAAAACTACTTGGCTGCTCTATTAGAAGTTCCTTTTTTGTCAGATTTTCTCAAACATGTTTCTGCCTCACTAGGAGCCCCAGGTATTTATGAGGTAATGGAGTACCTAAGAGGCCTAATTTTGTGGACATATTATGGAAAAAATAATTTGGGGGTATTAACTTCCCAGCTTCTTTCTTTAAAAAATAACCCCGTAAGAAGTCATTGTCTATCTCTGGGCATCCCAATTATTTGCTATCATTTAAGCCAAGAAAGCTCTTTGGTTTGCTTGTATTCCAGGCTTAATGTGTATGTAACCTAAACATTCCCTGATCTTGTCTCCAACAGGTAGACTGGGTGCAATGTGATGGTGGCTGTGATGAATGGTTTCACCAAGTTTGTGTGGGTGTATCTCCAGAAATGGCTGAAAATGAAGATTACATCTGTACAAACTGTGCAAAGAAGCAGGGGCCAGATAGCCCAGGTCCAGCAGCACCTCCTTCTTTCATAATGAGCTACAAGCTACCAGTGGAGGACCTTAAAGAGACCAGTTAGCAGGTGCTGGGTTAGCTTGGGACATGGGGGAAAACGGACCACACAGAGACCGTAGTCAGTAGAGTGGTTTACATCCACTCAGAATGTTGCTTCCAAAGACGAATGGCCTTCTGAGCAAGTCCTCCCAGCCGACTTCCTCTTTGCATGGACGTGGGATCTGCGTTCTCTGTCAGCACATCTGTGCCGAGGGTGTCTGCTTTGGTCCAGCAGCCAGTGTTTCAGTTCGTGTCTCCTCTGAGATTGCTTGTCACATTAAGGCCAGATATTTGAGCGCTAGGGTGGCTGGTTGGCATTAATGCGTTGGTGTGCTGGCAGGGCATGTAGGCCGCGGCTTCTGGCCAGTTGGTACTAGTTAGAGGTTTGCAGCCAGCGCCACCCAGAGGTGCTGATCCCTTGGATCTCCTTAGTTAGGCCAGTGGGGGAGGAGTAGAGTAGCAGTTTCCTTCCACTCTGCCCTGGCATTTGACGCCCTACACATCCAGCTAGGAGAGGGCCAGGGCTGAAGTTAGTCCTGTTAGAGGCCATGGGTGGTGGCACAGCCCGTAGACCTCAGCTCCGTCTGCTTGTCTGTACCAAGAAGAAAACCCCAGTTGAGAGGCAGATCACCTCATCTTCCTAAGGAGGAGGATGGCATCTAGTTCAGAAGTCTGACTAGATTGGATTCTGGGAAGAAGAGATTTTATTTCAAGGCAAGGAGCCTTTTTTTGGCTTTGAGAAGTCTTGCTGCCTTGGGTCTGCATTTTAAAGAAGAGCAGGTACGTGGATCCAGGCTTCTGCGGTAGCAAAGAAGACAAGTCAGAACGTTTTACTGAGCCACAGCGGTGCCTGCTTTTCGGGGAACCCTTCATTCACAAGTGCACCAGGTGCCACCAGGCTTCAGGCATGGCCCCGAGCAAGACCAGCAAATAACAACTCTTGCCTTGCAGCCCGGCCCCCACTGGCTGTGGTTTCCAGGACTGGCCGTTTCTGACCGTGGCCCGCGGCAGATGCTGTCGCACAGCACGTGGCTTCATCAGAGGACGTGGGCTTAGAGTACATCTGGGTGACAAAGTTGTTTTAGTAAATCCATTTTTTAAAAAAAGAAAAAAGGACTTGTTTTTACTTTTTTCTAAATGTCTCTGACTACTGACTGTTCTATAAATAGATTATTTTTCCTTTTTTAATATACATATATGAATATATATATATATATATACACACACACACACACACACACACACACTGTTACCAGCAGCTTATGACAGAGTTTCAGCATCAAAAATCCATTTGGGGGCTTGCTTTCTCGTCTTGCTTTTTAATAAAGGAATCCCATTCCTTCCTTGTAGTACAAGGAGTTAGCACTTCCTTCTCCATCCTAGCCTGACCAGATCTTCCATCTTGGTTTTGTTCAAATAGGTAATTATATTTCGTTTGTGTGTTGGGACTTGTCCCTTTCTGTGGGGAAACCTGGTCATACTGTATCTGTGATGGTAGTTCTGTTTTGTACGTGAAAGTTTGGAACTACGGTGCTGTGTTCTCCTCCCTCCTGTTGTGTTCTGTGTTCTTGTGAAGGTGTTAGGTAAGCTGTATGGAAACTCTTACTAGAAGGGGACTAATTTTTTTTGGGGGGGGACAAAAACCCCCAAAAACCCACCAAACAAACTAAAAATGGTGTTTTGTCTTCACTATCCTGTGTCCCTTTATTTTGGTTTAAAGATCTGTGGTTTGACTTAAATTCATCAGTTTTCCTTTTAAAAGGGGGGAGCAGGGTGGGCCCAGAGAGCAGCTTTTAGTCTTGTCTTCCCTTTGTGCCCCGATCTCTTTTAAAGAAATGTCTTCTAGTAACTAGAAGTGAAATGTACTGTCCAGTCACAGTTTGCGTGGGTATGAGATTTAACTCAAAAGGCATCTTACTAAAAAAAGCAAAACCTTTCCTATAAAATCTAGTTTCTGGAAATGCTTTCTCTACGGTTCTACTACCTATTTTTTAGTCATTTCTTCCTTAATATCATATAACGTTTTGAGTGTCTTGACCTGTTAAGAGGTTCATAAGTGTTGGTGTGCATGGGTCTTAAAATCTCATCTCAAGTGTGTGTATGATTTAAGATTTCAATGGAAAGTACAAGGTAACTAAGTAATCAGTTTCATAAGTTATCATTTTGCCAGTCTCTCCATACATAAAGATATTACTACTTAGTTAAGAATTTCATCTGGTTGATATTATAGAAGAAAGCACAATGTTTTTTGCCGTTTGGTCTTCTCTGTAAAAGTCTTCAAGTGCTTGTGGGTTAAAAATTGAATGCAGTCTTAAGTGATGGCTGCCCGGAATACATTTTAAAATATCTTGTTTTTCCTTCATTCCTCAGCTATCAGTGGAGGGGCATGAGGTGCTGAGAAAGACAGCTAAGGTGCTCTGCTGCTTGGAGTGTGGTGGATGGATAGAGGGCTGTTTAGGGAATAATTTATGTTCATAATAGGTATTTGCCTGCATATTTGACTGAGAGAAAAACGCAAGGCAGTCTCCAACCATGAATAGCTCCCTGTTTATCTTCTCCAACCATGAATAGCTCCCTGTTTATCTTCTGACATTTTGAAACTCAAATATATCATTTAATTGATACTGTGGGATTTTCTGTATTTATTTGAAAGTCACAGAGGATTTGGTCTGACTTTTGACCATTTAGACCAAAGGTTGAGAACAGATGAGAGACAGTTTAAAAAAAGAAAGAGAAAAGAAAAATATAGAAATGTGTAATTTTGTAATTAGTGAACTAAGATTCATCTGTTAAAGAAATGACGATGTTTTTTCACTTAGAGGAAAGTACTTATTTTACAAAGTAACTCCATTCTGCGGTGTTGTAACATTTCATATTAAAACTTGATTTAAAATGTTTCTTTACCCTTCCTATCTCCTCAGAGTCGCAGTTCTGCACCACTCGTTCTTTAACTTATTCGTTAATTCTTTCAAAGGTATTTCTCACCACATTCATTATAAACCATTTTGGCAAAGGTTATAGGAAGGAAGATGAAAACTGGTAGGTCAAGAGTAGGTCCTTGGAACCGCGCAAGTGCAACGACAGCTCTCTTGTGGTCCCTCCAGCCGGGGTTGGCCTCGCTGCCTGTAGTGACCCTGCAGAGATGTGTGGAGACGCAGGGCCAGGCTCCTTCCCGAGCTGCTGCCTCCCAGCTCTTCCTGACTCACACGTGGGCATCATGGAACAACAGCTACTGCAAGTCACGCTTCAGATAATTGAAACGGCAGATGTGAAACCTGGGTCGCCCGCCATGTACTTGAATAATCAAAACCCCAGCGAGGGCTGACCTGTGAGATGAGAACGATTTCACCTGTGCTTCACTTCTCTACTTTTGTCTTTGACACGCGTCCAAGAAATGTCAGTTTGTTTGTTTCTCTTAATTTTTAGATTCTGATGCAATTCAGTGGGTATAAGAGAAACTCCCTACTTGGCAATATTTTAATTCTACAGTACATTTGTGTGAATATCAGCCAGTGCTTAAAGTAGGAGGGTGAAACGGAAAACTGAGAAAGCCCTTCTTTCAGAGGGAGGGATTATCCACTTTTTAAGGAGAAAGTGGCAATTTGAAGGGGGATTTGAAAATTGTGGGAAAATTAAGCAAAGACCCACACGTAACCAGGTTCAGTAAAGGTATACATATGAACTAGCTTCATATGTGTGTAAAAAGTTGCTTTTGCAGTACGTCCTTAAGTATAAATTTTTAAAAGCCGGCAATTGGTTTGCCTTTCACCTTTTGAAATCCCACTTTTTTGTTTGCTTTTAATTAAGGCATATCATTACTTTGGATGTGGATGTGCCGTGGCATTTAGTATTTACAGCATGAGAAGGAAAGAATGGATATTAATATATTTTGGAATTCTAGTCTTCTCTTGGTCTGGATCGTATCCAGTCACCACTATGCAACGAATGATGTGCACTGGGAAAGGATGTGACGGGTTTTTAAAGATGTGTCCTGCTTATTCTTACTTTTGCAATACTCCAAGATGTCTAAACAGGAATGTCTTTTGTAAGCCTCAAGACCTATTGATTATTCTCTTACATGTTTATTTACCTGTTAGTGAGACACTTAAATATAATATGGACTCTAATTTACCAGGGATTTTGGTGGTGCCTTATGAAAAGTATAACTTGATTTCTTGTTTTCTGAGCATGTTTTGCATTTCTTTTGTTTTCTGAAAGAATGTTAGGTATAGTTATTTGCATTACACCTAAAAAATTTTTAAAAATTGTGTGTGTGCTCAGGTCCCCCCTACCCTGTCATTCACATTGGTGGCAACTCTAAGTGGTAACCAAGTAAAGGTAGATTTTGGTAATTGATCTGAGAGCCACTTTTAACCTGTTGCAGAACAGTTTCTAACGTGCATTTGCTCTCTATAAAACAAAGAACTGGCCTCAAATAACTTCACCAGTGGTGTGATTAGCCTGTTACATTGCTGAGAATAGTGTTTGCAGAAAGCGTGAAGTAGGAGAAGTGATTCCTGCAGATTTCACGTTTCTCTGTTTTCAGCAAGAGTCCAGCGATGGCCAACAGACATTTTCCCCACCGTTGATTTCTTAAGCTGTTTATCCCTTTGTAGCGAACCAGTGATAAAAGCAGGAAAGATGAAGAAATACTTCCTTTTTCCTTTGGCCTCCTAGTACTTAAAACTAGCTCAAACTGCACCTTACACTTCAGAGAAGTAAATGGCCCTTTTTGCTCATTGCCAAGGTTATCAGGTCATCCAGGTGAGGGACAGATCATTGCTGAAAATGTTAAGGTTCTGCCTGCAGTGAAATTGGCCTCAAACATGAAGTGTTTGATTGTGTATATATGTGTTAGGGAGGAGAATTAGTGGGAAGAAGGAGGAAGAAAAAACTGGTTATCTGAACTTGGAAAGGAATTTTCTTGCCAACAACAACAAAAAAACCATGAAATTTCGTAAGATTGACAAATTCTTTTTTTTTTTTTTTTGTGGTACGCGGGCCTCTCACCGCTGTGGCCTCTCCCGCCGCTCCGGACGCGCAGGCTCAGCGGCCATGGCTCACGGGCCCAGCCGCTCTGCGGCATGTGGGATCTTCCCGGACCGGGGCACGAAACCCGTGTCCCCTGCATCGGCAGGCGGACTCTCAACCACTGCGCCACCAGGGAAGCCCGATTCTTTTCTTTTTAAAAGTTGTGTGGAATCCACCCAGCTTAGACCACGTATTTCTTGGGGCCTTGGCATTGTGGTTGATACCAGTACATTGAAGATCCAGAATCTCTTCATGGGAAGCTCAGCCTTGCATTGGGAAGTCTCAGATAACACGACGAGCGAACAGTACAGAAGAACACACTCGGGGACTGTATGCTGTGACAATACAATTTGGAATTTCTTGACTCTTCTCACCTATTTGCTCTTTAAAGTGTGTTTCTGCCCTGCTTTTAGTAGGCAGAAAGATGATTTAATGTTTCCATGTGACGAAGTCCCATGAAATTTCTTTACTAGGCAAGGATTTTCTCTAAGCTCGTCTGTGGAGCCAGGATGTATCTTTGTTAATGCAAAATAAAGATGCCACAGACAGCCTTAAAGATGGTTTGGTGGTTCCAGCTGGTGAACCTTGTAGTAAGGAACTCTGATGAGTTGCCAGGGACATAGCGGTGAGCTCAGAATCTAATGTAGTTCAAAAACAACACCCCCTCAAAACAAACAAAAACTTCAGAAGCCCAGGTGAGGACTTCAGGGTTACATAAGAAAGAATGTTGGATTTAGGAATGCACTGATGTGGGTATTAGCTCTTTGTATGACGTTCTGTTGCTTCCCTTTTTGGAATCTGTTTCCTACCATGTGTGGGTTAGTTCTTGTGGATACAAAGACATTGAAGTTACAGCCCTTCTCCTTGAAGGAGGATAAGGCAGACGTTTCTAAGGATGTTTCTTACAAAAACTTTGATGGAATTGAGAAGGGAGGATAGTAGAGAGGTTTTGGACATGTAGTCCAAATTCCCAATCCGTACTCCTGAGGAGGGAACGCGCAGGCTCTACTGAATATTCTGTTGTTAGAAAATGTAAGTCTCGGTCACTAACATTCATATTAGAGCACACCCGTGGTCTCCACTTGGGTCTGAATTTTGCGGAGTTCACCAGGCACTTTGACGTGTGCCCCAAGACCAGTATCTTGCTGTGCTATTCAGTAAGACGAGTGTATCAGACACTTTCCGACAGACCTAACCGTGCCCCTCCCTCCTCCTGAGTTGGTAGCTACCTGGTCTTAGTGAGAAATTCGCGCGCCCGCCCCCCCCCAGCCCCCTGCCCGCCAAAGCATCGGCCCCTGCCCTCCTCATTCTGGGCCCCTTTCTGCTGAGACCAGTAGGCCGCCCGGGCCCTGGTGGCTTTAGTCTCCTGACTGAACCCTGCCATCCTTTCTACTTGGCACTAAGCTTTGTGGTCGGTTGTTTCTCCGTCACTCTGGCCCTGCAGGAGCTCGTCCCCGGTCGGTTCCGCCATCCGATGTCGTCGCTGCTAAATACTGCCGAGTACACGCCCTTGATGGGTAGCTCTACAAACTGACTCAAGGAGGCCGGCTCTCAGAGCAGGGCAGCAGCCCTGAAGGTCCAGCAACCCCTTCCATTCTTTTTTTTTTTTTTTTTTTGCGGTACGCGGGCCTCTCACTGCTGTGGCCTCTCCCGCTGCAGAGCACAGGCTCCGGACGCGCAGGCTCAGCGGCCGTGGCTCACGGGCCCAGCCGCTCCACGGCATGTGGGATCTTCCCAGACCAGGGCTCAAACCCGTGTCCCCTGCATCGGCAGGCGGACTCCCTAACCCTTCCATTCTTAAAGACACTTCAGACCTTGGTCTCTTGTCCAGTCCCCATCCCACCACCTCTCTTCCTTCAGCAGAGGCCTCCCCTGTAACACGGAGGAAACTGAAGCCAGCAGGGGGGCTCGGCAGCCACATCTGTGTCAGAACAGGTGTCTGTCCTCTGGCCAACACAGACCGTAGGCAAACGGGCGAGCCGTGAGTCCCATCCCACGTCACCTCCTCAGAGACCTCGCACCCTCCCTCAGCGCATGAGCTCAGGTCTCTCCCTCTGACGTGCTCCTGACCTTGGCTCCCTCTCCTGCTCTCTTGGTCCTTCCTTTGTAGCCAAGCCCCGTTTGTCCCCACACCTCACTTTAAGATCCCTCAATCTACGGTAACCTGGACCCTCCTCTCCACATCCCACTGAGGCTGCTCTCACGGAGGCCATAACTGACCACATGTTGCCAAGTCTAGTGGGCACTCCACTTCGTATATGACATCTGACACTTGTCCACTCCCTTGGTGAGAGACCTCCATTGGCTTCTTGGCCACTACATTTTCCTAATTTTTCTTCTCTGCAGCTGCTCGTTAGTCTTCTTTTCTGTTTACCCTTCGAACAGTGTCATCAGAGGCTCATCCTGTATCTCCTTCTCGGGTGCCCTCGTTCCCTGCCCCCGCCAGCTAACACTTTAAGTCAGCTGTTTCCCAAACCAAAATCACCTGCCCAGGCTGGCTTGCTCTGCTCTTCAATCAGCTGGTAAACATTTCCACTTGTATTTGTTTTAATCACTCCAAACTCTTTGTGTCAAAACCTGAACTTACCACCTTCTCACCCCCAAACCAGTTCCTCTCTATACCCTAACCGAAAGCACAGCTAGGTGCCCAAGCCAGAATTCTGCAAGCCATCCTAAGTCCTTGCTGACCGCTCGCTTCCAGTGAGCAACGAGGTGGTCACTAAGTCCTTTAGGTTCACTCCCATCTTCATCTCCGTGTCTTCCGTTCCTGTTGTGATGCATCACTTCAAGTTCTCACCACTCTTGCCTGTTTTCTCGGACTAGTCTTTAGTCTGGTCGATCTCCAGTTGATCTTCCAAATTTCTACAGAATAAACCGTCTAAAGAGCTGATATGTTCAGTGCGTTGTTCTACGGAATCTGCTCGTGTTTATCTTTCTACATGCATCTGCTTCCACACACTCTCAGCCGCTGTACTTCCGACACGTGGATTTTCATTTCCTAAACACGCCAGGCTTCTGTCTCATTTTTGAGGTGCGGGCTTAAATGCCACCTCTTCAGAGGCCCCTGTTCTCTCACAACAGCTTGTTCTGCTCCTTCATGGGACTTTGCAGCATGCGACATGATTGTTTATAAATTCCGTGAGAGCAGGGGCTTTGTTCCCTTTATCTCCATACCCAGCACCTAGAACAATACCCTGTGTAGAATAAACATCCAGTAAATAACTTGAGAGGCTGCTGGTTTGTGCCTGTGTTCCTCGCTGTACCTTCACTCTCGCTCACCCTGTACATTACTCTGTGCCTTCGTACTTTCTCTTTCTTCAAAGTTCAGCACACCCCAAACCTCTGCTGAGAAGTCTTTTCACATCACTCCTCTCCTCCCAATCTGGTTTAGATGGCCTTTCATGGAGCTCTGATAACATTTAGATTTACAGCTTCTCCAGGTGTGGTCCCCGGATCCGTAGCATCAGCATCACCTGGGAGTTTGTTAGAAATGCAGATTCTTGGACCTTACCCCAGACCTTCCGAGTCAGAAACTCCAGGGGCGGGGCCGACAACCTGCGTTTGAACAAGCCCTCCAGGTGACTGCAGTGCCTGCTGGCATTGGAGAACCACTCAGTCACTGCATTTGTATCTCCAGGATTAGCACAATGCCTAGAACAAGATTATTGTAAAGATCTTCCTTGCAGAGAACTGAAATCCATCCTCCTGTGGCCTTCCACGGCAATCCTGATTCTTTAGAGAATCTGAAAACTAGTTCAACTGCCCTTGTTTGGTAGCCTTTCAGTGTTTAAGGGTAGCCATTATTTCTACTTCCCGACCTTCATCCTCAATCTTCCCGTTTAATATTCTTTCTCATGTGCTGTGACTGAGTGCCTTCAAATTCAAACTCATTGGATTTATCTGAACAAACGCCAACGTACTTCATACCCACCTTAAGCATATATATTCAGAGCATCCTTTTAGCTTTCAAGCTACAGTTCTAAAAGTGGAGCCATATGTCTGTATAGTCACCCCAACACGGTGGCATTCGCGATGACCATGACAAGGTCCCGTTGTAGAGTTGGGGATGGACAGTGGAAACCAAGGGTGGTCCAAAGCTCTGTATATGCTCCATCTCAGAGAACCCGGCCGTGGTATCCTGCAAGTCATTTTGTAAAGTGGTTTCATATCACTGCATTGGTGGTTCTCAGCCGTGGTGGCACACTTGAATCGTATGGAGAACTTTTAAAAACCATTCCTGCCACTCTCGCCCCAGACCAATTGAATCACAGTACCTCAGAGTAGAGCCCAAGCAAGAGTATGTTTTGGACCAGCTTTATTGAGGTATAGTACCATGAAACTGTCTTATGTACAAGTCAGGGATTTTCAGTAAATTTACAGAATTGTGCAACCGTCACTCCAGTCTAACTTTACAATGTTTCCCTCACCCCAAAAAGAAACTTCATGCCCATTCATATCACTCCCTGTTTCCACTCCCCAGCCCCAGGCAGCCACGAATCTACTTACGTTTCTATAGATTTACCTTTTCTAGACCCAAGCATTAGGATTTTTAAAAAAGCTTCCAGGTGATTTTAAAAATGCAGCCAGGGTTGAGAATCGCAGCACTAAATGCATGATAAGGAATCAGTGTTTTTTTCAGAACTGTGTGTAAGGAGGGTATTTCACACATTTTCACATTTTTGTCTCCCTCTTAGCCGGCACATGTAACCATTACTAGTATAAGATCATTAACTTGATAATGGGAGTTGATGGGCCATTCTATTATTTTCCCTTTATACCTTGTAGTATCAAATTCAAAATTGCCTCCCATGCTCTCCCCAGGCTATTTAAAAACATCTCTAGTCTGCTTTTTCTCCTTTGGTTCATGAATTAACAGCGACGGAAGTTCTCTTAGAGCATTCTCCCTGAGATGATGATGTCTCCAAAGATGATTGCGAAGTATCTGTGTCGATCCCATGCATAAAGTTACTTTCCTTTAGGAATCCTTCACATTGGTGTTTCTTTATCAGATGTTTTGCTGTCTGACTAACTGCCAAATATAGATTTTTTTCTTTGTAAATACGCTAATATTTCTAAAAATTGGGGGGGAAATATATTTCTTGTTTTTTAAATAAACAGTACATGAACATTTGTTTCAGAAATATTAAAAAAAAAGAAGTAAATGAAAAGTCATCCTCCACCCAAAAATGACCACATTAAGATTTAAGCAAAGTTACTTTCAGACAGCTCCCTTTGTATATTTAGGTATGCGTATCTACAGATATGTACACCTTTACATGAATGTACCGCTTTGTAACTTGCTTCCTTTACTTAATGTCAACATTTGTATATGACAATAAATATAGATTTGTATTGTTTTTAATGGCTGTATAGTTTTGCATTCAATGGAATCTTAATGATTTTTAAGAGTTATGTATATTGAGGACATTATTTCTTTGTCTTGTGTTGCAAAATTTTGACCACCTTATTAGTCTTTTAACCTTATTTATATTTTTTCTTTATAGACGTTATTAAATCTCATGCTGTAAACTTAACCTCTTTAATTTTATAATTCCTAATTTTCCTGACATGCTTAGAATGACTTTCTCTTCTACAAGATAATAAAAATACCTCCACGATTTTGTTTAGTACTTTTTATAGTTTTATTGTCTACACTAAATTTTTGTTCCATCTTGCATTAATCGATGTGAAGAATGACACGTTTCTTTAGATTATTCCTCTCTTGGCTACGTTTCTCAGGTGTCTACAGCGTCTGCATTCACTCTTCAAAGTTTTTGTTTTGTTTTGTTTTGTTTTTGCGGTAGGCGGGCCTCTCACCGTTGTGGCCTCTCCCGTTGCGGAGCACAGGCTCCACGGGCCGAGCCGCTCCGCGGCATGTGGGATCTTCCCGGACCGGGGCTCAAACCCGTGTCCCCTGCATCGGCAGGCGGACTCTTAACCACTGCACCACCAGGGAAGCCCCTCTTCAAAGTATTTGAGCGTCTACCTAGCATGTCTCCGCGTGTGTAAATGTGGTCATCCCCAAACTTCTACCTGCTCTGTGTGTGTGTGTTTACACTCAACGTACCCACTGCGTTGGCTCTCTGTTGCTGTGTAACGATATTACCACAAACGTCTCAGCATAAAACAGCACAATTATTACCGCACAGTTTCTGTGGGTCGGGAGTCAGGGCTGGGCTCTGACTTCTGCTTCGGGGTCTCCCGGGCTGTCGTCAAGGTGCTGTTGGATGTTGGCTGGGGAGGGATCGCTTCCAAGCCCACGTGGTGGTTATCACATTTAGCTCCTTGTAGGCTGTCGGACTGAGGGCCTCCGTGTCCCGTGGGCTGCATCCTCAGCTCCTGGGCTCATGCGCTTCCCCAGCGGGGCCACTTGTTTCCTCAATGCCAGCAAGGCAGGGGGTGACCAGCAAAATAGACGTCACAGTCGTGTATAACACGGTCACATACACGCGATCACATACGGCCTGTCACCTGTGCCACATTCTCCTGGTTCGAAGTCACAGGCCCTGCCCACACTTCAGGGGAGGAGGTCCCAGAAGCCGTGAACCCCAGGAGGCAGGGGTCCCCAGGATCTGTCTGCCTACCTCACACAGTCCCTGTGAGCCAGACGCTGCGTCAGATTCACACTGCAGTGCCCGAGAAAGGAAGCGCAACGAAGCTCACTGTTCACGTTAGATTGAAAAGGAAAAGTACGATGGCTTTGCTTCTCTCACGTTCATGAGAAGAAAAGCAGTAACTTTTTTCACTTGGGCTGAACGTTTATACGACCGCCGCAATTTGGGATAATTATAACTGCTCTTTGGCATTCACTAGAACAAACATTTTCTCTTCTTAGAGAAACAGAAACCTCCAGATCTCATCAAGTCTATTTCTAGTGTTCTGAGTTCCCTGATCTTACTGGTAGTTCTCTTCTGAACACACTCCAAATTGTTCATATTCCATTTAATGTCTATGCAAAGTGTTCTTTTAATCTTTAAGTCACAATTCTGGATGAAGGAATCAGATTTCCTTGAATTTTTTAATTCATAAGACTCACAGTATGTGTAATTAAGAGGCTTTGCAAATTTGTTTCCTCTCTGCACGTTTTTCTTTTTTCTTCTGTAGCCTCATCGTTTTGGAGGCTGTCAGCAAAAATTGTTCTATTTTCCATTCCCGAGCTCCGTTCACAGATACGGAAATGGGAGGATTCCCTCATCACGGAAATGACTCTTCTTATCTTTCCCGTTCATCCTGAGAGTTCCTATTTTTTAGGTCCTAGGGATGGGTAAGGCAGCTTAATAAATTGATTTCTTGGTATGTGGTAAGAAAGGATAAGGCGAGAGAGGAGACTGGAGGCAGAATTCAGAGTTTGAAAGCATCTCATCCCAGGTTTGTAAACTAATAAGTAATAATGCCTTTCCAAGGTGATAAGACTGTCATCTCTGCTACTGACAGGCAATTCCTGTACATTCACTTGACCGTGGCAACTTTTCCCCTCAACAGAGAGTGTGTCAGGGCTAGCTGTGTGTGCTTGCTTTGCATTTCTTCTTTTTTTTAAATTTAATATTTATTTATGTATTTGGCCGTGCCGGGTCTTAGTTGCGACATGTGGGATCTTTGTTGACACGTGTGAGATCTTCATTGAGGCGTGCAGGATCTTTTAGTTGTGGCATGCAGGACCTTAGTTGTGGCATGCGGGATCTAGTTCCCTGACCAGGGACCAAACCCTGCGTCCCCTGCATTGGAAGGCAGATTCTTAACCACTGGACCACCAGGGAAGTCCCCTACTGTTCTAGGATCTATGGATATCTAACTATCTATCTATCTACCTGTCTATCTAGATCTAGATAGATGTACTAAATCACGTCTTAGTATTATATAGTCTTAAGATTTCCAGGCATCCTCGTATCAGTTTTTCCATGCTTCTGCTGCCAGTAGGATAGGATTGGGTTAGCCAAAAAGTTTGTTTGGGTTTTCCATAAGATGGTATGGAAAAACCCAAATGAACTTTGTGGCCAACCCAGTATCTAAATTATTCCTCAAAGATGGCTAATCTTTGTGTGAAAAATGTGTCTGGGAAATATTATGTGTGAATAGCTAAGTTCTCTCTTTCTAAGATTTTTCTGATTTATGAGATGGCTGCCATTGTGCAGGGGTATCGAGGCTATGGAGACAGTGAGTGGACGGGTGGGGGGAGAAGCAGGTGGTGTTCTGAGTTCACACAAAATCCCCAGTTTCCAAGGTATTTCTTTTCTAAGCTGTATTTTTCCAAAGTTGTATCTGCACTCGCTGGTTTGCAGAGAGGGGAGGAAAGAGGGAAAATTGGTTTTAATCTAAAGAAGAGGGATCTGTTAACTAAGGTCTAGATGAAGGGAACCCTAGATAAAAAGTAGTGTTAAAATATTTTGATGGGGGGGGAGGACTTCCCTGGTGGCACAGTGGTTAAGAATCCACCTGCCAATGCAGGGGACACGGGTTCGAGCCCTGGTCCAGGAAGATCCCACATGCCGCGGAGCAACTAAGCCCGTGTGCCGCAACTACTGAGCCTGTGCTCTAGAGCTCACGAGCCACAACTGCTGAGCCCGCATTCTGCAACTACTGAAGCCCACTCGCCTAGAGCCCATGCTCTGCAACAAGTGAAGCCACCACAATGAGAAGTCCACGCACCACAGCAAAGAGTGGCCCCCGCTCGCCAACTAGAGAAAGCCTGTGCGCAGCAACGAAGACCCAACGCGGCCAAAAACAAGAACATTTTGATGGGGTTAGAGAAGAAGGTGGAATGAAATGTGAAAAATTCTGGGCCCATGTAACAGAAATTGAGGTATAGAATGCTTTCTCTTTTCTCCTCTTTTTTCAAGTCATTCCTTTCCAAGTGACTGACAGGCAGTGCCTTGATGGTTACTAAAAGCAGCTGAGGCTCAGTCCCCATCAGCCGCAGGCTCTGGTCCAAAGAGCAGACTGTGAGAACAAGGCGGCAGGAGGGGCAGAGCCGAGTCCTTAGCCCGGCTCTGGGGCAGAATAAGGGGGCTGTGAAAACCAGGGTGGAGAGCCCAGGGGGTGAAACTCCTTCCAGCAGGCCTGCCCCAGGGAGACAGGAAAGAAACCCACAGCGGTCATGGGGGAAGCATCCCATGGGTACCAAGGAAGGGTGGGAAAAGAATGAGTAGTGAATGACCCACGTTCAAATGGTACAAGGGGAATTCTCACTCTGTTGCTTCGTTAAAGTACCAGCATCGCTCACAGAGCAGAAAGCCAGCACGATTCTTCTTGAATTCATGTTTTAAAAATGCCCTTAGCCTGAAATTACTACACAAGATGGTGTTTTTGTGAACTCGGGAAGCTGCGTGCAGGGGTAGATCTAGGTTTTCTAGGACCTGAAGTTTAGTCAATTGTGGAGGCCCTCCTTATGCAAAATGGTGCATAATTAAGAATTCAAAATTAGCCACGGGATTGGAAGGCACCCTATGCAAGGGAGGGGCCGTAAAGCTCAAGCTTTATTAACTTTACTAACTTTCGTTAACGGCATATCTGCCTCTGCTGGGTGAAGCAGGAGGGTCTGCGCGAGACCTGAGCTCAAATCCTAACTGTGTATCTTAGTAGGTTTGGAACCTTGGGCAATTTGGTTCCCCTTTCGGAAGTTCGGTTTCTTACCTATAATTCAGGGATGACGCCAGTCCTCCTGGGTTGTCAATAAAGACTAAGGAAAAAGTACGTTGAAGTGCCCAGCAGTGGCCATCACTGCAATATGGATGGCTTTCTATGGTGCTGCGTTTCGGTGGGTATAGCTGTTGATGAAGAGGTGAACACTGATTACTGTAGTCATTATCTACAGCGCTAATTCTTGGAGACTGAGAAAAATATCTTCAGTTCATTCAAATGTTTCAAGTACCTGCTGAATGGCCTGAGTGCTCTGAGACTTTTCTGTGTCCGGGAGGGCGTGGTGTACTGTCTTACAGAAGCTCATTCTAGTGGTGCTAGGTCTGGACTTTACTCCCTGCTTCTCAGAACTGGGACAGTGATAACTGTTGGAATGACTGGAGTTACTGGGAGACAGACTTCGGGCAGGTCAGGGAGATGCGGAATGAGCAGACCGTCTCTTTTCTATCACAGCCTGAGCTCAGCTGTGGAAGATTCAGAGCTGAAGGGAAACCAAGAGATGACCCAGTCTCACTCTCTTATCCCACGTGTGAAAAACGGGGGGCCTGAGGGGTGGAGTGGACGGCCCAAGGTCGTCAGACCCAGGACTGAATGGTGGCTTCTGCCTCTAGGATATCCACTGTTTTCATCACACGGAAATGTGCTCTTGCCTCATTTTCCATTTATGCCCTTTATTTCTGCCTTCCCCCCCACATTGGTCGCCTTGCAGAGCTCACTGCCCTGTTCCAATAGTCACTTCTTCAGGCTTCTGCCTGGTAGTCCGCTGGTGTGTACAGAGGGTTCCTCAATTGCTGAAATCGTCATTGCTGGAAACCAAGAACTGAGTCAGCAACTCAGAGCCACCGCTGGAGCGAGCACAGCCCAGCGCGTCAGCAGGACACGGCTTGGGGGAGTCAGGAGGACGTCCTGGATTCTGCAGCCTGACGGGGATGTTTAGCGCCTGGAGAGCGTCCAGAGAAGAGAGAAGGGAACAGTGGGTGGGGTAAGCAATAAGGCCTCTTAGGAAAGATGAAAGGGTTTGTGATTATTTATCTTGGAGAGGAAAAAGCTGAGAGTGGGTTTCAAAAAGAGTTTGAAATATAAGACCAGCTGTAGTACATCTTCCCTGAGGACAGAATGAGAAATAGGGAACAGCAGTCAGAGGATTTAGGCTACAGAGATTTCTGACTTTAGTTCCAACTCCACGCCCAGTGGAGTCATTCAAAGAGCCTTAAAAAACCTCAGTGTCCAAGCTACACCTCAGGCTCTGGCTCCCAATCTTAAGGGTTGGGAGCCAGGCAGCAGTCACCTTTTCATGCTTCGCCGGTGATTACAGCGGGCAGCCACGGCTGCGAACATAGGCTAAGGGTGACGGTAAAACTCCTAACTGCTAAGGATCATGGGATTTGGGAGGGGGACATGGAGTGGGGTGTGTGATCTGACCTTCCTCCTTGCAAATGACGTCAGCGGATACTAGACTCTTAGCTCGTCTGAGAGCCAGGTTTCGACGTGGGAACTTCTTCAGATGCAGTAGCTCCAACCCTGGTTGTGCATTAACAGCACCTCGTGGGGCTCAGAAAGTACGAGGGATCTGGACCCCAGCCTGGAGGTACTGGCTCAGAAGCTCTCAGGCTGGGCCCAGGCTATACATTATCCATAAGTTATGGACAATATGTATATGTAGCCAGCTAGCTAGACAGCTGTGTATAGGTAGTTACACTCGGCTCTCTCTAAATTCTCCAGCTCTGCAGTGATTTTGCTGCGGTCCGTGCTGGGAATCACTTTCCAGGGAAGGATCACGTGCTCCTGGGTTAGCTGTCCCTTCCGTCGGCAGGCGCTCTGTGAAAGGCACTGCACGTGTGATGGCATGAGCTGCGTGATGCCTGGGGAGAAGTGCATGCTCACCCCCGCCTCCCCCTTCCTCAGTTTTCACATGCATATCCCACCCCGGGGTGGGAGCCTGACATGGATCAATCAGTAGGTGTGTCCAGCACCATGGTGTTCCTTGGAATAGAGAAAACTAAGCTTTCTCCCTTAAGGAGTTCACAAACTCCCGCAATGGAACCAGTTAGAGAGCAACACAGGAAGGACTAAGGGCTGAATTAAATGCACAGAAGGCTGGCTGAGAGGGGGGGCAGCTGAGAGCTGCGTGGAGGGTGTGGGGTGTGAGCTGGGTCTTGAAGCGCCAGGAGGGGGTTGGAGGAGGGAGGCCCGCGAGACAGGAGCAAACGGGGTACGTCGAGGAAAAGGGTTTTACTAGAGGGGGAACTGGGGTGGGTGGGACCAGATTACCACGTGTGTGGCCATCAGCCATGACGTAAGGACCCTTAACAAAGCAGGTGACCCCTGGAGCAGGTGGGATGCTAGTGAAAAGGGGCGTCAGCAACGCCAAGGAGCCTGTCCTGTTACCGTCCTTCCCTCCTAGTTGATACGAGGCCACTAAAACCAGGCTCCACCAGACTTCCCATCAGTGCTCTGCCATTTCCGATCCCGAAAAGCTTACATTTTAATCTTGTGGAAGAATCAAGAGGAAAATGGCCCAGTGACGTCCATCTACTCTAAAAAAGTTTTTTTAACGGAGGGTGTAGCGGTGTTACCGATCAGCGCACGTTCTTGGCCTTCCCCAGTCAATAGAAATTGACAAGAGGCCAGACAAGAAATTCAGGCAAGGCTTTACTGGGGCCCCTGCTGCGGCAGAGAGAGTGAGAACAACAGGTTCCCTTGCTCACTCCCTGGGGGGTGTAGGGGCAAGGCGAGCTGGTTCCTTATATGGGGTGAAGGTAGGGGTGTGTCCAGGGGTCGGGCTGGACGGACGGCTTAGGTGTTTTGCCCACCCCTTTCTGGTGTTGAGAGCAGGGGGCATGCCCAGTACCCTGCTTTTGCTCTCGCCCTTCAGAAGTGGCAGTTGGGTTTTTTTGGTCTTTTTGTATCGTGTTGTCCATAATTTGCCCCAGCTCTGCAGGCACGCAGGTATTTTTAGTCCCTCATAGTTTCTTTGTTGCTGGAGGAGACGTCTCTCCAGGTGCAAGCACTGCAGCAGAGGGTCCCAGGTGCCAGGTCCCAGTGTGTCTCAGCAGCAGGCAATAATAAGAGTGAAGAAGGATGACACTGGGCTTAGTCTGAAGGCTGGAGGATACAGGAAGAGAGAAGAGAAGGCCTGTGGCCAAGGCCTTGAGCAGAAACGTGGAATCCCCCTCCCCCACGAGTCACCACCTCCCACCCGCTCAGCTCAGCCCTCTGAGTGCATGGCCGCTGTGGCTGAGGGAAGAAAAGGGGCCCCTGACAGCTGGAGATGGGTCGGGCCCTGCCAGCCAGGCCTTGGTGCTGCCAGAAGCCGGGCCTGGTTCCACGTCAGCACCAGACAAGGCCACGTGGTTGTGGTGGATCAAGAAAAAAAGAAGCCCAGTCAGTGATCAAAGATGGAACAAAGACAGAAACGTGAACGTGGTCCAAACCCCCAAAACGAGCCGGCACCCCATGCTGGCTCACGTGGGTGACTGCTGCTTCCTTACCGATTCCAGGTTTTAGCTTCACTTCATTCCTCCTGCTTTTTAGACAAGATTCATTAAGAAATCCAATCATAAAATATCCCTGCTTCCAGGGACTTCCCTGGAGGTCCGGTGGTAAAGAATCCATCTTCCAACGCATGGGCCGTGGGTTCGATCCCTGGCTGGGGAGCTAAGATCCCACATGCCCGGCGGTGCGGCTTCCAGATAGCGTGCAAGTCCAGAGCCATGCTCTGCTCCCTGATCCCTCCTCACAGCCACCTGACACACTGATCTCACAGTAGACCCTTCCTTGACGGCCCCTCACGGACACACGTGGTGGGCATCCTCCCTTCAGCTGTGACTAGTAAACCACAGGTGTGTTCCTGGTGGGCCTTGGCTGGAGGTTGCTGACACGGCACGTTTGAAGGGGCCCTGTGGTTTTTTTGTTCAGGGAAACCAGGACGGAGAGAGCTCTGTGGTCATGGCCCCCTTTGCCTCCCCTCTCTGGACTGAGAAGAGTCATCAGCAGGGAGAGACGAGAGACACCCATCAGCTAAGTGATCAGGCATCAACATATGTCTTGCCCATCGCGAACGCCTGCAGTGGTGTTTAAAAATGTTTAGGATAAAAGACCCCCAACCATTGATGTTTTCAAGCATGAATCTTAACATGCTGTCCCCTGGCCCTAATCCCTCACCAGAGCTCTGGGCTTGTAGACCCCATTTACCCTGATGGCCAACCGTTCATCAGCCTCAAGCTTCCTGCCGGGATTCGTGACATAAACGTTGCAAACTCTCCTCTCTCTGTGCTCTGAGAATCAGGCAAGAAATCAGGTTAACAGGATCAGAAGAAACTGGATACAATTGGAAAAGAACTACAATTAATTTTCTGGAGTTAAAGAGAAAAGGTATGATTTCCTTCCCTCGATAGGAGGGTGGAGTGGTGGGGGAAGATTGCAGAACACATTGGGATTGGAATGAGTCTTCTCATTAGATTTTAAGAATATTCTTCAGATCTGATGAAGTTTTCAGTGAAAACAACATTTTTCTTGTCATTTCATTATTCACTTCTATCCTAAGAAAGTACGTTTAATCCCAGGGGGCAGCCATAGGCCAAAAAAACACACTGCCGGAGCTGTTCTTCTTAACCTTTATTCTTGTCTTTCTCCCCCTGGGGTTAAAGTGTAGCGTGGAGCATGGTAGGTAGAAGTAATGGACCTCAGAATCCTACAAGCCTGAGTGCAAACTCTGGCTCTACCGTTTTCTAAGTTGCGTGACCCTCGGCAAGTCATTTAATTCTCTCTAAGCCTATGTTTTCTCATCTTTAAGATGGTCATAGTGGCGATCCCTGTTTCACAGGCTTGTTCTGAGGATAAGATGGGATGATGCGTGGGTACGTAGCACTGGGCACAGTGCCTGGCACCTCAGAGGTGCTCAGGAGACATTAATCATGGTGACGATTGATGTTATTAATGTTCGGTGTCATGAGTTTTATTTATGACTTGGGCTTATAGACTTTAGGCTAATTGTCCTATCTGGAATCAAACACAGCACAAGAGAACACATCTCAGTAACAGCCATGGTTCCCGAGCGTGACATCAAAGCTTTTCACAGCAGAGGCAAGGACTTGGCACGACAACAGTCAGGACCACATCATCTTTTTTAAAAAGTTTTCTTTTCAGTTAATTCCAGACTTACAGAAACGTTGCAAAAATAGTACAGAGAGTTTCCATACACCCACCACCCATCTTCCCCCCGTGTTAACAAATCATGTAACTATTGCATCGTTTGTCGGGATATTACCACCGGTAGAGTACGATTCAACTAAACGTAAGACCGCTTTACGTCGACATCCCTCTCTGTTCTGGCATCCCATCCAGGACTCCACCCAGGACCCACGCTGCACTCAGCTGTAATTTCCCCTTAGTCCCCTGTCCTGAAGAGTTCGTGGTCAGTTGTTTTGCCCAATGTCCCTCACTTTGGGTTTGTCTTATGTTTTCTCATGAGTGAAGTACATTTTTGGCAAGAATGCCACAGAAACGTTGTGTCCTTCTTAGTAATTGTCTCACACGGTTCAGGATGTGGATACTGATGTCTTGTTACCTCGGTCACTCAGTTCAGGTGGCTTCTGCCACCTCTACTGCGTTCTGCTTGCTCTCCTGTGAAGTTCCTATCTTCCCTTGTAGTTAATAAATATCTTGGGGAAAATACTTTGGAACTGCGTAAACTCTGTCCCTCTCGAACTTTCACCCACTGATTTTAGCATTCATTGGTGGGTCTTGTCTACAACAGTTATCATGGTGATATTTGTCTAGGGCTGATTTTCAATCTCTCTCTTTCCTTCATGCATTTATTAGTTGGAATTCCACTGTACGGAAGGGCTGGCCTTCCTCCCCCATTTATTTATTTAATGGATTATTTAGTTATGTTAGTGTGAACTTGTGAATGTATTTTATTCTTTGGGGTTATAATTCAAGACCATCGTCATTCACTTTTTTGCTCAAATTGTTCCAGTTTTAGCAAACCGTGATTTGTTGTTGTTTAGTTCATTCCACTTGCTCCTTTCTTCCTTTTTGGTGTGATCTTTGAAAAGAGATTAAAAAGGTCAACAGGGATCAGAAAGGTCCCTCACCCCTGTGGTTAAACGAAACTATGCCCATTAATTTACAGGATCTCCCGAGGAGAAGACCGCCCCCACAGGCCACTCCCTTGGCCAACCCATTCCAATATTGAAACCAGTGCTGCTCGGAAATATCCTTTCTGAAACGAATCAAGCTCCTTTGAAAATTTATTTGCTCTTGTTTCACTCCAAGGAGAGACCCCAAAAAATTGTTGGGAGACTAGATCATGGCATGTTGGCATCTAAAAAACCCAGGGTCGGGCTTCCCTGGTGGCGCAGTGGTTGAGAGTCCGCCTGCCGATGCAGGGGACGTGGGTTCGTGCCCCGGTCCAGGAAGATCCCACATGCCGTGGAGCAGCTGGGCCCGTGAGCCATGGCCGCTGAGCTCCGCAGCGGGAGAGGCCACAACAGTGAGAGGCCCGTGTACCGCAAAAAAAAAAAACCCAAACACACAAACAAAAACAAGAACAAAAACAACCCAGGGTCAATTTGATAGAAACCAAGGCCTCCTAGTCTGCTTCTCTAGGGTCTGCCTTGTTTCGTAGATACGGCTCTGGGAGGACAGACTCCAGTCACCCTCACTAACGATCTCAAGTGCGTCTTGAAACTTAGCAGCCTCTTGAGAAGGGAGCCTTGAACGCTGATTCTAGCACTGTTTCCAGTTCCCGGACCCTGCACCCAGGAGACCCAAAGATGCTGGTGACCCGAGGGAGACAAGGCTTGTCCTGCCGGACTTGTGCTCGACCCCAGACGGAGTTGTGAGGAGCTGTCGTGCGCGCTCATCTATCAGTGTTCTCACACTTCTTTAAACTTAGTCAGCCTAGGCAGGGCAAAAGACCTACCGCATCGCTCCTGCTTTATAGAGAAAAAGAAATTGGAGAGGAATAAAGCCTTGGAGAGGAACGAAGTAGCAATCGACATGGTAACATGGCAGCAGTTATGCAAAAATAATAGGATCAACAAGAAAAACCAGACGTTGCCTAGTACAGGAGCAGCAACTCAGAACTGACTCAGACTTACCCCACTGATCCTGGACGCTGGGATCCCAGAGGCTCCCCCGCGTCAGGACACAGGAGGGCTGAGAAGCATCGCCAACAGCTGCGCGGCATCCGGCTTCTCAGAAGACCTCGGTAAACCTCAGTTATCCGGTGACTTTAGATTACAAGTGCCAGGTCATTAGTGAGTACGGCTCGCTGATAAGTAAGGATGGAAGTTAATTGCTTTTGAAGATGGGCTTTTTTGCATGAGTTTGCAGCCTTTCTCAGGAAACCCTTGTTGTCTATTGCTTTACACACTTAAATTAGACGGATGGATGGTGGTGGGGAGAGGGAAGGGGCGGCAGAAACGTTAAGAATAATCATCTCCACGAGGCTCCTTGGGTGTTTTCAGGATGTGCTTCTGCGCCCTAGATGGGGGATGGGGGATGAGAGGGATAGAAACTGCCTTAGAGTCTCTGATTTACCCTCCTCACTGGCACATCTGTACGATCCCACTCAGTCACCCCTCATACCCCCTGACTCATTCCTTCTGTCTGGCAGGAGCCGGCTTTGCTCAGGGGTCTCTCAATCCCGTCCCCTTCAGGAAACTTCCTCGCTCACCGTGAATACTTTCTTAAGGGTAAATCAGGGCTTGCTGTGTGTTAGGCCCTTTACTCAGATCTCCTGAAACCTCCCACAACTTTGCAAGGTAAGGAATATTCTCCTCTTTCTTTTTTTTTTAATTTTTATTTTTTATTGAAGTATAGTTGATTTACAATATTTCAGATATACAGCAAAGCAATTTGGCTATACATACACATATGTATCTATTCTTTTTCAGATTCTTTTCCATTATAGGTTATTACAAGACATTGAGGGACTTCTCTTGTGGTGCAGTGGTTAAGACTCCATGCTCCCAATGCAGGGGTCCTGGGTTTGATCCCTGGTCAGGGAACTAGATCCCACATGCATGCCGCAACTAAGAGTTTGCATGCCATAACTAAGGAGCCCATGTGCCACAATTAAGGAGCCCTCTGCCGCAACTAAGACCCGGCGCAACCTAATTAATTAATTAAAATTTTTAAAAAAGAACACTTAAAAAAAAGATATTGAGTATAGCTTCCTGTGCTATACAGTAGGTCCTTGTTGGTTATCTATTTTATATATAGTATGTATATCTGTTAATCCCAAACTCCTAATTTATCCCTCCCTCTCCCCTTTCCCCTTTGGTAACTGTAAGTTTGTTCTCTGTGTCTGTGAGTCTGTTTCTGTTTTGTAGGTAAGTTCATTTGTATCATATTTTAGATTTAGGATGTAAGTGATATCCTATGGTACTTGTCTTTCTCTGTCTGACTTACTTCACTTAGTATGATCATCTCCAGGTCCATTCGCTTCTCCTCTTTCTATAGGTGAGAAAATAGGACTCTTGGAAGCTGGACACCTTGTTCACGGCCTCAGCCTGGGAAGGGGTAGGAGCAGGACCCAGACCCTGGACCACGGGGCCTTGGAGCCCGAGCAGCCTCCACGCACTCTGCACATCCACCCTGGTGGGGCTGGGGCTCCGATGACTCCACCCTCCGCCATCCTCTTCCCCATCTGTCAGCTCTTGTGCCCTGATGGGGGTAGGACTTCGCTTTGCTGTGAACCTTGACACTTCCTTTTCTGTGTTGGTGGAGACAATTATTTAAAAAATCAATTCTAGCACATTATTTAAAACTTCAAATAATACTAAAGCTTAAAAAGCTTTACTTCCTCTCCTGACCCCAACCCCACTCTCCAAACGTAACCACTAATAACCGTTCGGCGAACACTTCTTCAGACTTTTCTATATGCAGGTAAGTGCAAGCGCGCTTGTGCACGTGTGTGCACGTGTGCGTGCGTGCGTGTCTGTCTATGTGTGTCTCTGTGCGTGCGTGCGTGCGTGTGTGTGTGTGTCTGTCTATGTGTGTCTCTGTGTGTGTGTGTGTGTGTGTGTGTGTCTGAGTGTCTGTGCGGAGCGGAGCGGAGGGGGGGGAGCAGGGGACGGAGGGCGGAATGTGGGCGGGGTCAAGTTTAGAATTACAAGTGCCCGAGGAGTGGGAGCCACACTTTAAATAGGCAGCACCTCCCTTTCCCCCTGGACAGCTCTTCTCCCCTCTGACAGGACCTCTGGTGGCAGCTGCGCTGAGGTTGGTGCTGTTTTCTTCTCTTTTGCTCCTGCTTCTGGGTCTCAGACTGTAGGTGGGTAGGATTCACGGGACCTACAGCCAAAGGGTTCTGGGATCCTCTCCTGGAAACTATGACATTTATGTGTCATGTGCAAAGACTATATGCTATTGTCTTGACTTTCTGGAACTTCAGTGGCCGCTGATTTAAGGGCCAATGTGATTTGGAGAAAGAGACCAGACGGAGAGGAAAGACATTTGGGTTTACTTCTAAGAAAATCAAGGCTCTCTTTTCTGAGACAAGATTGAAAGTTGAAAGAACATAAAACTTTTGACAGGATTAAAAGAAAATAAAAATTTGAGTGCCTGTTATACTATGAAGTGTGTATATATATATATATATATATATATATATATATATATATATATCCTCATTTAATCTTCATGGCTAAGTGTATCCCGTCACCCTCGCTTTTACAGACGCACAAACTGAGGCTCAGAGTAATTAATTCACTTCCTTGAAGTCGTGTGGTCTCTGGTGCAGAGCTATGATTTGAACCCAGGCTTGTCCTTCAGTCGCACGATGCTGCTCTGAGGACTGGTACCCAGCGCGGCTAAGGGACCCAGGGGCCCCTAGGGGTCTGTTCTTCTAGGGTCTGGGGGAATGGAGAAGTGAGGGAGATGGTGCTTTATCATTGGAAGACATCCATCAGCCCCAGAACCTGCACAAGACATGAGGAGACCTTCTCAAAAGGACTGGGGAAGCTTCTGAGGGCCAGCTGCTTGGGTTTCTCCTTCTTAACCCACAGTCTTTGAAGCCCATTCATTTATCAAATACGCAATATGTTCCTGACCTCCCTCTGACTTTCTGGATCCCTCGGGGAAGCCCCGCTGGGAAGGCAGAGCCACAGGAGAATCTGTGGCCAGTTGGGGCTCCTGTGAGAAAATTGTGTTCATGCGAACGTTTCTCGGGGAGTAGAAAGAAGTGCGTGTACCCACTTCTCCAGAGGGGGGGCCGCCGTATACAGTCGGGGATGCTTACGCTAGACCCACCAGCCAGTATGACTGCGGGAGGTAAGTGAACAAGCAAGGCAGCGTGGGCTCAGGTCCCGGCTGTGCCACACGGCCGCACCCGTGTCACCCAGCCTCTCTGAACCGCAGCTTCCTGCTTACAAAGCAGAGGGAATACTGCTCACGTCTCAGAGCTGTGTGGATTGAACGAGATAACTATATGTAAAGCACTTAGTCTACAGTAGCTGTTCACTGAACGTGGGCCACATCCAGTCGCATCCTCAATCCCAGTACGAGTCTAGGAAAGGGCCAGGAAGGGTGCAGCACTACGGCTCTGTATTCATTTTATGTTGCCTTCTCTACTTAATAGAGTTGTGCACCGGCCACCACCAAAAAAGAAAAAGAGCCCAGAGTTCGGGACTTCCCTGGTGGTCCAGTGGTTAAGACTCTGTGCTCCCAGTCGGGGACGGGGGCACGGGTTCGATCCCTGGTCGTGGAACTGAGATCCCCCATGCCGTATGTGCGGCCAAAAGTTAGCTCATCTTACGCAGAGTGCTTGGTCCCACTCAACCACTCTCACCCCCTTGCAGGGATCCAAAAATACTGACATTTATTTTCCTATTACAAAATAAAACATGTTCTTCGATGAAAATGTAGAAAATATAGATAAGGAAAACATGCCTATAGCCCATCCACTGGCGGATATCCTAATCTTCATGCATACAAATGCTTTATAAGGTATCTTCCCAGCAAAATCGTGTCATGTGTGCTATGTCCTAACTTTTCACTTCACACATTGTGAACAACTTTTCATTTCACTACACTTTCTTCTGTAACACATTTTTTCATGATTCTATAGTAGTCCATCGTACGTGCCTTAATTTATTAACCTATTTACCATTTCTGAACATTTATATACTTTCCAATATTTGGCTGTTATAAACAGTGAACTTCCTCAGTGCTGAATCTTTACCAACCATCGCAATTATTTCTTTAGGGTAAATTCCCAAAAGGGAAATTGGTGACTTTGAGGATACATTCAACTCCTATCCTTGTGACTGTCCCCATACATGGAATGGAGAAACTGAGGCACATGCTAATGCAGACGAAGCTGGCTGTAGGGTGGAAGGGAGAACTCCGACAACCTGGGGCACATGAACACCCCATGTCCACAAGCCCCACCCAAGGAACCTTCTAGGGGAGAAGTGTCTGTGGCTCAGGATCAGCACTTTCTTCCTGACACATGAAAGGGATATATACTCTCAGCAGCTGTTACCCAGCCTTTACCAGCAAGAGATGCTAAGGAGGACGTGGATCTGCGGACAGGAGTAGGATTCATCTCTTCCAGGGCTCTATTCCCTCGGGAAGTTCCTGGCGAAGGAAGGGGGCAGCTTTCCTTCCAGGCTTCCCAGCAGTAACGGAGCGCCCTGCTTGTTTTCCAGGTGGAATGGATAGCAGGGTCTCGAGCACAACCAGTAATGGAGAGACAAAACCAGTGTGCCCAGGCATGGAAAAGGCGGAGGAGGCTGGCGGCCTGCAGCGGGGACACTGGAACAACAAGATGGAGTTCGTGCTGTCCGTGGCCGGGGAGATCATCGGGCTGGGCAACGTCTGGAGGTTTCCCTACCTCTGCTACAAAAACGGGGGAGGTGAGACCCACTGCGTCACCCTCGCCCCCCCCACCCCAAGGCTGTCTCCATCTCACGCACTTACTGCCCTCTGGGGAGTCCCATGGACGCAGAGGATAATGGAGTTGGAAAGGCCCTCAGGGCACTGCAGGAGAGACACCTAGACAGAGGGGCGACTTCCTGGGGGTCCCTATTGTGGCTTCAGAGAAACATGGGTATAGGCTGGGAACCAGACGGATGGGAGTTTGGGTTCTGCCTCTGCTACTTACGCCCTGTAATCTCAGGCAAGCCTTACCTTGGGAGCTCAGGTAAATGCTGTCAACGGAGATAGTTCTACCTGCCCTTCAAGGCTGTTGTAACGCGTAGAGGTCACGTGTGCAAAGGGCCTAACGAACGGTAGCTATACTGAAGAGGATGTCGGCACCCAACTGTCCCATGAGGTCTCGAGACTCCGTAGCCGTGACTTCCTGTCCTCCCCCTGCTCTGTGACATGTGTCCCCCCATGTGTCACCTTTGATACCAGTGGCTCTTCCTTTAAGATTTTCCCACTGAAATGTGTGTGGGGGGAGCATGAACTCTAACTCTTTCCTGCATCTCTCCTGCCTCTCATTCTCCGCCATTCCAGGCGCTGCAGCCACTCCGCTGCCCCTGTTGCTGGTCACTTTCCCACCGGGGACTCTCCTTCAGGCACTCCTGGGCCTCTGGGGAGCCCCAGAGGGATTTGCCGGGTGCTGAAGTGCTCTGGCCGAGCAGTGGGCTCGGAAGGTCCCCTCGTTGGTGGGTAGAGCTTAGCGGGGCTGGGCTCCCAGGGCTGGTTTTATGGGAGGCTGCAGCCTGCGCTAGAGGAGGGGAAACGCCAAGGTGGGTCACGGGGACAGGCCGAGGGGGTGGGAGTTCTGTGGGCCACGAGGCCTGGAGGGAACCCTAATGCCACACCTACCCCTTTGTGGGGTGTGGGGGCCTCCGTGTGTGAGCCAGTCTCAGTGGTTTTGGGGAGATAAAGCCCAGGATGCGGGGTGGAAGAGGGAGCATGGGAAGGGGGTGACACACAGGTGCTCTGAGCCCATAGTCTTACTTTCAGGATTGTGGCAACCGGGGATTGGCCGTGGGGTTGGAGGCTAACTTGTATTTTTCCAGAGGGGTGGGAATGGGCTGATGTGTTCCCTCTCCACAAGACTTCCTGGCCGGCAGCCTGAAGCCGCAGGACTTTGCTCGGCTGACATTGCGAGGGAAGGAGGGAGGTCCCGACCCAGCCCTGGACCCTCCGCCGGCTTGTTCAGACATTTAGGCCCGAGGGCGGAGGGATGGGGCTTGTCGTTCAGGCAGGAGAAGGAGTCTGGGGGCTAAGCCGGGCCTTGGGGCTCCGTGTCTGGAACCCGGTAACCAGCTTAGCTCCTCACGCGGCAGGAAGGTCGGGAGGTGAGCCGCTTTCCCCAAGCCTCTCAGGAATTGGGTGAGGGTGGCTGGGGAATTAGCAGGAGTGGCACGAAGAGGTGGGAGAGGGGTCCCAGGCTTGGTGCCAACCACTGGGCTGAGGAGGGCCTGGGCAGGGCACACGGGGTCATCCTGTCGAGGGGAGGCCTACGTCTGAGCTCCGCCCCGGGGCTCTGTGTAGGCTTGTGCGGCCCAGGGAGGTGTGGCCGTGTCTCGGGGGAAAGGCAGGCCGGGAGCAAGCGTGTCCACGGCCCCTGGTTCCTCACGTGGGTGCTTCGGGGGGACCAGAGGCAGGAGGGTGGCCACCTCGTGCCGGGAAGAGCCTGCCCTCCAGCACGCCGGTCCCCACGAGCCGTTTCGGGGCTCACGGAACGGTCCGCGGAATCCTTAGGCCAGCACCCCGGTCTCTTCCCCGATAGGGCACAAGGCCTCAGGCTTCCTCTTCTCTCTCCTTGATGGACAACAGCAGCTGGAGGAAGTGCTCGGAGGGGCTCTGGGGCCGGGCCCGAGGCCGATGCCCGGGTTTGCTCTGAAGGGCATGAGTCAGCCAGGGCCACCGGGTGGACACGCGGGAGGCGCCCCTGCCAGTGTGAAGGGGACAAACCCGGGACCCGTGTGGCCTGTAGAGGGGCCCAGACAGGCCCGCTTTTCCGGGTTTTGGTGTTCCCAGAGGCTCAACCTTTCTGTCCCCTTTACCCCTCGTCCCCTCCCCCCAGAGCACGGGTCCCACACTTCATCTCGTCACCTTCTCGTCTCTTTGTCGAGAGGGGACAGAGGCCTCCTTATGACAGGACCCTTCACTGCCGACATGGGGAAGGGGGTGGGGAGGACGGAGACCGTCTAGGTTGGTTTGACCCCATCCTCCTGCTTTAGTGATTTTGTTTAAACCCGTGGTTCTCAGATTGGGGCTTGGACTCCTGGGGGCGAGAGGGACGTTCTGAGCAGCTTCTGCAGGAGGGTGCTGGGGTCACGGGTGTCACCAGCCTGCTTTTTTCTGGGCCCATCCTTGAACTTCATAGCTGTAAGTAGCCACTTTTGTGCTTGGCTGGGGGGATAAACTCGGGACTTTATTATCATTAATGTTTGTTTGGTGGGGAAGTCAGGGAGGAAAACGTCCCCAAAGCGTAATTTCAGTTCCAATCTAAAAATATAAGTGATATCTTCTGCGGTTCCTTCCAGCTTTAACGTTTGGTAAATCCTAATAGAAGTGAGTCCCGGAGCAGGGAAAAGGCTGAGGCAAGCATATGATAGAAGAACAGGGAAACGGTGAAGCACTGTAGTCGAAAACCAGAGATGCTGAGAAAATGGTACCAAGAAGCCTGTCTAAAATCAGCGTCCATCAGGAGACGGGTGCAGGGGGCGCCCGCCTCAGCCACCTCCTAGATAAGCGCCCTCCCTGCCGTCCAGGCCTTGTGGCCAGTCTACCCCGAGCACCTGCCCACCCCCCTCCCCATGGCTTTCGACAGTCAGGCCAACCAAGGCCGGACTGTGTCACCCAACGACAGTGACTTACTGTGGACCCACCACCTGGCAGGAATTATTCCGAGTTGTTGTGATAATCTATAAACAGAACAGACCCCTTCCCTGTCCTTGTGGGGCTTACACTCCTATTGTTTATAAACAATAAACACAGTAAACAAGAAAATTACATAGCACATCAGAAGCTCCTGAGTGCCACAGGAGGGGGGCTGCGGGCCACCACACCGAGAACGTTAGAGTGAAGTCTTGCCGGTGAGTGAGAGCTGGCCACGTGGATATTAGGGGGAAAGTGCTCCAGGCAGAGGAAACAGGTGTTAATGGCCCTAAAGCAGGAGGTTGGCTGGCGTGTTTGGGGAGCCACTGGAGGGGAGTCATTTTGGGGGGGCAGGTCACCCAGGGCTTGTCAGCCACTGTGAGACTCTGGCTTTCCCTCCAGTGATGGGGAGGCGGGCCAGGGGTTTGAGCAGAGGGGCCAATCTTACACTTGTACACTGTCTGGCTGCTGTGTTGAGAACTGATTGCAGGGGACTAAGGGGGGAAGCAGACTGGTTACAAGGCTAAGAAGCTTGGAGTCTCCTTGATGTCCTTCTTCCTCACATAACTGGTGGCTCTGCCCAAATACCCAAGTCCTGGCTGCTTCGGAACCTGGGCCTTCAGCCGGAAGCCCTCCAGCTCCCTGGACCCCGGCTACCGGCAGACTGAGTTGCCCAACACCCAGGCTGCCTGGGGCTGGAGACCCACGTGAGGCTACAGCTGGACCTCTCAAAGCCGGGATCTTAGAGGGAAGGGCCATAGCCAAGTAAAGCCCACCTCTGGATGTCAGGGAGAGGGAGCATGGGGACACCAATGTCAAGGGCATTAGATGGCCCCCGTTTGCCCTGAGGTTGTCCGTAGATATACTAAAGAACGAAGAGAAACAAGGAGCGTTTTTCTTCATGTAAGAGTCACAGTTATTTTATGAGTACGTGACGACGGGTCACCACCTTTAGTTAATGAAGCAATGCCAAGTATTGGTCCAGCAGTGTTGATTACAGCTCGTAATAGTCATGCATGTTCACTGCTGTGCTGCTCATGTGGCATATCGTCAGTTTGTCCTAAAAAAATGTCACCTGGAGCCTTACAGGTGACGCCACAGAATGTGTTCCTATCGAGAAGGGTGTCCAGCAGAATGATTCCTTTCCAGGATGGGCATGTGGTCTCTCCCATCCCATGGGGAAAAATGCCAGGACATTTTAGAATTTGGGCAAGGAGACTAAACGGGGGATTTGGGATGCAGATAACTGACTCCATCCTCCGTCTCCAGGAGTGGCTCCATCTTTGAGTGGTGGTGACTGGGGCTTGGGTGGGGAAAGAGGCAGTGCCCCAGGACTCCCTGGTGGGCACCTGGGCTCTATCTCGTCCCTAACTCCCTCCCCGGTTTGGGGCCAGTCACTCGGCCTGGCGGGTGTGGACCTTGTCCCCTCTGGCCAGCTGCCCAGGAGCTCAAGGAGGCAGAGGGGGAGGGGCGCAGACTGACCACCGGACCCAGTGCGGTTAAACATTGGCTCGGTTCACTGGGGAAGAGCAGGTGGCACAAAGATGGGGATGAGGGGCTTGAGCCAGGCTGAAAACTCTCCCCCCTGCCCCCCGTCTTCTCTCTCTCTCTCTGCGATGTTTCCAGCTCCCAGCAGGACTGTTCATATCAGCTACTGGGTTCTCTCTTCCCTAATTGCCCCTTCCTGCCCAGCAAGCCTTGGGCTGATTTATCTACTCACGCGCCTGAATTGTTTACGATATTTCTTTGCCCTTGTGGTCACCAGGCGTCTCCTTCGGTGCCTGAATTACGGATGCGTGGACTAGAGGCAAAGAGCTGGAGAAGCCTATTCGCCACTAACTTTTGTTTTAGCGATCTTGTGGCGGTATAACTGGCTTACAGCAACTTGCATACATTTGAAGCGCACAGTTGGATAAGTTTCGACACAGGCACACGCCCTTGAAACCATCGCCACTATCAAGATAATGAAGGTATCCATCACTCCCCCAAATTTCCTCCTTGCCTCTCTCCCACCCCTGACCTCTGCTACCCCATCCCAATGCAACCAAAAACCTGTTTGGTTTTTTAAAAATATAACTATTTTCCAGCTTTATTGATATATTATGGATAGTAAGTTTAGGTGTAGAACATGATGATTTAATACATGTATGTATTGCAAAATGATTACCACAGTAAGGTTAGTTAACACCTTCATTCCTTCATATAATTACCTTTTTTTTTGGTGGTGATAACACTTAAGATCTACTCTCTTAAGAACTTTCAACTATATAAGACAGTATAGTTCACTGCAACCACCGTGCTGTATGTTACATCCCCAGAAATTGTTGATCTTGTAACGAAGTTTGACCAACATGTCTGCATTCCTCACACCCCCAGCCTCTGGTAATCACCATTCTGCTCTCTGCCTCTATGAATTCCACACATAGGAGAGGACGTGCAGTATGTACTTTCTCTCTGTGACTTATTTCACTTAGCCTAATACCCTCGAGGTCCATCCACGTGGCTGCAAAACGCAGAATTTCTTCTTTTTTTATGGCCGGATAATATTCCATTACACATATAGCATTTTCTTTATCCATGCATCCGTTGAGGGACACTTAGGTCGTTTCCAGGCCTAGTTTTCCAGGTTGTTTCCAAACTATATAGTAGTTTGCATTTCTTATAATTTTCTATAAATGGAATCATGCAGTATATACTTTACTTGGCTTCTATCCCTCAGCATAATTACTTTGAGATTCATCCATCTTTTTCATGTCTCAGTAGTTCCTTTCTTGTTATTACTGGGTAGTAGTCCATTATATGGATGTACTACAATTTATCTCTTCGCCTGTTGATGGACATTTGGGTTGTTTCCAGGCTTTAGCTATTACAGATGAAACTGCTAAGAACTTTTATGTACAAACCTTTGTATAAACATGTGCTTTCATCTCCTTTGAGGGAACACTGAAGTGTGGAATGGCGGGATTATATGATAGCGGCACCTTTAACTTTTTAAGAAACTGTGGAACACTTTTCCAACATGGCTGTACCATTTTTACCTTCCTGCCAGCAGCGTATCTGAGTGCCAGCTTTTCCACAACTTTACCGATACTTGGTCTGTCTTTTTAATTTTAACTTTTCTAATTGGTGCAAACATTACCTCATTGTCACTTAAATTTATATTGACTAATGATGTTGAACATCATTTCATGTGCTTATTTGTAGCCCACATATCTTTTTTGGTGAAAACCTGTTCAAATCTTTTGACCATTAAAAAAAATAGGGCTTCCCTGGTGGCACAGTGGTTGAGAGTCTGCCTGCCGTTGCAGGGGACACGGGTTTGTGCCCCGGTCCGGGAAGATCCCACATGCCGTGGAGCGGCTGGGCCCGTGAGCCATGGCTGCTGAGCCTGCGCGTCCGGAGCCTGTGCTCCGCAGCGGGAGAGGCCATAAGAGTGAGAGGCCCGCGTACCGCAAAAAAAAAAAAAAAAAAGGTCGTTTGTTTTCTTACTATTGAATTTTGCTACTTCTTCATATATTCTGGATACAAGTCTTTTATCAGATATGCATTTTGCAATTTTTTTTCTCATTCTGTCTTATATTTTTCCTTTGCTTAACAATGTCTTTTGAAAAGCAGAAGTTTCAAATTCTGATGAAGTGCAGTTTATGAATTTATTCTTTTATGACTCATGTTTTTGATGTCACATGAAAGAAATCTTTGCTTAACCCAAGGTCTCATATATTTTCTTCTAGAAGTTTTATAGTTTTAGGTTTCACACTTAGGTCTACCATCCATTTTGGGTTAATATTTGTATAAAATGAAGGTATGGATTGAAATTCATTTTTTGTGTGTATGTATATCTACTTGTTCTAGCATCATTTATTAAAAAGACTATCCTTTCTCCAATGAATTGCCTTTACACCTTTGTCAAAAATCAGTTGTCCAAATGTGCATGGCCCTGTTGCTGGACTCTATTCTGTTCTGTCGATCTGTTTGTTTATTTTGACACCAAAACCACACTGTTTTAATTACTGTGTCTTTATAATAATATGAAAATAAGGTAGAGGTAAGCCTAAAACTTAGTTCTTCTTTTTCAAAGTCGTTTGGCTATTTTAGGTTCTTTGCATTTTCGTATGAACTTTAGAATCCGTTTGTCAGTTTCTACAAAAAAGTCTGCTGGGATTTTGATTGGGATTACAGTGAATCTATTGATTAATTTGGGAAGAACTGACATCTTAATAATATTGAGTCTTCTGACCCATGAACATGGTATGCCTCACCATTTATTTCGGTCTTCTTTCATTCCTCTCAGCAATGTTTTGCAGTTATGCGTGTACACATCTTTTGTCAAATTTATTCCTAAATAGTTCATCTCTTTGATGCTGTTATAATGGTATTATTTGTTAAATTGTAATTTATAATTGCTTGCGCTAGTAGAAGAAATGCAATTGATTTTTTATGCTGATCTTATATCTTGTAACCTCACTAAATTAACTTATTTGTTCTAGCAGCTCTTTGGTACATTCCGAAGGATTTTCTTTCTTTTCTTTTTAAATACACTTCACTGAGGTATGACTAATGTGCAAAAAGCTGTACACACTTAATGTATGCCACTTGGTGAGTTTGGAGGTAAACATATACTTGTGAAACCATCACCACAATCAATGTCATAAACATATCCATCACGTCCAAAAGTTTCCTTCTGTCCTCTTTTTTTCATTTTAATTTTTTGTGTGTGATAAGAACACAACATAAGATTTACCTTCTTAGCACAATTTTAAGAAAACAATTCAATATTGTTCACTGTGGGCACTATGGTTAAAGTGGATATCTAGGATTCATTCATTTTGCAAAACTGAAACTTTATACCCTTTGGCCAGCATCACCCTGTTTCCCCCTTCCTCAGACCCTGGTAATCACCATTCTACTTTCTGATTCTATGAGTCTGACTGTTTTAAATTCCAACGGATTTTCTACATAGGCAATCATGTCATTTGCAAGTAAAGCAGTTTTATTTCTTCTTTTCTAATCTGAATAACTTTTATTTGGAATAACTTTTAATTCCTTTTATTGCCTTCTTGCCTTGACTAGAATCAATATTGATGGAACCAATGTTGAATAGAAGTGGTAAATAGTAAGACTGGACACCCTTGTCTTACTCTCGACCTTAGGGGTTAAGCAGTCTTTCACCATTAAGTATGATGTTATCTGTAGGTGTTTTGTAGATGCCCTTTATTCCCTTCTATTCATCACTTGCTGAGAGTTTTTTTTTTTTAATCAGAAATGGCTGTTAGATTTGGTCAAATACTTTTCTGCATTTATTGAAATGATTATATGGTTTTTCTTTTTAAATTTATTAATATGATCCACTGATTTTTTTTTTGAATGTTAAAACAACTTTGTATTCCAGGGATAAACTCCACTATGTATTACTTTTTTTATATATATTGTTGGATATCTAAAATTTTGTTTAGAATTTTGCATCTATGTTCATGAAAGTTTGATCTATAGTTTTCTTTTCTTGTCTTTATCTACTTTTGTTATCAGAGTAATGCTAGCTTCGTAGAATGAGTTGGAAAGAATTGCTTCTAAATTTTCTGCAAGGGTTTGTATAGAATTGGTGTCATTTCTTCCTTAAGTCTTTGGAATGTCCTCAGCCTTGCGTGAGTACCACCAGGCTCTATCTTCTTGAGGGATTCTTTCCTCTCCTTGGGTAGTGTCCTCACACGCATGTGCTGACCAGCACTCAAGCTCATAGGGGACGCTCTGCAGGCACTTGGGTCTCTCTGTGCACGTCTCTTCCCCTGGGACTCTCTCCTGTGAACTCCCCTGCCCAGTTGCCAGCCGATAGAGGTCTATGGTGGAGCAAATGCCAGCATTTCCGGCATCAGTAGACTTGTCTCAGGCAGTGACTGTGAAAACAGAAGCAGAGAGGATTACTAAGGGAAATCTGATTTCAGTCCGCTAAAAGCCCCTCTCTAACATTGAGAGCAATCATTTCCTTGACAAAAATTATAGACTGTGGGCTGTGGGAATGCTCCTGGATATCTGTGACTCGGTGAGCTTCTTCTATGACCACAAGCTATGTGTTATTTGGGCAGCAACTGAAGTTGATGGGGAGCAAACCTTGGAAGGTATAGATGGAAACTTCAGAGTGAAGGAAGTGACTGGCTAGGTCCTAAGTAACTTGGTGACACCTGATCTCTGCCGTGGTTCCAGACGTCTAGACAGATGTCCCCGCCATTTTGCACAGTCCCCATCCCCGGGATTCTGACTGGAAGCATGGGGTGGTAACGGGGGGAGATGACCGTGGACCACAAGGAGGCTAGTGCCACGTAATGGACAGCCTGTTTCCCACCCGCAGGTGCCTTTTTCATCCCCTACCTCATCTTCCTCTTTACCTGTGGCATTCCTGTCTTTCTCCTGGAGACAGCACTAGGCCAGTACACCAGCCAGGGGGGCATCACAGCCTGGAGGAAGATCTGCCCCATCTTTGAGGGTGAGTAGCTCTGCGCCCGACTCCACAGTCTCTGCACTAGTGGTTATAAACCTTGTTTGGAATAACTGGGTGGTGTATCAGCAGTGCTGATACAGATAAGACTCTGTGTCTTTATGTTAAACCTTCCACCGTGGGCCCAAGACTGAATTACTGCCAGGGAATTCCCTAAAAAGAGAATTTTAATGAGAAAAAAATAATAATTCTACCATCTTTGGAATTCTCTGGCGGTCCACTGGTTAGGACTCTGTGCTTTCGCTGTCAGGGGCCCAGGTTCAATCCCTGGTGGAGGAACTAAGATCCCACAAGCTGCGTGGCGTGGCCAAATAAATAAATAAATTAATAGATAAAATGTTTGCATAGCACAGGGAGATTAGCTCGGTGCTTTGTGACCACCTAGAGGGGTGGGATAGGGAGGGTGGGAAGGAGACACAAGAGAGTGGAGATATGGGGATATATGTATACGTATAGCTGATTTAACTTGTTATAAAGCAGAAACTAACATACCATTGTCAAGCAATTATACTCCAATAAAGATGTTAAAAAAATTTTTTTAATTCTACCATCTTGACCCAATAGCTATTTAAAACTTAGGATGTTTTATTTCAACATTTCTCTCTATATAGGATTTTCTTTAAGATTCCATTTTGAAACAATTATATGTTCACAGAAAGTTGCAAAAGTAGCCCAGAGAGGTCACGTGTACATTTCACCCAGTGACATTTTCATTTTCCTCAATGGTAAAAATCTTATATAGAACAATATCAAAACCTGGGAATGGACATTGGTACAATCCGCAGACCTTACTCAGATCCCACCCATTTCCATGCACTTGCTGTGTGTGTGTGTGTGTGTGTGTGTGTGTGTGTGTGTATGTGTGTGTGTATAATTCTGTGTAATTCTATCACTTGTATTGATTCGTGCAAACACCACCGCTGTTCCATGACCACGGAGATCTCCATCCTGCTGCCCCTTCATAGTCACACTAACCCTTCCCCTCCCCACCCCTATAACCTCTGACAGCCACTAACTTGCTCTCTATCTCTATAATTTTGTCATTTGGGGAATGTTACATAAATGGAATCATACAGTGTGTGACCTTTTGAGACTGGCTTTTTCACTCGGCATGATGCCCTTCAGATCCACCCAGCTTGCTCTTGTATCAGTAGTTCATTCCTTTTCATTACTGAGCAGTATTCCATGGTGTCAATGGTTGTCCTATGGTTTATTTAACCATTCACCCACTGAAGAACATTTGGGTTGTTTCCAGTTTGGAGAGATTTACTTCATTATTTCTTTCTCTCTATATAAAGTTTACATATCTATTAATATGAAATATACACAGTTTCTGTCATTTTTGTGTTTTTTTGGGCCACGCTGTGTGGCAAGTGGGATCTTAGTTCCCCGACCAGGGATTGAACCCTCCCCAGCACTGGGAGCTCGGAGTCTTAATCACTGGACAGCCAGGGAAGTCCCTCTGTTTTTTAGTTAGTGTTATTTTCCATTTTTTACACAACAATCATGTGATTGCATAAACTTCCGTCAAGGGGATATATCATAATTTGCTTAACAATTCTCTGTTCTGGGCTTTTTGCTTATTTTCAATCACTGATAAATGGATATTCTGCTATCATGTATCTTCGTAGAGGTAGCCTTTACCCCCCCGTTTTTGGAGTTATTTCCTTGGGATAAATTCTCAGGATTAGGATCACTGGATCAAATGGACAACCAAGTTGATGTCCCTTGACCATGCTTATTAAGTTGTTCTATGGAAGTGTTATGCTGACGTACACATCACCAGACTTGAGTAAGCGTCTTTCCTCCGTATCTTTAACAGCTCTGAGTTATATCCCTGGTTCCCAAACTTGTCTGCACACTGGAATCACCCCAGGACCTTCCAAACATCCTGAGGCCTGTACCCCACCCCCAGAGATTGTTATTAAATTGGTCTGGGGTCTGGTCTGGGCTTTGGAATTTTTAAAATATTCCCAGGTAATTAATTCTACTACTATGTGGACAAGTTTGGAAATCACTGAGTTATATCGTTTGTAAACATGTTCACTAGTGTTGCAGGTGCAGAATGGTAGCTCATCATTTTTCATTTTGCACACCTACGATTATTAGGGAGGATGAGTGTGTTGTGAGGATGTTCATTGCCTGTGTGTGTGTGCTCCTCTGTGAACTGTCTCTTCCTGCTTTTAACGCGTGTTTTTTTTTTAGTTTTATTTTTTGGTTGCATTGGGTCTCCGTTGCTGTGTGCAGGCTTTCTCTAGTTGCAGCGAGTGGGGACTACTCCTCGTTGCGGTGCACGGGCTTCTCATTGCAGTGGCTTCTCTTGTTGTGGAGCACGGGCTCTAGGCGCGTGGGCTTCAGTAGTTGTGGTTCGCGGGCTCAGTTGTAGTTTGCGGGCTCTAGAGCGTAGGCTCAGTAGTTGTGGCGCATGGGCTTAGTTGCTCCACAGCATGTGGGATCTTCCCGGACCAGGGCTCACACCCGTGTCCCCTGCGTTGGCAGGCGGATTCTTAACCACTGCGCCACCAGGGAAGTCCCTTAACGCGTGTTTTTACATTTCAGAAACATAGAATTCCAGGGAACATTAGCTGTTGGAATCTCGGAGTTAGCCTTGCACATTTGTAAGATAGCTTAGAATCAGTGAACTTGCAGCATACAGGTGAGAGTGTACAGGCAGCGGGGCAGGGCAGCAGGAGACGGGAGGAAGCCCGGCTTGGCCTGGGGTTGCTGCACGACGGGAGGGGGCAGCGAGCCAGGAGCCCAGACCCCATACCCCGTGTCTCAGGACACTCACAGGGGAGCACAGACCCTCTCCTGAGCAGGGGTGGGCGGAGCCAGAAACCTGCCCCGTGTCCCCAGCCCCGTGTGTCTCCGCCCAGGTATCGGCTACGCCTCCCAGACCATTGTCATCCTCCTCAACATCTACTACATCATCGTCCTGGCCTGGGCCCTCTTCTACCTCTTCAGCAGCTTCACCATCGACCTGCCCTGGGGGAGCTGCCGCCACGACTGGAACACAGGTGAGGTCACCTCCACCTGCTCTGCTGCGGTGACCAGGAGAGGGATTGTCCCCATATCCTGGTCCCCAGGCCCCATCCTTCACCTGGGACATGCTAGAAATCTGCCAAGGAGGTGACAGAGGTCTTATGTCAAAGATAAGAGCGAGAGTCCACCAGCATCACAGGAAAAATATCACAGACTTTTTCAAAAAATTCATGTGTTGAATCAATGTTATTATGAAGATAGAACTGACTTCTTTTTGTGCAGTTTAGCCCTTTATGGATTTGATTTGAAACGTGGTTAGTTTGATATATGGATATATTATTTTCTCATTTATTTATTCTTCATGTCTTCTTTCTGATACTATTTTAGGCCTTTCCAACTCCCAAGTCATGGGGATTTAACCAGGGATAAGCTGTTTTGTATGGCATCAATATAATTTACCATAGCAATTAATTTTCTCCCGTGATTTTCTTTTAAGACAAGAGCCTCGATGGCGATAGAACTACTAAGTCTAATGAATTGAAAGAAAATGTTCAATTAAAAATACAAATTAAAAATTTCTAGGGTAGTGCTTTCCAAAAGAACTATCTGTGGTGATGAAACGTGCTTTGTACTCTGACACGGTAGCCACTGGCTACATGTGCTATCGAGTACTTGAAACATGGCTAGTGCGCGTGAGGACCTGAATTTTAAAGTTTCTATTTAATTTAAATTAATTTAATGTAAATAGCCACACGGGGCTGGTCACTGCCCTACTGGACCGCGCAGGTGGACACTGTCCTGCTCCCAATGTCCAGACACCTCTCGTGCCTGTCAGTGAGGCCCTACCTGTGCCATGATGAACTTTTTCTTGTTCAGATAAGTTACTCAGTTCTGAGCTAGAGTGTGAATCTTTTATTTGCTTGCCAGGGAAGTGGTTTTGCACGTTTATCCTGGTGTTCAAGGCCCCCTCGCCCTCATATTTGATGCTGTCTCTCCAGGCTTTCATTCCCTTGTCACCACTTTGGCCCACTACTTGTCAAGTGAAAAGTCAAATCTTGGAGGTACCGCCCCTGACACCCCAAGATCTGCTAGGTTCTTCTCAAGTGTGTCTGCTAGTGCCTACACTGGCCCCGGCCCTTGACTGTGGCACTCACCCCGCTTTTCCTCTGTTTGTTGCAAGATCTTGAGGGCAAAAATGGTGTCTTCATCTCTACACACCTTTTGCACTTAGCATCATGAGCTCTCAAAAAATATTCATGGAATGAATCAAGTTTTTAAAATCTGTTTTATTCTAATATTTTCTTTATTATGTGTTTTTTCTTCCTTCCGCCTTCTTTCCTTCCTCCCTTCCTTCCTTCTTCCCTCCCTCCCTCGTCTCTCTCTCTCTCTCTCTCTCTCTCTCTGCACTAAAATCCGCCCTGCCAGCTTCTCAGATGGGGATTTTATCCAGGTCTCAGTGCAGTTCCTCTTGTAGAAAGTTTCTGCCTTTCTGGTGCCCGGGGGCTTGGCCTCAGGCCATCATCAGGCCTGTGTGCTTCCGGCTGACTTGGCAGGGGGAGCATCTCTGAGGCAAACTCAATACCCAGGGCTTTGGCTCCGTGACATTTGGGGCATTTCTCCTGGTGAGTCTGGAGTCCTCGGAGCCTAGCGTCTTGAGTAGCACAGGACATCCCATCCTGTCCAGAGGAACAGCCCTTTTGGCTGTGCTGAGGCTTCAAGGAAAGTGACTCGGTTTGGAGGAGAGGGGGCTCCGCTAATATCCCGTGGTTCGGCAGATGTGTGTGGAGCCCTGGCTCTACCCCAGGCTCTGTTCCAAGTACCGGGGACATGCAAGGTGCAGAAACAGAGCTCCTACCCTTGTGGCTTTCATTCTAGCGGCAGAAGACAGACCAGAAACAAAATCAGTGCATCCCATGTGTCATGCTAGAGGCACTGCTGTGCAGAAAACTAAACGGGGAGGAGAGACTGGGAATCTTAGGGGTGGGGTGTGATTTTAAATTGGGTCATCGGGGAAGGCATCTCTAAGAAGGTGACGCTGGGTCATGCTCTGAAGGAGGAGGGCGTGTGGAGGCAGACACTAGGTAGGAGAAGCAGCAGTGCAGAAGTGGGGTGGCATCCAGGGGGCAGCAGGGCAGGTGTGGCCGGAGCAGGTGAGCGGGGGCGGGGCAGTAGGAGAGGGGTGGATGGAATGGGGCCTTGGAGGCGACGATGAGGTTTGGGCTTCTTTCTCTGAGTGTGATGGGAAACCCTTTGGAGGTTTCTGAACTGGGACATGACAGAGCCATGGCATGACTGAAGTTTGAGCAAAGCCTCTCTGGCTACTCTCTGGAGATTTGACTCTGGAGGCAAGAGCAGAAACTGGGCCCATCAGGGAGCCGGGAGCCGTGGTGACCTGCACCAGACTGGTGCTCATACCTGTAACGGGAAGAGTCAGATCCCAGATTTTCTGAAGGTGGAACATACACAATTTGCTGAGCTGGATCCCAGCCTTCACGTCATCACAGACAAGCGATGCCGGGCCATTTCTAAGAAGATCAGCTTTCGTGTGTGCACAGTGGGGAAACGCTCTCTGTCTTTATTCATATTTCCCAGGATTACTGTCCTAATAAAACGTAAAGAAGAGTGTGAACACTGTGAAAAGTCCCTAGTCGTAGACGGGTAATTAAAAGCCACTATTTATGGAGTGCCGGGCAGTCTCCGCTTATCAGTCCTACACTGGGATCGTCTCATGTACATTTATTTATTTAAATTTATTTATTTATTTATTTTTGGCTACGTTGGGTTGTCGTTTCGGTGCTCGGGCTTCTCATTGCGGTGGCTTCTCTTGTTGCAGAGCACAGACTCTAGGTGCGTGGGCTCAGTAGTTGTGGCTCGCGGGCTCTAGAGCACAGGCTCATTAGTTGTGGCGCACGGGCTTAGTTGCTCCACGGCATGTGGGATCTTCCCAGACCGGGGATCGCACCCATGTCCCTGCATCGGCAGGCGGACTCCCAATCACTGCGCCACCGGGGAAGCCCCCTCGCGTACATTTAGAGACCACGGAAGTGAGTTAGAAAGCCACACAGCGAATAACCGGAGGGGGGCAGGGATTCAAGCCAGAGTCTTCTGATCTGTACCTGTGCTCTTAGCCCTCAGCTGCATCACTTCCCCAGAAGGCATCCTTATTGTTCCTCAAAGGCCACTCTCTACAGGACAGTGGCCCAGAAATGTTCGTATGTTTGAAGCTGATGGCGTGCAAAGCATCTTTCCTGAGGCCGCCTGATGGCGCTTTAATGAGAAGGTGCTACACCCACCCACCCCCGCCCCGGCTCCACCCCGGAGAAGTGGGAGAGGGTGCAGTGGCTTTGTTGAGGTCATTATGTGTTTCGTTTTGTGTTTTATTATGAGGCTGTTTTGTTTAGGCACCTTCAGCCCAGATACCGTGCTTCCCAGTCTCCTGAAATTTCGCCCCACTCTCTGCTCATGTTACATACTGGCCAGTGATGTTTCTCTCGCTCCCCGCCCCGCCCTGGACCCCCGGCAGAGCACTGCGTGGAGTTCCAGAGGGCCAGCAGCTCCGTGAACGTGAGCTCTGAGAACGCCACCTCTCCCGTCATCGAGTTCTGGGAGTAAGTGAGGCCCCTGCGCCATCGCAGTGTGGGTGGCGTGTCCCATAGACGGGCGCGGGGCTGGGGACCCCACGGGCTGCAGGGGACGAGTTTCTGCCTCCTCCTTTGGTGGCGCCGTCACCCGAGTGGCTTTTTCCCACCGTGCCTGTATTTGTGGTTAGGGCAGGACTCTTCCGAGGCTCTCCTCGCGCTGGGCCTGCGTCGCTCCCCGCCCCCCCCACCCCGCCCACCATGTGGGTCCGCCCTCCCCTGCGGCTGCATGTGTGTTGCTTCTACTGACCCTCCCCGAAATATTGGCGTTCACCGAAGACATGGCTCCTCATATCAAAGCGTCCTAACCCTCCGCTTGAGAAAATACGTGTTCGCACCCCCTTCTCCGGGTTAAACTGGTCCTCAGCCTGCCAGAGCAAACCCGCCTGGGAACAGTTTGTCTTTGCCTCCTCTCTGTCTCCTCCCATCTCTGGGCAAAGCAGAGCCTCACGGATCAGAGTGAAGGAGCCGACAAGCCTTCGGACCAGAGCCGGAGGCCCGGCTCCGCTGCCCGAGCTGAGGCCGGCGGCACAGGTGCAGTCGCTCACCCTTCTCTCCCCAGGAGGCGGGTCCTGAAGATCTCGGACGGCATCCAGCACCTGGGGGCCCTGCGCTGGGAGCTGGCCCTGTGCCTCCTGCTTGCCTGGGTCATCTGCTACTTCTGCATCTGGAAGGGAGTCAAGTCCACGGGCAAGGTCTGTGTTCGAGGGCCCCAGGCCCCTCCCTTCCCTGGGCCACCCTGCTCCCCCGGGGGCTCAGCCACCCAGGGGTTCCCCAAGTTGTACCTAGTCGGGGATGGGAGGGAATGACCCCACGAGGAGTTCACATGTCTCTCTTCCTTGATTCTGTGCCTTTCCTGGATTCAATGGTATGTCCTTCTGGTATTTGGGGAACTGGAATAGGGGAGAGAGAGAGAGGACAGAGAGAGGGAGGCAGGAGGGACACGTGGGGAGGAATCTGATCTTGGAATGCACCATGCGTGTGGGCACACCGCACACTGAACACGGTTCACGGCTCCCCGTTTCATACAGCTGTTCTTTGGGAAAGCAATTCCGTCATGACTATTAATCTCAACATGACTGTCAGCCACCCCGAGACCCTGGGGAGACTCGTTGCCCTGGAGTGCATGAGGGCATCCCGAGTTCTCCTGGACTCCTGCCCTGGCGGCCTCTGACCAGGCTTCCCTCCTAAGCTGGCTGCCCGGTTGTGCTAAGCTTGTGAGCTCTGTGGGGACAGGGGTCATGTGTGACAGAGCTTCTTGTCCCTGACGACCCTTGCCACTGTTCTAAGCTTCTTGCTGGGAGCGTGCCTAAGTTCGCTCAGTCACTCAGCAGATATTTGCTGGGTGTGTGTCAGGGAGACAGAGGGAGGGGGGAGGGCTGAAGGCTGAGTGCTGAGCAGCTGCGGGGGGAGCGGGAGGGCGCAGAAGGGGTGACCTCTGCCGTAGGCTTGGCGGCTCCTCCGCCTGCCCCCTCCCCGTCCCCCCGCTGCTGGCTGCCCCAGTTCCTTACCTTCTCCTCTGCCCCTTGGCCAGGTGGTGTACTTCACAGCCACCTTCCCTTACCTCATGCTGGTGGTCCTGTTGATTCGAGGGGTGACGCTGCCTGGGGCCGCCCAAGGAATTCAGTTTTACCTGTACCCAAACCTCACGCGTCTGTGGGACCCCCAGGTAAGACGCACAGACGGGGCCGTCCCTGTGCTCAGCTGGGCATCTCTGCTCCTGGACAACCCCAGGCATCCACGCTGAGGGGGGTGTCTCCACGCATCTCCCCCTCCTGGGTTCACAGCTGCCAGGGAACCCAGGGGCCCTGAGGCCCTCGTGGTGTTTTGTAGTGTTTCTGGGGGGCTGTAAATGCATCCTAACAGCCTTTCCCCCAGGCTCTCCCCTTCCACTACCTCCCATCCCCTCTGGGTGTCTCCTTTCATTTCGAGCAGCCTCTCTCTCTCCTGACCCTCCACTGGCCCCTCTGGCCCGCCCTCTGCCCACAAGGCCCGCTCCTGGCCACGGCCCCCAGCGCCTCCCAGGGCCAGCTGGCTGGTGGTGCTGAGTTTCCTGTGTGCTGTCCAGAGGCCCCCGGCCCTTCCTTCAGGGTCCACCCTCCGGGAGGGGGCTGTCTGCTGACGAGGGTCTGGACGGCAGGGCCTGTACTGAGAAGCCTCTGCCGGGGTCTCGTCTTCTCTTTGGCAGCCGTTCTGAAGGCCAGCAAAGCCAGGAGGGGGCCGGGGGTAGAGAGGCCGCGGGTGAGCACAGCCCAGAGCCCCGCCCGGCCCGGCTGTGGCCTGAGCCCGCTTCCCTGACAGAGGTCACCTCCCGGGGCCTCCTCCTGGGCTGGAAGGGCTGTGCCCCTGAAAGGGACGCCCAGCTCAGAGCAAACCAGAAATCGAACGGCTTTTCGTACGTTTCTATAGTAAGGCAGCGGCACTGTCACTGCTGAGAGGTGAGAGGGGGCAACAGAGGAGGCAACAGCCCCCCAGCTCCCTCCGAGGCGGGGACCGTTCCCACGAAGGCAGTGGCTCCCCTTGTGCAGAATTTGGGGTGGCTCTTCTCAAGCCTCCCAGCACCCCCGGATGAATTACGAGCTCTTCCATCCTGAGTCCTGCGGCTGCCAGGGCTCCCAGAAGCAGCAGACCACTCGAGCCCGGAAGCCTCCCCAGCCTCGGCCCGGGCTCTTTCCCCACGACATCCGGTGGGATGGGAGCTCACCCTCCCGTCCCCGTTTCTGAGACAGATAGAGACACAGGGGCAGCCACCTCGTCTCCCCGTGGCCCCAAGGGCTGCAGTCGGGCCTCGGAGCCAAACTGTAGAACCCCAGCTGCTGAAGCTAGAAAACCCCAACGTCATCTCTGCAAACTTCTCGCTGCGCAGATGAGCAGACAGGGCCCAAGGTCACGTGGAAGGAACGGCAGGCCGGGACCCAGAGTGCCGTGGTGGAAGGCAGGCAGCAAGCAGGAGGTTGCGGGGCAGCAGAGCTGGGCGAGGCCTCGGAGGCCGGGGGTGGGTTCGGCTTGGATCCCTCACGCCGGAGGGAGCCGCTGCGGTTCTGGGGCAGCGGTGTGAACCGGTGGCTGAGCCGCAAGCCGCCTTCTCCTGGAGATCAGGCTGGGAGACAGGCAGGTAGAATGAAAGAAGAAAGGGAGAGAGGGTCCAGCGTCTCTGGAACTGACCTATGGCTTCTGTGATCGACGCTCTGTTTGTCCTGACCAGCTTTTTAGCTAACAACTGCTGAGCGCCCGCTATGGCCCTGGCATCGTTAAGAGGGGCACATGCATTATTTCACTAATCCTCACCGCTGACCAATGAGGTATCCCCATCTTATAGACAGGAAATTAAGGCCTAGAGAGCTTAAAGAACTTTCCATCCGCACACCTGCACCTGGAATCCAGGTCTGCATGGTGACAAGTCCCACAGGTTTTATGGTCCTGTCTGCTCGTCTTTGTTTCTCTCGCAGCCCATTCATTCAGCAAAGATTTATTGAGCGTCCATTTTGTGCCAGGTATGTTCTAGGTGTAACGTTTGCTACGTAATAGCTGCCGGCAAATATGAAGAAGGTGGACCAGAGCGCCTTCAACTCTGAGAGTTAAAAGGCCGTAATTCTGTGTCTGGGTTACTGCAGGGAATAAGACCTCTTTCAGGCTTCTCTCCAGGACACCATCCTTCCAACCTGGGCAGCTGCAGGCTGTGCAGGCAGCGATGCCTTCAGAATCCTCTGAGCCCAGGGAGGGAGACGTTCCAAGAGCCAGGCTTGGTCCTGAGCTTCCGAGCAGACTTACTAACGGCTGGTCCTGGCCTCCTGCTGAAGCCCACCTTTCTGTCGGTGAGCAGAGCAGCCTCTGCAGGGCGGGATGCCCCCCGCCAGAGCCCTACTGGGAAGTAGCTGCGCTGCCCAGGAAGTGTGCCAATGCCAACCTTCATTTGCCTCGCACTTGAGAAAGCTGCAAAATCCCTGCAGCACAAAGACCAGAGTGCCTTTCTCGGCCAAGCTCTCCGTCTGGAGCGGAAGCCAGGCGGAGACACTGCTGAGTTTATCTCGTTGGCCAGGCTGCTGTGCGCTGGGGGATTGCTGCCTCACCCGGCGCCCCCAGCGCTGTCTCTTTCCCACTGCGGAGTGGCCCCGGGAGACTCCGCTGGTGCGGCGTGTGCTGGGTCCTGGCGCTTTTTCTTTCCCTCACCCTGACCCTTTGTTCCACTGCACTTTGGTAGATCGATAAGGACAGGGGCTGGGGACGAGGTGTCCAGAGAGTCCTTGTTGAACACCTGAAACCTCTACCTTAAGCTCTCTAAGGAAGGGTTTATTTAGGGAAGGAGGTTGGAGCCATTGATTAGAACGAGTCTTTTCATTTTGATGTCGTGCATTGAAACCTATGGGACCTTATTATTACTGGAAGGTGAGTTGCTTCTTTAAAATAACAGCAACGACAAATAGGCCAATAGCTGACACGTGTATTATGTGCTTACTGTCTGCTAGGCCCTTCCCTAAGAGCACAAGACAGTTTAGTCCTCACACTAATCCCACGAGTTAGGTGTAGCCTCATTTTACAGAGGAAGAAGTTGGAGCTTAGAAAAGTTAAGAAATTTGCCCCAAACTACGAAACAAGCATGGAGGGGGAGCTTGGGTTTCATCCCAAGTCGTCTTCTGCCTTAATCACCATGATATACATTTCCCAAAGAATATGAATGATTAGTTTTAAGAGTTGATTTTTATTATTCTAGAATTAATTCTGAAGTGGGATAGGGAACTAATATTTCTTTATGTGTTAGGCATTTTACATACATTATTTTTATTTGTTATTTTACCCATTCTATTTCTTAATATACCCATTTGTTATTTTACTTGTTATTATACCCATTTTCCTGATGAGAAAAGTGAGGTTCAGAGAGGTTAAGTGATTTGCCTAAGATCACACAGCTAGTTATTAACAGAGTTAGGAACTGAACTCAGTTCAGTTTGACTCCAAAGCCCAGGCTTACATACGATTGCCTTCCTGAAAATAGAAAATGTAATAGTCCTTGGGGTTGGACTCAGGTTGAAAACATCTTTCCTGGACCTTCTAGAAATCCTCTCTTCCTCTGTCGCCCCTCTAAGACCTCTCTTTAGCCCACACTCCCTGAAGCGCTTTTCGCTTGTACTGTTGGGCAGTCTTCTGCGCCAGCCAGACACACCCTGGAGCTTTGTTCCCGAAACCAGGGCTCGCGGACGGGGCACGTGGCAGGTCGCCTGTGGGGGGTAGAGAATGGCTTGCCCTGCTGTCCTCCGGCCCTTCCCGCGGCCCCGCGGCTCTCCCGCCCCAGCAGGCTGGCCAGGAGCAGCTGCGAGGAGCCGGCTCGCTAGCCTCCAGCCAGTCTGAGCCCCGCACTCTGAGCTCTCAGGCCTCCTGCTGCCTTTTCCTCCGTTCTCCTCAACCTCTCCTCCCAACTCGGTCTTAGTCTCTCCCCCTCTGGGCGAGGTGACCTGCCAAGTCACAGTTTTTCTTGTTTCTGCTTCCCAAGCCCAAGTCTGCAACACTTCCTAACCGTGGGATCTGCACGTGCGCAGCCACGGAACATCTCCAAGGAAACAGAGTTTCCTGCGTGGACGGCGGGTCAGGCTGTAGCCTGGGTCCCGCCAGGCACGGGGAGTAGGCCTCGGGGGCCCGAGGCTGGGCAGGTCCGGGGCTGCGTCCTGGATAACCGGCCTGGAGACACCTCCCCGGCCCTCCATCCCAGCCTGGTGGGATCCTTCCTGTACAACCTTAGAACCTCTTGCCACAGCAACCCACACTTGGGGCTGCGATAATGAACAAAAAGGAACAGTGACCTTCAGACCAGAGGCCACTGGGTCTTCCTGGGAGGACTCTCCTCGCAGAGTCTGGGGCAGATTTAGAAGAGGAAAGGATTTGAGACGTTGCAAAGGAACAACCAGGCTCCCCGAGGCACGTCCTCGGTCCGGGGCGTCCTCGGAGTTTTGTGGCCTGTCCTCAGCTTCTCTCCTTTCATTCCTGCCCTTTCTTTCTCCAGCTTCCGAGACCCCCTCTTCTTTCCCCATGATCATTTTTCCTGAGGTTTAAAGAAGCTCCCCTTGGTGTTTTCGACCTTGCCTATTTCCTTGCTGGCCCTGGCTCCTCCCTTGGGGTCTTCCTCTGTGCTTCCTGCCCCGGACACCCTGTCCCTGGTGGCAGCTCCTGCCTCCCTCATAGCCTGGGGATGGGGGTCCCCATGGGCAGGAGGGGCAGAAGGTTAGAGACAGTCTCCCCCTGTCCTCACCCTCTTTCCCGCTCTGTCCCCATCCCTGCAGAAGTGGAGGGAGAGCAGGAGGAACGAGTGCCCGGGTGGATGCCAGTTCTCAGGGGCTGGAAGGCAGGGATCCCCACATCTGACTGGTCATTAGGGTCGCCCAGGAAGCTTTGAAACAATACAGGTTTCCGGGTTTTCCTCTAGGCCTAGTTCAGGGTCTCACCCGGGGATGCTGGCTGAGGAGTCTGCGTTCTGATGCTGTCGGCTGGCACGGGTTCCCTCAGACGCACCGCAATGCCGAGGAGAGTGGGCATTTGGGGGGGTGAGTGGTGAGAGAGGAGGGAGGTTAGGGGTGGTCACGACGGTTAGGGGTGTGGGGAGGGAACAGGTAGGGGCCGAGGAGCTGTACACAGAAGCAGCTGAGGCTTTGGTGCCCGTGGGCCCTGCGAGCCCGATTTTAGTGGAAGAGCGGGGGCCTGTTTGGGGGCTCACGAGGAGGGCGGACATGAGACAAGAAATGCGAACCCAGAAGTGTTAGGACACCAGCCTGGCGATGTCCGCGGCCACGGTTTGGTGCTCAGGTCCCCTGAAGGCAGGAGGTGCCCGGGGAGGGTCTGTGGCCACAGGACCCCACCTCCTGTGGGTCTGCAGCGCCGCAAGTCCCGTTCTCCTTGATCTTCTTGCCCTTTGGGATGTTATTCTAGCTGTTAAATCTGAATCATAACATGCACAGGCTGGGCCAGCCAGCTGAGATAATAACAAGCACAGCCATACCCTATGTTTAGCTGGAGAGCTATCTTCCCCCCAGGGAGTACAAAGCTCTTCACAGATGACTTCTGTCCATCCTCTTGACGCCTCGTGACCTGGGGCTCGCTCTTCCTGTTTTGCAGAGGATGTTGAGGCGCAAGGGGCAAAGCTACGTGCCCGTGAAGGCGCTGACGCAAAGGACCCGCATCCCCGCAAAGCCTGTCGCTGGGATCCTTCCAATCTCGGCACACTGCCGGGGGACCTGGGGTGGGGGACGTGGAGGTAGAGCCCTGGGCTGTGTTTCCATTATAGAAAAGACGGGCCAGGCCCCACTCGGTTCTAGAGCACCAGTTCGTCGGCCTCCATCGTGGGTCCTTTAGTCTTTCTCCAATGCCTGATGCCCGTGCCATCCCGGGGGTGCCCGAGAAACTCCGTCTAGGGGCCCGGGAAGCCGAGCGCATCGGAATAGCATGGCCGCGGGGCTGCCTGCGCGGGCTGAGGGCAGGGGCCTGCCATCCTGTGCCTGGCTTGGCCGTAGGCCTGTGTGGTCCGTGGAGCCCAGACAGCCTGGCTCCCCTGAGGCACAGCTTTCTCGTCTTTTCCCTGCATAGGTGTGGATGGACGCAGGCACCCAGATCTTCTTCTCCTTTGCCATCTGCCTAGGGTGCCTGACGGCCCTGGGCAGCTACAACAAGTACCACAACAACTGCTACAGGTGAGCGGGGGGCAGGGCCTGAGCGCCTGTCCCTCCAGGTGTGCTAGAGCAGGGGAGATGTGGAGGGTGCACCAGCTCGTGGATTTCCCTACGCCCCACCTGCCTTCACGCCATTTTCCAACCCCCAGGGCTGCCAGGTGGTGAGAGGAGCCAGTGGCAGCACGGGCGAGGGATTGCTTCCCCCAGGACGGGACGGTGATGGGTGGCCGGGAACCCCCAGCAGGGCCCAGCCTGGGGCTAATGTAGAGGGCAGTGGGCACAGGTGTGCAAGCAACCCAGCTCGGGAGTGACGTCATACAGGGCCTGGTCCTGTGTGCTCCGTACCTGCGCCCCAGCAAACACTGAATCCCCTCCCTGTGGTTCCCTCGGGCCCACCTGGCTCACGTCAGAGAATTTAAGCCAGTTTTAGTATTAGCTAAACAAAATCACATCATGCATTTCAAAATTGAATTTAGGTGAGTACAGAGCACCTGTTGCTTGGGTTCTCCGTGCCCCTCTCCTCTCCATTAACGTACCGGCATGCGCGGGGTCACAGGGGTAGTGTCCCAGGAGGCACAGTGGCAGCATGACGGGAAAGGGGAGCTGTGTGGCCATGGGTAATGTTTAGATTCTGTTACTTCCTTAGGGTCTCATTCTTGCAGGATGACCGTGGGTTTAGTCCAAGTCTGAGCCCATGGAGTTGGGGGGACAGAACCAGCCCCTTGGGTTCCCTCTGCCCCTGCCAGGCCGGCGGCGTCACCTGGGGTTCCTGCGTCCCGGCCTGAGGCGCTGGCTGCCCCTCTGACCCTCCTGTCCCCACCTCCCCGCCCCGCCTGCAGGGACTGCATCGCCCTCTGCTTCCTCAACAGCGGCACCAGCTTCGTGGCCGGGTTTGCCATCTTCTCCATCCTGGGCTTCATGTCCCAGGAGCAGGGGGTGCCCATCTCTGAGGTGGCCGAGTCAGGTGGGTGGTGTTTTGGGGGGTGCGGGGGGCCTAAGACAGGGGACTCTGTGAGCTTTGTTTGAACCTTCACTAGCCCGCCTGGATCTGCAGGCATTCCTATTGTCACCTACACTGGGGGTGACCTCTCAGTGGCTGCGTCCTGGGGAGACCTGGGATGGACTTAAACAGCAATTCCAGCTTCAAAAGGCGAACGGGTGTGCAGAGAACACTGTCCCCTGCACCCTGGCCTCCAGCTCCTCACCCTGGAAGCAACCAGTGTTACCAGGTTCATGGTTTTACTTCCAGAAGTAGTTTAGGCTTTTATGAGAAAAAGAATACACACACATCTGTACGTACACGTTCAAACACGCGTCCGTATTACTGTTTCTGTCTCTTACACCTCGTAACAACCAAGTGATCACGTGCTGTATACATTGTCATGCATCCTGCCGTGTCTCGTTCCCCTTAGCGTGTGTCTCAGAGGTAAGTTAACTCCCGGCACGTGGAGTCTCCTCCTCTAAGTGCCTGCCTTCCCACCACGCGGTGCTGCTCTTGCTTTTAAATAAAATCACAGACGGATCCCCCGTCTGGGTAAGCGGCCGGTGTTTGCCTTGCTCGCCCCCCACGCCTGTGGACCACCCACTTGCACCTGTAACAAGACGATTTTGATCGTGGGGTTCACGAGCTCCCCCCGTCACACCGGGTGCCGAGCAAGGGGAAGCTGGCATCGCTGGTTCTTGTTAAGAACGATCGTGTTTCTCTTTTACGAAGCACAGCCCTGTGCCAGGCTCTGTGCCGTGTGTCCGCTGGTGCGTGGGGCGTGTCCCAGCAGCTGGGAGACGGGCGGAGGAGCTGACCACTGTCCCGGGCCCCTCGGTCATACCCTTCCTTTCAAACGAAGCTTCCTATCGAGGACCCGGCACTGGCGTGTGACCTGTTCCTGCCGTTTGAGCCAGCTGAGGGCAGCAGTGTGTTTGAGAGGATGTGTGTCGTGGGTGTTCTGAAACTCACGCCAGCTCACTTGCTGTGGGGCGACAGAAAAGGCTCGGGGAGCAGCGGTGGCCAGCGGTGGCCCCAGACCCAGTCTAGTCTTGGAGGTATTTTCTTTGGAACTTTACGGAAACCACACAGCGCTTGCCTTAGGGGGCAGGACGGCTCCAGGTCCGCCGCTCCGTCCTTTTACACTGGGGCAGCTTCACAGGCGTCCGCGGCCTGCCTGGCCCCCAAGCTCTTTGTAAGTTTGACAGCTCTGGTTTGGGGGCAATAGGTCTGGAGAGTGAGCCCTCAGGATGGGAGGCAGAGCTTACAGAAATGCAGGGGGCGGACCCCGTCCTCTTCTCTTTGCATATCCCGTAGAATGCTCACAGCCTTCAGGTTCTGTCGCTGCCAGTGAGAAAACAGTGGGCGATGCGCTGGAGACTGGGGACCGGGTCAGGGTCGGGTGGCTTCTCCTGGGTGGGGACGGTGCAGGGGAGTAGCTCTGGGCTTCCGCTGTCCCGTGTCCCACACTGGGAAGCCCACCTTGGGGTGGCACTGGGCCGTGTCCCTCTCTCCCCGCCGCAGGCCCTGGTCTGGCCTTCATCGCCTACCCCCGGGCTGTGGTGATGCTGCCTTTCTCGCCCCTCTGGGCCTGCTGCTTCTTCTTCATGGTCGTCCTCCTGGGACTGGATAGCCAGGTATCGAGAGGTGGCCGCTCAGAGCCCGAGGGACGGTGGTGTGTGTGGGCTGGGGGCTGGGCGAGTGTCAGGCGCGGACGCCCTGCTGGGGAACAAAGGGAGCTTTGGAGGGGGGTCCGCTCCTGGGCTGGCAGGAGGCTGGCAGGGCTGCCCCGGGAGCAAGGCGCCAGCTGGTTGACGGAGCCTCTCGTGAGGGCTCTTGTCCTCCAGTTCTTCGCCCTCTCGTCCAGTTCGTGTGCGTGGAAAGCCTGGTGACGGCGCTGGTGGACATGTACCCCGGTGTATTCCGCAAGAAGAACCGGAGGGAGGTCCTCATCCTGGGGGTGTCTGTCACCTCCTTCCTCGTCGGGCTCGTCATGCTCACAGAGGTGAGGGGCTGGGCGGCTTGCAGGTGGGGCCCGGCGAGGGGGAGAGCCCAGGTGGGTGACTGCCACCTGGCGGGGGGGCAGGCTGCTGTAGTTTCAGGTCACCGCCTTCTGGGCTTTGGGGCCCGGGGGCCCCTTCCCACCCCAGGAAGCACTGAGCACCTGGCTCTGGGCGTGGCGGAGGGGTGCTTTGCCTCCACGGAAGCTGAGAGGTATAGACATGTTGGGCTGGGAAGAATCGCCTCTCCAGCAAGATCTCATGAGTTCCCAGGCAGCTGACCCACGTTCCAGGGACAGACTTCAAAGGCAGAAAGGGAGCCCTGGGGTGGGTGACATTCTGAGTGATGTCTCAGGGGAGGAGGGGGATGGAGCTCATCAGCCTGATGACACCCGTGGCGGCCCCTATTCTGACCCTCTGCCCAAAATGCACGCTGTCCTGGACTTTTGGGTCCCCCCCTGCGTGTTCTCAGGGGTGAGCTAACAAGGGCTCTCTCATGCATCTTCCTTCCAAAAACAATAATCAAACATTATTATTGTCCCATGTCTGCCGAGTGCTTTACAGCTTACAAACTACACTGTCCCTTAGTCTCTGTCTCCTGTGACCCTCCCCACCTCTGCTCCGTGCCCCGAGGGTGCCTGTTTCCTCTGGCTAAAGTTCTGTCTCTCTCCTCCCGGGCAGGGCGGTATGTACGTGTTTCAGCTCTTTGACTACTACGCAGCCAGTGGCACGTGCCTCCTGTTCGTGGCCATCTTTGAGTCCCTCTGTGTGGCGTGGGCCTACGGTGAGTGACTCTTCCCGTGGTCCTGCCCAGGGCCCTTGGACAAAAGAGAGACCTCACTGCTCACACCCACCTTCTCCTCAGACTTCTCTCCCTCCCAACCTCAAACATCTCAAGAATCCTACCTACATTGCTACCATTGGAAAAGCCCTCCAGAGGCGGCCTTGTCCACCCTCCTGGTGCTGGCTGCTCCCGGGCCACCCAGGTGGGCCCGTGTCCCATCCTACCCAGAGCTTTTTAGCCTTTAACAACCTTGATCACCAGAAAGTTCCTGCCTTTGCCTAAGCCAGGTTCTTCCCACTGCTGTTTATGCCTACGAATTCCATCCGGGGAAGGCTCTGCTCCCAGCAGGGATTGGAGAAGACAGCCACGATGTCTTTTACAGACTGTCCTTGCCCTTCCTGGTTGGTGTGGTCCCCATCCTGATGCTTTGGATGCGAAAGGATGTCCTTTCTCCCCCTTCCTTCTCTTCTTCGTGGCAGGTGCCGGGCGCTTCTATGACAACATTGAAGACATGATTGGGTACAGGCCGTGGCCCCTTATCAAATACTGTTGGCTCTTCCTCACACCGGCTGTGTGCACAGTAAGATAACCTCCGGGGGGCTTCCCTGGTGGCGCACTGGTTGAGAGTCCACCTGCCGATGCAGGGGACGCGGGTTCGTGCCCCGGTCCAGGAAGATCCCGCGTGCCGCGGAGCGGCTGGGCCCGTGAGCCATGGCCGCTGAGCCTGCGCGTCCGGAGCCTGTGCTCCGCAGCGGGAGAGGCCACAGCAGTGAGAGGCCCGTGTACCGCAAAAAAAAAAAAAGAAAGAAAAAAACAAAAAAACGATGACCTCCGGGAGGAAAGCCAGACGAAGGGAGAGAGATGGTAGAGCAGAAGGGTAGACGGGCCGTAGCCCTAGAAGGTACTTACCCGTGGGCATTGAAAATCATTTAAAAGTTTCATTCATCCTCCTGTTGGGTTCTAGAAAATGCCGGCAGGATAGATTCTTCCTTTCCGTTTCACAGAAGGATCAACTGAGGGCCAGAGCTGTCAGACTCAACCCCACGGTGTGAGTCTAATGTGGCAGGTGCATCGGGCTGCTGAGAACAATACCGATAAGCACCGAGATAACAGCAGCAGTTCCAGAGCACTTACTTCCTGCCGGGTACCAAATGCTTTACGCGTTTAACCCAGTCAATCCTCACAAGAACCCCACGAAGTAAGAATTACCCTTATATTCACTTTTCAGGTGAAACGGAAGCCCCAGAGGTTAAGCAGTTCGCCCAAGTTGGAAGGTGGCCGAGAGCTGGGGCTCAAGCCCAGGCAGCTTGGCTCCGGAGTCTGGGCCTGAGCCACTAAGCCCTGCTGCTCTGGCTTTACCTGTGTCAGCAGCACCCACTGTGTGCCAAGTATGATGAGGCCGGGGCGGCCCAGGCATGACCCCTGCCCTCCAGGTGCTCACGGCCAGGCACAGAGCCATGTCCCAGTTGAGGATGCCCAGGGGCACGGGGACCCTGGAAGGACAGGGTGGGTGCCCCGGAAGTACCTCCTGGGGGTGTGGATTTTGAGCAGATGTGGATGGAGTTCGGAGGCAGACTGGCCCAGCTGGCCGGGGGGACCCATGCTCCCCCAGCCGCGTCTCTTCTCCTCTCACCCTCAGGCCACCTTCCTGTCCTCCCTGATCAAGTACACGCCACTGACCTACAACAAGAAGTACCTGTACCCGTGGTGGGGCGATGCCCTGGGCTGGCTCCTGGCTCTCTCCTCCATGATCTGCATTCCCGCCTGGAGCTGCTACAAGCTCAGCACCCTCAAGGGCTCTTTCAGAGAGGTAGGGAGCTGGTGGGGAGGAAAGCAGTCAGAGGATGAGCTGGGGTCCCCTTGCTGGCAGGTGGCTGCCTGCCTGGGTAGCAGCTGGCACACAGGAGGGCCAGGGACCCTGGTGTGGGGTCAGAGGGACAGAGGGAGTGCTGAGCAGTCCCAGGAAGAGACAGGATGCCTCCAAGACACTGCTGTGGTTAGGGTGTTGGCACCTGGAGAGCAGGTTTGGCACCTCTGGGGAGGCAGTGATGAGGGACGCTGGCAGACTTGCCCCCTCTCCGGTTCATGACGGACCCCTCCACTCTGCTTGCAGAGAGTTCGCCAGCTCATGTGCCCAGCTGAGGACCTGCCCCAGTGGGCCCGAGCGGAACCCTCTGCCCCGGCCACGCCCAGGACGTCGGAACTGGAGTCTCACTGCTAGGGGGCAGGCCCTGGGACAAGGGGCCAGTGAGCCTGGCTGTGGGGACAGTTGCAGAAGGAAGGCACAGAAGCAGCCCTGCTGTGCTTCTCTGCCCCGCACCACCCGGGGTAGACAAGATAAGAGGGGACATGCTGGAATCCACCTCTGAGCTGGGCATCTCCCACCCCAACTTCCCTGCTCCAGGGGTGGCTGGACAGGTGTGAAAGGCCAGGATCAAGAGCATCCCCTTTGAGAGGGGCCTTGGGAGGTGGGGTGAGGCTGCAGGCGGGGGCGGGGCGGGAGAGCTCTGTTTGGCGCCCTTCATTCCATTAAATCCACGTTCTTCCCACCAGCTGCTAGCAGTTCCGCTTGGTTTCTGCCCCGACCCACCCCTGCCTTGCTGCCTTGCCCACCTCCTCACTTTAAAGTGGGGCTTTTAGGGACTTCCCTGGTGGCGCAGTGGTTAAGAGTCCGCCTGCCGATGCAGGGGACACGGCTTCGAGCCCTGGTCCGGGAAGATCCCACATGCCGCAGAGCAACTAAGCCCGTGCACCACAAATACTGAGCCTGCGCTCTAGAAACCGCGAGCCACAACTACTGAGCCTGCGCTCTAGACCCTGTGAGCCACAACTACTGAGCCCTCGTGCCACAGCTACTGAAGCCCGCGCGCCTAGAGCCTGTGCTCAGCAACGAGAAGCCACCGCAATGAGAAGCCCGTGCACCACAGCAAAGAGTAGCCCCCGCTCGCCACAACTAGAGAAAGCCCGTGCACAGCAACGAAGACCCAACACAGCCAAAAATAAATAAATCAGTTAATTAAAAAAAAAAAAAAAGGCGATGGAGGGGAGAAGGAGGAGGCACCTGAGCCCCCGCTGGAGGAAGGAGGAGGAGAGCGGCTGGGCTTCTTCCTGCCCGATTTCCCCTGCCGTCTCCTTGCCTTGACCTCGCCTGTCCAAACTGTGTGCGCCCGCCAGGGGCTTGGTGTCAGGGGTACGAGAGCGGGACAGCAGGGACCGCGGGCGGAGCAGGGCACTACCCGGCTGGGCCAGAAGAGGGAGCCGCTGCCTCGGGACCACCACGCTGCTCCGCTCGGAAGGAACATGGATAGATGCGGATGCGGCAGCCCCGGCGCGGCCACGATGGCGGCGCACCGCGGGGACCTCCGCTCGGCTGCGGGGCCTGAGCGCGCAGATGCGCCCAGAGAGGAGCCAGGTGGGAGGCAGAGCCTGTGCGACGTCGGGGTCAGCGGGTCTGGCCTTGGCGCCCCCGTCCCCCGCCCCCGGCTCCCACAGGCGTGCGCCGCAGCCTGGCTCTGGGCAGGTGCCTGGAGCTGGAGCGGGCGCGTGTGTCCGGCGCCCACGGGGGAGCGGGGACACACAGCAGCCCTTCCCCCCGCATGTCTTCCTGTGTCCCCACCTCTGTTCATGTAGCTCTTCTTCCCGAGCTGTTCCTGGGAGGTGCAGGGCATTTCCTGGGCGATTTTCTTACGAGTCAGTTAATGGGAAAATGCACCGAAGTCTTCAGGTTTTGATTCTTCGCCGTTGGGAGAGTTTATTAAAATCGGTGACAGCAGCCCTGCTGTGTGTTGGCCTTGGTGGTTCCTTCCTGGACAGTGGCTGGGCACCCCCCAGTGTGCCAGGAGCAAGGCAGTCCTAAGATGGAAGAAATGTCTGCTAGAGAAACGTGTGGGCCTCGAGGTCCCACACCTGGCGTCTCCACCCGTCTGAGGACATTTCCAGGACACCTACTGCATGGTGCTGTGCTCAGGATTCACGAGGAGCAAAGACAGATACATCTCTTGAAGGACAAAGGATGACAAACGCTGTGGAAGAGAAGCAAGGTCTCAGAAGGAATAAGTGGGCGTGGGAAGGATCCTGAGGGTCTAGGGTTGGGGGTCTGGGAAGGCTGTTCTGAGGCTGAGGTATGTCTCTCTCTCCATCCTAGCAAAGTTGCAGGGATCTGCTAGGCCCAGGGAGGGGGGTGAGCAGTTCAGTCACGGTGGTTTGAACCCTATTTCCGAGCTTGGTTGACGGTGCGATACAGTGTGAAAGTAACCCGCTGGCACCGGGGTCAGGAGACACGGCTTCTAGTCGTCAGCGGCCTCGGACCTGCTGTGTTTCTTGGTGGAATTCATGTCTTCCTTTTTTGCAGATGGAGGTAACACTGGGCACCCCGCCCACACACGGGTTTGTTGTAGGGCTGGATGGGGTCACGGGTGTGAGAGCCCAATGGTGAGGTCATGAGACCAGTGCGGGGAGGGCTGATCGGGACCTGCTCTAAAAGCCAGGGGTCACGTCAGGGAACGGCAGCAGGAATACCCAGACGTGGCTTTGCCCCCTCAAAGGGGTAGTGGGGGCGGGGCCGCTTTCTGTCCCCTCTACTGGAGCTCTGCTTGGAAGGGCAGATTCAGATCCTGCAGGTCCCAGAGGAAGAAGACAGAAAAGGAAGGGGAGCCCTTTGTCTAGAGGCCACACCTGTCAGAGAAGAAGACCTTAGGACACATCATTTAGCTTCTATTCACCCGAATTTTCTCATCTGTAAAATGGGCTAACAACTCCTACACTTCAAGGTTCTTGTGAGGCAGGCATAGAGCCTCAGGTCAAGCGATAGCTGGAAGGAGAGAGGAGCGCAGCGGTACCCGGAGAGTTAGGACTGGAGCCCGTGGGGACTGGGGAGCCACGGAGGGGGCACTGAACCCGTCAGGCTGCCGTGGAGCCTCAGACCTCAGACCGTGTTCAGATCACACCCAGGTCTCAGATCCACACGTGCGCGCACACAGTGCCTCACTCTCCTCAGATGAATGTGCATAGACCCAGACACCACAGTCTGCCAGGCGTACCCCTTTACGGAGGCTGGCAGGCCTGGTTTAGGTCTGTGTGCTCTGTGACCTTGGGCAAGTTCATCGCTCCGATCCTCAATTTGCTCCTCTATAAAATGGGAATAGTAGTATTTACATCATTGTGTTGTTAGAGTCCAGTGGAGGGTGTAGGGACAGCTGCCTTGGGGACATATTTCAAGCAAATCCATCCTATTTTCCATGATTCCACCCTCCCCCCACCTCTGCACTGGGCTGTCAATGAAACAGAAAAGCCCAGAAAGAGCTCAGTGACATCCTTGCTGCCCCCTGGACTCCCCAGCCACAGGCGTCAGGTTGCACTAGGGCCCCAGAAAGGCTACACGTTTATTAACTAAGCATTTTTGCCAGGAGGCAGGAGAGAGGCGGAGCTAAAGGAACCTGCATCCTGTGGCCTGAGAGTCCTGCTCAGCACCAGCAGTTTTGTCCAAGAAAAGCAAGACCTGAGTCCTTCCAAGCCCTAGTCTGTCCCCTGTTTCTGGGAGAGCAATGCCCTTTCAGAAGAGGGAAGACTGAAATCAAAATTTCCCTCAAGTTGCATCCATCCATCCATCCATCCTTCCTTCCATCCCTCCATCCCTCCATCCCTCCATCATCCATCCAAATGCCTACTCTGAGCCAGCACTATATTAAATGCTAGAGGCAGAAACAAAGAATTATGAAAAGTGACCCCTGCCCTCTAGATACTCCTGGTCTGGGAAACAGTTTGCTGCAGTGGAACAAGCAAAGATTTTTGGAGCCAAGAGGCCCAGCTTCAAATCCCAGCTCCCTCATTTACCACCAGTAAATGAAGCCTTAGGACACATCATTTAGCTTCTAGTTGCCCCAGTTTTCTCATCTGTAAAATGGGCTAATAATTCCTACATTTCAAGGTTCTTGTGAGGACAAAATGGGGTGACATGTAAAGCACCTAGGCTGAGTTAGGTGCTCAGGAACTAGGTTCCTTCCACGCCAGGACTTCCAAAACTGTGCACGGGTTAGAAGATGACTGTGGTGAGGAGAACATTCGACGGGTTTCACTGCAGCAAGATAACGGATTCATTATTTCATCTCGACTCTGGGCCCTCCCCAGTATGGAAACAGGCCTGTCTTAGGTAGGCTTTCCAGGTAACTTAGGGAGCCCTACCTGTTGTAAAATGGGGTCTCCTGCCCCCAGGAGTTCACCAGTTGTTCTGAATGCCCAGTGGGGGCTGAAGCTGAGGGGTTGGGTGGGCTTGAGTGAGGGAGTTCGGGTGTTAGAGGGAGGCGAGGTCAAACACGGCAGCTCTTCTCTCGTGAGGTGGAGGGGAGGTGGCATGTGTATCCCCAGGTCCTCGCAGAAAAGCCCCACATACTGTAGGCGTGAAGTAACACTTTTGACTGAATGACAGAGCTAGGAAATTCACCCTCTGCCCAGCCTGGTTTTCCTCCCTCTGGCGCCCCTTCCCGGAGAGGCTGGGTCTTCTGTTCCGAGTGGCTGCGGCCAGGTAATCACACGGACTTTGGTACCCCTCTGCAGCGAGCTGTGCAGTTGACACACGGTGGGGACGGGGACAGGGCATTGCAGCAGCTCGATCACTCCGGGCCCGCCGAGCACAGGGGAAACCGTGAGAATTCGGCCGGGGCCACGGCCCTTCTCCGCCCCAGCCCGCCTGGCTTGCTCTCCACGGGGAGCCTCAGGGAGATGCTGAGAGGGGCCTGAGACACTGAGCGGGGGGTGCTCGATGGAAAACTACAGACTGAGACCCGCGCTCCACACCCCAGCCCTGCGGGGAAGTTCTAGGACACACAGGGGAGGAACAGGCAAAGGGAAATTTCCCTTTCTCCTCACAGCTTCTCCTCCCCCCACCACCTGGGCCCGAAGAAGCATCTTTATTATCCGGAAGGGGGCACTGTCTGTCCTGAGTGAATGGCCCCGGACAGTCCTGTATGAGCACCGCGAGGACATCTCAGAAACAGCGATGAGGACCCCGTTCTGGAGAAGCTCACCGGGCACGTCGTGGGGACACAGATATTTATTCAACAAGTACCAGTTCACCACTGATGGCCGTCAGGCAATCAGACAAGTCCCAGCTGTGTGCTGAGTGCCCGGAGGTCCCCAGAGCATCGTCACTGCTGCCTGGGACACTCCAGCATCCCAGCCCCTGCTTCCAGACGACCCTTCAGCAAACATCACCAAGTGCCCTGAAGCACCGACAACACGCTAAGCAGTCTCCCAGACTGCCTTTCGCCCTCCCAGCAACTCTGTGAAGTAGGTGTTGTCACGCACCCTTGATGGGTCGGTAGACAGAGGCTCAGATGCTTGTCTGGCCGACAGACAAAGGAGGCGTCAAACCCAGGCCTGTCTACCTGCAAACCTGGGTCCTTTCTAGGTTCTTGAGGTGTTCTGGCACCTTCTCTAGGAAAATCCCAAGGAAGAGGGTTGTGGCTGTGAAGGTCCAGAGCCTTGCTCTGAAACCACAGAGGGCAGGTACTTGGTGGAAAAGTCCAGCAGTGAGTCACCTCCTCCCACCCCCTCGTCAGCGAGGCCAGTTCCCCTCCCGAGATCTCAGCTTCCAGCCTGGCTGTTGGTGGTGCCCATCCTACCACCCCGGTGAGAGAGGGCTGTGCCCACCGGAGGAGAAGGAGCCAGCGCCAGAGGGGGCACGGTGAGATGGGGGGGAGGGACAAGGGGCAAAGGTGGGGAGACGAGGGGGGCGTGAGTCTCCGAGCCCAGCTCTGGGGGGGTCGTCTTGGGACAGCGCCCGCCCGTGGGGGAGCTCTGGCCGGGAGGGAGGTGGGGAGGGGCTGGGGACAGAGGACTTGACTTTCCGAGCTTGGGTGTTGTAATCCTGGCTCACAAACTTTTGGCCTCAGTCCCTCCTGCTGCTGTGGTATTTCTCTGCCCCTCCACTTCCCAGTACACCAGCTCACACTCGAGTGTGTGTGCGCACACACACACACACACACACACACACACACAGAGTCGCTTTCTGTCTGGGGGTCCCAGGACCACGACTGGATGGGATTCTGAGCTGGGAGGCAGAGAAGGAGCGAAGGTGGGGGACAGTTTCCCTTTCAGGTCGGGTCTCCTAGCGGCTTCCCTGGGACTCTGTTGGGGCCGCGAGGCTTGCGGGACCCGGGGAGCCAGACGGGAGGAGGTGAGCTCCTCGCAGAGGGTGCGGGGTGGGTTGGTGGGGCGACACCTGGGAGGGGGACTGGGTGGCAGTGTGTGTCCATGCCGTGAGCGGGGCCAGAGGGAAGTCTGGTGTTGGGGAATCCTGGGACAAGGGGGTCACCCCAGCTCCTTTGCACCCTCTGCAGCATCTGAGCTGCTCAGGGACAAGCCTGGCTGGCGGAAAGTCCTGAGACGGGGAGGGGGCTGACTCCAGGGAGCAGGGGAGAGAGGAGCGACCCGGGCCAGAGAGCGAGAGGAGGGGGAGACAGACGGCGCCCCGCAGCTGGGAAGGAAGCGACCAGCAGAGGGGCCAGACCCGTCAGCCTCCCCGCGGGCTCCACACAGGGGTGCAGACGGCAGGGCGGCCTGTGCCCCGGGGGGCATCGGGGGTGCAGGCGGCCCACGGGGTGTGAAGGACTCAACGGGGGTCATGTTTTGGTGCTGTGCACACAGGTATGTGTGTGCAAGGGGACGTGACGGGAGCGGCAACAGCGTGTGTGCTGAACGGGGAGCTGGTATGTGGGTGTGGGCTGAAGTGGGGCTGGGACATCCAGGGCCTGGGCTGCTGCCCCCGGGGGCGCGTGGAGGGCAGCAGCATTTCCACCTGTGTCCGCTCCTCCGCCTACCTGTCCAGACCCTGAAAACAGTGAATTTGGGGCTTGTCAGCCTCCTGAAGGTTTCCTCTGCTTCTGGAGAGCACTGGCGTGTGGTGAGGTCCAGGCTGCCCCACATCCTGCCCCAGCTTAGCAGAGCAGATGGGCAGCAGGGCAGCTGGTGCTAGGGGTTGGAGAGGTGAGAGAGCTGGCGTGAACCCTCGGGACGGTGGAGACTTCTGAAAGTCATCGTGACTGAGGATAACACTGTGTTTAAGCATTCCTGGCAAACGGGCCGGGGGTAGAAGGGCACAGTAGAGGGGGGCAGGGAGGGGGGCAGGAGGGTGGGGTGCTCTCCTTTGGCCTTTAATCCCCAAAAGGAGAGCTCAGTACAGCTTTTATGTCTAACGTCCTCCTGGAAAGTTCTTCCTTGAGTCTAACTTGAGTCCCGCTTGCTGTAAGGTAAGCCTATTTCCCCTTGACTTGCCATGGCCCTGGGCCAGCTTCCCTTTTCACATGCTCTTGCTTTCATTCTGCCATTCCGGTTTTTCACTCTTACCCATAAATCATGCTCCTCTCAACAGCCTTTTTGAAAAAGAACAAACTTGTCACGTGAAGGTCAGCTCATCTGCGTTCTCTTCTCCCAAATCCTGCGCCCACCCTGGGCTCTGGACTTTGCTTCCTCAGCCTGTGTTCCCCTCTGGCTTTCCCTTCATTTACTCCTTTCCCAGGTGGGTCTCCCCCACCTCCAGCTGTTGAGGACAACTTGGCCCTGAAACAGCTGCCTCTGGTCTGGGGACAGTGAGGCTTGTCTCCTGGCCACCCCGTTGGTGACCCTATGCTCGGACCCCGAGCTGGGCTACGCGATGGCTTGGCGAGCAAAGGCAGTATCTCTCCTTGTCTTTTACGGATCTCATGCGTATACCCTGCCCTCCCAACACCACAGTTGAGTAGGGGTCATTCTCTCTTTCAGGAAGACTTAAAGCCCAGAGAGGAGGTGTGATTTGCCTAAGGTCACACAGCAACGTGGCCGCTCAGCTCCCCAGTTACTGTACTGGTAAGTTTGTTCAAACCATTCAAAAATGGTTTACTGAGCACCTGGGGGTGTCAGGGCCTGTTCCCTAATCTCTCTGGGCTTCATTTCCTCATTTATAAAACGGAGTTAATAGTAATTCTTCAAATATTTTTATGAAGATGAAACTTAATAATGCATGTGAGGATGTGTATCTTTTCAGCACAGTGCTGACTCAAATGTCAACTTCTTTTTTTTTTTTTAACCCTTTTACTTCAAAGGACAGGGACACAGGGGCTGGTATGCTGTTTCAGTCCTCCCTTTTCTCTGATACCCCTCAATCTTGAGGGGAACAGGTGTTGGACAAGAAATGGAGTCAAGTTTTTTGTTGTTGTTGTTGTTTGGGGTTTTTTGGCCGTGCTGTGCAGCACGCGGGATCTTAGTTCCCCAGCCAGGGATCGAACCCGTGCCCGCTGCAGTGGAAGCGCGGAGTCTCAACCTCTGGACCACCAGGGAGGTCCCCCGTTAACTTCTACTATTACCAGCCAGGTCTGGACCAGACCTTGGGTCTCCTGTTGGATGCTTCTTCATCCATGTTTCTGAGTCCATTCATTCATTGGATAATGATTCAGGGGTCAGTCCTCAGAGTCCCCCAGCCGCAATTCTGTAGCAGTATCCACAGTTGGTTCAGGTGCCCCAGGGGCCAAACCGCCCCGTTCTTTCCACCTGAGGCTTGGTTCTCAAAGCCCCTGGGGTGTGGCTGATCTCTCTGAACCTGGAGCTCTCTTTCCTTCCCTTCCTCCCCCGCCCCTTCCTTTACATCAGAGGGTGAGGCCTTTGATTCCACGGGGTGCCTCTCTCCGCGCCTGCCCTCCTGGGCTGACCTTGCCACGGAAGCCTCCGAGTAGGTCCCAGTACCAGGGTTTCACCCCGACATTCTTTCCCATTCCTGGGATAACCTGCACTCTCCAAGTCACCTTCAAAAATTTCCATGACCTCGGATGGCCCTGCCACACCTTTCTAACTGACTCGGGCTTGGGCTGCTGCCTGGGTTAAAAGGACCAACAAGTAAACACAGACTCTTCTTTTAATAAAAAGAATCCCTTGTGTTTCTCTAGAAACTTGGAGGAGCAGAGCCCTTGGTAGCTCCTGGTCACTTTGGTTCCCCACTGCCCCTTGGAGGCAGAAGCGGGGGGCCTGGGGGAGAGGACCCTTCAGCAGCCCGGCACGTCTTCCTGGCAGAAACAAGAGTGGAGGTGGCGGAGTGTGGGGAGGGAAGGCCAGCAAGGATTCTGGATAGAGCACGCATCGGTCTGTCTCCTGGCAGCAGATAAACAGCCCGCGAGAGGGACAGGGTAGAGCAGAGAGTAGCTGCTCTTTAGCAGGGCAGGGAGGTGGGAAGGGCAGTGACCTGCCGTGGTGAGCAGTCGCTTCTGGGTCTCCCTTGAGGGGACCGCTCGGATCCGGAGGTGAGCGCCCAAGTGAGGGTCCCTCCGGTGGCCACTTCTGCCACCAGAACCCCGCCTGCTCTCAGGACAGAGGTTCAAGAACCAGGGTCCCCTCGAAGGCCGCTCCTGTCCCGACCTGGCCTTGTGCCCCACCCTCCTCTGCCCTCCCAATCAGATGCCCGGAGTTAGCAGGCTCCCATGTTTACCCAGAGGCAATCGATCACGCTGGCACAGCTACGAGCACACAGCTGGCCCAGGGAAGACCATGCAGTTACCGGGCCACACCTGCCCTTTGACCTCCTGTTACCCCCGACAGCCTTTGATCCCTTCTGGCCTGGAGGCCGGAGGCTGGGCGGGTGACACCCACTGACACTGAGCAGCCGGGCAGAAGGGCCAGCGGGGACGGCAGCTGACTGTGAAGATCAGAAGAGACTTGGAATAAGAGTCCCCGAGCTTGGGTTTCAATCCCAATCTGGTCCTGAATGGTCTCAGGCAAGTCACTTCACCTGTCAAGGCCTGGATTTTTCCATCTGCAAAATGGGCAAACTAAGAACTGCTCCCTGTTTGTTCTCAGAGCTGTGAGAGCAAAGTGTAACTTTAGGTGTAAATATCAAGAATTTGGGAGGAAAATCAATAGTCTGACACTATTCGACAGCATTCCAGCAATAATGAAAGGTTAGGATGGAGAGAGCGGGGGTGACGGGTGTCCTTGGGGCTGCCCAGCTCATTCCTTCTTGTCCCCGCAGGCCGCGCCTCTCCTGCCGTCCTGCCCACTCCCCTCTGTAGCCTCCCAGCCCGTCCATGGCTGCAGACGACAGAAAAGTGGCAGTCCCCAAGGATGGGCCTTCTGTGGTCTCCTGGGTCCCTGAGGAGGGAGAGAAGTTGGACCAGGAAGGCAAGGACCAGGTGAAGGATCGGGGCCAGTGGAGCAACAAGATGGAGTTCGTGCTGTCCGTGGCCGGGGAGATTATCGGGCTGGGCAACGTCTGGAGGTTTCCCTACCTCTGCTACAAAAACGGGGGAGGTGAGTTCACTCTGAGGTGGGGAGAGCAGCGCCCACCTGGGCACCTCCTGCCTGGGCAGTGGAGGGAGGCTGGCAGGGAGCTTGACTCCAGCATCCCCCCGCTGTGAAATGGGGACGCTTCCTCACGGTGAGCTCCTCGCAGCTCACACTCTGGGCCACCCTTGCCAGGCACCGTGCTCGATACAAAGCACAACGCACTCCGGGTTACACTCCAGCAAAGGGCAGCAGACCACAGACAGATACGTCCACTGTGGTCTGTCACATGGTGGGGAGCGGACGGGCCAGAAGCAGAGCAGGGAGGAGGGGCGGGGAGGGGCGTGAGATGGGAAGCGAGGGGACAGGAAAGGGTCCGTCCGGGAGGTGGCCTTTGAGCCCAGACTTGAAGGAGGTGAAGGAGCCAGTCTCAAGGATGCAGTTCAAGTGAAGAACATTCCAAACGCAGGGGATGGCAAGGGGACAATGACAGGCGGGAGAGGAGCCAGAGGTCGGGGCTCAGTCCCTCCGGGCCCTGCTCTAGTGACATGGGAGCCACTGAGGAATGTTGATCAAAGAAATGACATTATCTTGTCTATGTTTTTTTTTGTTTTTTTTTTTTTTTTTTTTTTGCAATACACGGGCCTCTCACTGTTGTGGCCTCTCCCGTCGTGGAGCACGGGCTCCGGACGCGCAGGCCCAGTGGCCATGGCTCACGGGCCCAGCCGCTCTGCGGCATGTGGGATCTTCCCGGACCGGGGCACGAACCCGCGTCCCCTGCATCGGCAGGCGGACTCTCAACCACTGCGCCACCAGGGAAGCCCTATGATTTTTTTTTTTAATTCAAGAAACAATTTTATATTTTTCAGCACTGGTAGTAAAAATGAGCAGGGGCACGGTGGGGAGGGATCAGAGTCACCTTTGTAAGTGTACAATTAAGTGGTTTTAGTATGTTCACAGACTCGTGCAACCATTACCACGACTGATTCTAGAAAATTTCCATCACCCCCAGAGAAGCCCTGTGCCTGTTAGAAGTCACCCCCGAGCCCTCTCTCCGCCAGCCCTGGGCAACCACTCATCTACCTCCTGTGGCTGTGGATTTAACCTATTTGGAATGTTTCACATAAATGGAAGAATTCATTTAGATGAGTTTATGTGTGACTGGCCAGATTCATTTTTGCCTTTTGAAAATAACTGTATTCCTCTTGTGGAAATGATATATGTGGATATTAGAAACATTCCAGAAAGGTAAAAAAGAAGGAACATTCCTGTTTAAAAATAACCAGTTTAGAAAATCCTTCTAAACACTGTTTCTATTTAATTTGACAAATATTTAGTGAACATCTACCACGTGTCTTGCTCTCTGTTTTATTTATTTATTTAAAAAAAATTATTTATGTATTTTATTTTCGGCTGCGTTGGGTCTTCGTTGCCGTGCGCGGGCTTTCTCTAGTTGCGGCGAGCAGGGGCTACTCTTCGTTGCGGTGCGCGGGCTTCTCATTGCGTGGCTTCTCTCGTTGCGGAGCACGGGCTCTAGGCGCGTGGGCTTCAGTAGTTGCAGCATGTGGGCTCAGTAGTTGTGGCTCGCGGGCCCTAGAGCACAGGTTCAGTAGTTGTGGTGCACACGGGCTTAGTTGCTCCGCGGCATGTGGGATCTTCCCGGACCAGGGCTCGAACCCGTGTCCCCTGCATTGGCAGGTGGATTCTTAACCACCGCGCCACCAGGGAAGCCCCTTTTATTCATTTATTTGATGAGGACCATTTTTTAAAAGTCTTTATTGAATTTGTTACAATATTGCTTCTTTTATTTTACGTTTTGTTTTTTGGCCACATGTGGGATCTTAGTTCCCTGACCAGGGATCGAACCTGCACCCCCTGCATTGGAAGGCAAAGTGTTAACCACTGACCACCAGGGAAGTCCCTTGCTCTCTGTTTTAAAACTTATAGTTCTTACTGCAAATTGCCTAAACCAATGACTCCAAAGAAATAGAAATGGGACTTCCCAGGCAGGCCAGGGCTGGGGTGAGAACTAACGAAGGGGGAGGACGTGGTGGCTTATTCTTGCCCCGGCCGCAGTGTCACGGACATACAGGTGGCTATGACCAAAGATGATCTCGTCAGAGCCCTTGTTCCACAGAGGAGGACAGGGGCCCAGAGACCTCAACCACTTGCCTGGGACCACGGAGCTGGTTGGCAGCAGCAGGCCTGGGCAGACTCACCAATCCGTCTTTGCTCTCACATGTTGCTATTGGGAGGGCAGATGGTACAAGAGTTTGGGAGGGCAATTTGGAAATGCCGGTCAAAGACCTTAAAAATGTTCATCCCTGGGACTTCCCTGGAGGTCCAGTGGTTAGGACTCTGTGGCGCTTCCACTGCCATGGGCCCAGGTTCCATCCCTGGCCGGGGAACTAAGATCCCGCATGCCTCGTGGCATGGCCAAAAAAAAAAAAAGTTTATTCTGAAAAGGTGGAAACAACCCAAACGTCCATCAGTGGATGAATGGATAAACAAAATGTGACCTATAGTGACACTGGGTAGTTATTTAGCCTTGGAAAGGAAGGAAATTCTGATACATGCTGCAACACGGATGAAACTTGAAGACATTATGCTAAATAAGTCAGTCACGAAAGAATAAATACTGTAGGATTCCATGAGGTGCCTAGAATGATCAAGTTTGTAAAGACAGAAAGAGGAAGGGTGGGTGCCGGGGCTGGGGGAGGGGCAGGGGAGTGAGTGTTGAAAGGGACAGAGTTTCAGTTTGGGAGGATGAGAAAACTCTAGAGACGGACGGCGGTGATGGTTGCACAACAGTGTGAATGAACTGAAAGCTGCTGAGCTGTACACTTAAAAATGGTTAAAATAGTAAAAGTTATGTTACGTACATTTTATGACAGAAAAAGCAAAAAAAAAAAAAGGTCCATTTCTCTTGCCCTCTGACTCAGCAGTTCCTCTGCTGGAAGTTTAAACTAAGGAGCAGAGTAGACAAGTGCACGAGAATGTGGGCAACGGTCCTCACCGCAGCAGGCTAGCAGAGGAGCGGCCTTGTCTGCAGGGGGCCCAGTTCAGACCAGAGCCTGAGGGAGGGGAAATGCCCTCTGAAAACGATTACAGGGAAAATCGTTTTCCCAAGGTGTTTTTGTTTGTTGGTTTCTCTCGAAAACGTAACAAACTCGATGATTTAATAAGCATATCAAATTATACAGAACACGTTTTCGGTTCCAAAAAGAATAAATGGACTAGATCTGTGAAGCACACTGAGAAAATACATAGGGCATATATTAGAGTCTCCATCTACATTATCATTCATTTCCCTTCGAAGGTCTTTCCTATGCCGGGTGGGGCGCGGACTGGAAACTTTCCGCCGGGCCCTGCTCACAGACAGGAGGAAGCTGCTGTCTTGGGCCCCTGGGGGCTGCGGGGGGCGGCTGAGTGGTTGGCTGCCAGCTCAGCCCCCTTCCCCCTCCTCGGCAGGAGCCTTCTTCTTCCCCTACTTCATCTTCTTCTTCACCTGCGGCATCCCAGTGTTCTTTCTGGAAGTGGCGTTGGGCCAGTACACCAGCCAGGGCAGCGTCACAGCCTGGTGGAAGATCTGCCCCCTCCTCCAGGGTGAGTGCGTTCCAGCCACACCCCACCCCCCCACCCCCCCCACCCCCCCACCCCCCGGCCATCACCCTCCCTGCTTCCTTCATCCACCCTGTGCTGAGGGCTGCAGAGGAGCTAGGACGTGTCATCAGGCTTCCTGGGGCCCGAAGCTTCTAGAACCTGGGTGGAAGCAGTCTCCAGGAAGGATGATACAAAATTATAACTGGGCACAACATGAGGTGCAGAGTCTTGGGAGGAGTCCTTGCCAGTGAGGAACCCTGAAGCTGAGTCTTCACAGCTTCGCAGGAAACGTGCTCCCGAGCGCGTGGCCTGGTCCCAGACACGCCTCCGCGGGGTATAATCATGGTGATGACGGTGATGAGGTGCCAGGGCTCACGTCAGCACGTCACACGCGTTTGCGTCCTCACCTAGCCCTCCAGGAGCGTCTGCGTTACCCTCGTAAGATGAGAAAATGAGGCCATTCGCTAACGCAGGTCTCCGTGGGTTTGTGCTGTGTCCTGGGTTAGGGACTAAGCTGGTCCCAGCCCCCGCCCTCCCTCTGGGGCTCTGCTGGCACTGATGTGAGCAGTGGGGATGTCCTCTTCCACCCTCTGTTCAGCTGATGGCGCCCTGGCGGCCAGTGGGAAACCCAGGGGCCTTCTGGTCCCCGAGCGGCTCCTCGCAGGGTTGCGGGGGAGGGAGGACTCTGCCTCGGACGCCAGGCCCTAAGGGGCCGGGCCCAGGACAGGCCTGTCTGGGGGCCGCCAAGCCTCCGCTGGACGGCGTGGACGTGGTGGAAGCACGCTGGCTCCTGAGCAGACGGGGAGCCTGACCAGGGGCTGGGCGGCGGGGCATGGCTCGTCTGGTGCTTACCCCTCTTGGGGAGTCAGATGGTTTTGTGGGGTCCTTGGGGGTCCATGTGGTGATTTGGGGGGTCCCTGTGGGGTCTCTGGGATGATTTCCTCGGATCCTTGGGGGTCCGTGTGGGCTGTGTGTGGTCCACGTGGAGTCTGTCCTCGGCTTGCTCCCTGGGGTCCACGGCCCCATCGAGGCTACCCGGGTCCTTGCCTGATGCCCACACACGCGTGGGTTCCCTCCACCCTCCAGAGGCTCGGATGCCTAGTGAGACCCGAACTCAGGAACCTCCTGCCTCTGGCCTCGTGCCTCTGTTCCTCCCGTCCCTTGCGACTTCACAAGTGATGCTGATTGTCACAGAAAAACCAGAGAAAGAAAAGAACTTTTAAAAGTGAACTGAAATCTGTCACCCAGAGACCCACCTGTTAACCTCTGGACGATGCTCCTTCCGGAGATTCTCTCATGAAAAAACAAATGCATTCAGATATACATCATAAAACTGGGAGAATGCCTAGGGTGGTGCTCTGTCACCTGCTTTTCTTACTTAGAAAGATAAGGAGTAAAGGGCCTCTCAGGCCCTGAATGAGCCCCGCGGGGTCTCTGTGGCCCCCGTCCTTCCAGCACGGTGGGCGGCCCCCAGGCTGACGCTGGTCTCTGGGACCCCCTTGTTACTTCCCTCCCCCCACAAGGCATTGGCCTGGCGTCTGTGGTCATCGAGGCCTATCTGAACGTCTACTACATCATCATCCTCTCCTGGGCCCTCTTCTACCTGTTCAGCTCCTTTACCTCCGAGCTGCCCTGGACTGCCTGCACCCACTCCTGGAACACAGGTACTTGTCGTGTCGGCCCTGGGATGGGGCAGCTGGGGCCGGGCGAACAGTGATGGAGCTCCTGGCAGAACAGCCCCCAAGCCGAGCTGGGCAGGCACAGGTGGCCACTCTGCTGGCCGACCCCGTGTGGGATCTCCAACCAGCCGCCAGGACAGCCGACAACCCGGTGGGACAGTGGGTGACAAGCGGCTGCCAGGCGCTAACACCCCCCAACGTCCACCCACCGAGCCAGTGTTCACTGCGGGCCTACTGTGTGCCAGACCTTCAAGACCCGGCGGTGGGCCCGGTTGATCCGGCCCAGCCCGCACCAGGGACAGTCAAGCGCTGGGAACAGACGAGCGGACAGAACAGTGGCAGATTTCGACGGGTGACCACGGAAGGACGGGAAGGGGCCTGCATGGGGACCACTCCCGGCGGGGCCGTCCCGCGAGCCCATCCCCCCATCGCTGGGGAGTGAGGTGCACACGTGGGCATGGGGGCCTGCCTGAGGTCTGGACAGGGTCAGAGGTGGCTGGCAGCATGGCCAGAGGAGCAGCCAGCTTCACCAGGACGAGAGCAGTGTGAGGCGCACAGGGACGGGGGCTGGTCACCCGAGCCACCCGAGCCGGGACTCCTGATGCTGGAAAGCGGGGGCTCCAGATGAAGCTCTGGGGACCGGGAATGCGAAGCCAGAGGGGGGTGGACGGGGTGTGAGGGCGCCTCTGCCCGCCTGGCCCGCTGCTGACGCCCCTCTTGTCCCCTGCAGAGCACTGCATGGACTTCCCGAACCGCTCAGCAGCTGGCGCGGCGGCCCCGCCCGTGAACTTCACCTCCCCCGTCATGGAATTCTGGGAGTAGGTGCCCGGCCTGGAGGCCGCCTCCCGGGGGCCCCAGGCGGAGGGAATTTGGATGTCTGGGGCCCGGGACTGGGGGTGCAGGTGTACACCTCTCTGTGCATGCTTTCCAGCACTCACGTCACTAGGAGATGAGGGACCCTCCACACCTACCGTCCACACCCTCACGCTCGCCCCGCATCCACCTGTGTCCACCTGGACTCACGCGCGCGTCCACGTGACTTGCACCGCACACATGCCTTCTTACAGTCACCCACCCGCATCCACACGCCCGCCTGCACGTAGACGGCCACGGCCGACGGCCAGCGCGAGCTGAGAATAGTCTGCGCCAGCTCCGTGTGCCCTGATGTCCTGGTGGTGGCTTGAAATTGGCCGACGTGGGAGTATTTACACCACAGGAACTGGCAAATTTCTACACTCACGCCTGCACCCTCCACACGAGCACTTGCACCCCAGCGTCCACACGTGTCCACCCTTGCGCTTATACAAGTCTACCCGCCCTCACACTTACCTTGGCCCACAGGTACTCACCGACACTCTCCCCGGGGCGCCCTCCCGGCATCCACGCCGCCCTCATGCCCACCGACCCCAGCACACACGTGTTCCCATCACCCCAGTCACTCTTCAGATGCTGACGCCCATCCAGCCCCTCTGTCTGCTTCCCGAGCACCTGCTCATCAACTGCCCGTATGGGTCTCTGCTCCCCACGGGCTCGAGCTCGCTCGGACGCTTACTGCCCTCACTCTCTGTCTCTATCTCTCTGACAACAGAGAAAGCTGAATGAGTTAGACAGATATCTATGGGATTACGTGGCCGTCTAATGGCCAGGGGCTTAGAGACCACAGGTGGGAACGTGCTGGCCATGGGGCAGGGGAGGGGTGGGGGCAGGGAGGCGTGGACTCTGAGACCCATGGGGTCAGCTCTGAGGATGAGGACACCTGATGGCGGAGGCCACCGTCCCCTCGGCCTCACCTGGTTGTGTGTCTCCCCGTCCGCAGGAGACGTGTTCTGGGCATCAGCTCCGGCATCCACGACCTGGGGGCCCTGCGCTGGGAGCTGGCCCTCTGCCTCCTGCTTGCCTGGGTCGTCTGCTACTTCTGCATCTGGAAGGGGGTCAAGTCCACGGGCAAGGTAAGGGGTCCTGTCTCCGGGACCACTCTCTGTGGCCCCCAGGGTCCATGGGGACACACATGGCACGCCTCTGGAGACCTGAAAGAGAAAGCAGTGAAAGGGAGAGGCCTGCTGAGAACAGGGGACGTCGCGGGAAGGCAGGGTTTAGCTCAACACAAGGGAAGGCTTTCTTTTTCGGTATGACTTTCAAAGGCCTGTTTACGTAAGTGACGTGCAGAGCAAAATAAGAACCATGAAAGTCCCAGTGTCAGAGCTGAGCCACCAGCGGGCTGGAGGGGTGTCTGCTCATCCCTGTCAGCGTTTTGCTGGTCGGCTTCTAGCTTCCTTTATACGCATGTGTGTGTGTTGTGTGAATATCGCACAATCAGGATCACACACTCGTACGACGTGCTTGTCTCGTTTAACAACACACCAAGACCACGTCTAGGATGAAGTGGCAAACAGAACAGTCTTTGAGGTGGCGGGTTTCCAACCTCTGAAGGAGCTCAGGCTGAGGGTGGACACAGTGGCCTGTTGTGTGTACGGAGTTCACACTGGAGCATCATTTCCAACCCAGGGAGTCTGACATTGGTGCTCCACGCTTGTTACCCCCGGGAACAGACAGGGCCCCACCTTCCCTGATTAGCCCCTCCCAAAGCAGCCTCCCCCTTCCACGGATTGTTGTAATAATGATAACATAAAAATAGTAGTAATAACGACATGGACAGTGCCGCCCTCCCGGGGAAGGGGCAGAGTGGAGCCCCCCGTGTGTCTCCCGTCCCCCAGAGCTCAGGCCAATGCTGCTCCCCCAGCCTTAAGCCTGGAAAAGTTCAGTCTAAATTTCCCCACTGATCACTGTACAAACCTGCTCACCTTCCCCCTGGGCAGGGGAGTCCCACCCTCTTCAATGGGGCAAGGGGCGGGCGAACAGCCGGGATAAGGGATTAAGAGAGACCAGAATCTGGATTCAAAAAGAGTTCTTGAGGGCTTCCCTGGTGGCGCAGTGGTTGAGAGTCCACCTGCCGATGCAGGGGACACAGGTTCGTGCCCCGATCCAGGAAGATCCCACATGCCGCGGAGCGGCTGGGCCCGTGAGCCATGGCCGCTGCGCCTGCGCGTCCGGAGCCTGTGCTCTGCAACGGGAGAGGCCACAACAGTGAGAGGCCCGCGTACCGCAAAAAAAAAAAAAAAAAGAGTTCTTGAAATGTTACGGGTGGAAACTCATACCCCTCCCTGTCCTTCCTCCTGTCCCTTTGCCTCGCTGATGTGTGTCTCATCCTCTGCTGGGGAGCCCCAGACACCCCAGAATATGTAAAGGAAGGGGTGGGAAGTTTCCTGTGCTCACCCCTCCTCCGAGGCGGCTCGCGCTGCCTGGGGAAGGGTGACCTTGGTCTTCTCCCCTGCAGGTTGTCTACTTCACAGCGACGTTCCCCTACCTAATGCTGGTCATCCTACTGATCCGGGGCATCACCCTGCCCGGAGCCTACGAGGGCATCATCTACTATCTAAAACCAGATTTGCTTCGGCTCAAGGACCCCCAGGTAGGAACCTCACTGGGGACTGTTTCCCCAGGCATCTCCCGCCCCAAACCAGATCTGGAGTTTTGAAAACCTTTGATTGCTTTTCGCTGTTTAGAGGCAATCTGTGCCCACTGGAGGCAAAAGTAGATAATAGAGAAGACAATTATGAAAAAGGAACTAAAACCTCTCATAACCCCACCACTCAGCTATAACCTCTGTTAGCATTTTAGTATATTTCCTTCCAATATTTTTTTCTATCTGGTGTGTGTGTGTGTGTGTGTGTTTTCATGTAGTTGAGACAATTATTCATGGAGATAAATATATTTTCACTTAAATTATAGTGTAAGCATCTTCCTTGTTATTAAACCCATTTGTAAATGTCATTTTATCATTTGCATAATGTTTCCTCCGTCCCCCATCCATCCGCTCACTCATCCAGCCAGGATGTACTGCAGTCCCATAAGTCCAGGTAGCTCTCTAGAGCTGGTGTGGGCAGCGGGCGGACAGACCCGGACATATGACCTCTGGGCATCCACACCTAGGGCAGGTGTCGGCTCTTACTCAGTTCTTCCCCGTTCCTGCACATTTAGGTCATGTATTTTTTTTTTTTTTTTATGATTGTACAGACAGCTGCGAGGAACACCTTGTGTTTAAATCTCTGACCACATCTCTGATTATTTCCTGACAGTAGTCAGACGTAGAGGTGGGATTAAAGTCAGGGAGCACGCACCTTTTAAGGCTCTTGACGTGTGCTGTGGACTTTGACCGTCCGTGTTGGTGGGTACCCTTCCTTCTGTGGCCCATGAAGACTGAAGTAGAATTAATTTTGACCTTTGATAGGTAAAAGTAGTAGCATGTTGCCATTTTCATTTTTTTTTTTACTAGTGCGTTGTTGGACATTTTGCCCCTCTGGACTTGTCTGAGCACATTCTTTGCCCCTCCCACTCCCCCCCCTCCCCGTGGAGTCTTGGTGTCTTCTCTCTGTATTTGAAGGCCGTGGCCTCTGCCCACATGGCTGCCTGGGGGCACCTGCAGGTTGAGGGCGGCCAGGTCCTCAGCTCCGCCCTGCAGACAGGTCTCCTTCTCTGGTTCACCGTCTGTGGTGAACCAACTAGAAGTTACAGTCACGCGCACCGACGTGGTGCGTGCTCAGTGCCCAGGGGAAGAGGATGCGTTAGTGGGCGTAGGCTGTAACGTGGGCTCTGCGGGGACGGAGGGGCCGCTGGTTGTGGAGGTGCGGGGCGGTCACTGCTCCAGGCCCTGGCGGGCTCCCCCCATCTTCCCACCGCTTCCTCGGGGTCTCCTGCAGGTGTGGATGGACGCAGGCACCCAGATCTTCTTCTCCTTCGCCATCTGCCAGGGGTGCCTGACGGCCCTGGGCAGCTACAACAAGTACCACAACAACTGCTACAGGTGAGCGGGGCGCAGGTCCTGGGAGGGGGCCTTCCTCCGTTGTGAGCAGGGGCCCGAAGCTGTGGTCCCCTTTCCAGACCTGGTCTTTCTCCCTCCCTTTCTTCTCTTCACCTTCTGGTACCTGGTCTTGGGCTCCTTTCCCCCACCTCCTTTCCTCTGTCCTCTTTACCGCTCACCGTCTTTGGATGTCCCCCCCACGATGGGTTTCTTTCTCCCTTTTCCTTCCCATTTTCTGCAGGGACAGCATCGCCCTCTGCTTCCTGAACAGCGCCACCAGCTTCGTGGCCGGGTTTGTGGTCTTCGCCATCCTGGGCTTCATGTCCCAGGAGCAGGGGGTGCCCATCTCTGAGGTGGCCGAGTCAGGTGGGCGCTGCTTTGCTGCCTGGGGCCGGGGAGAAGGAGGGGCAGGGGACAGGAGGCCAGGGGTCCCAGAAGCTGCGTACTGTAGGAACCTTTCAACATCAGGCGGCCGTGCTAGGCACAGAGAAGAACCCCAAAACCAGGGGAGGGAGGAGGGAGGCGGGGACGGGTGGGAGGACGGACGCACGAGTGGAAAGCGTGCTCCCCAGAGCAGCAGAAGAGCCAGCCGGCCCTCGGGAACCAGCGCACGCACGTACGCAGGCGCGCGCACACGCAGGCACGCACGCACGCAGGCACGCACGCAGGCGCGCGCACATGCGCTCGAACACCGGGGCGGGCTCCTGATGGCGTCTGTACCCGGCAGGCCCCGGTCTGGCCTTCATTGCCTTCCCCAAGGCTGTGAGCATGATGCCCCTGTCCCAGCTGTGGTCCTGCCTCTTCTTCATCATGCTCATCTTCCTCGGGCTGGACAGCCAGGTTCGCCCCCGCCCCCGCCCGCCCTGCGACCCCCTTACTAGCTTCTGCGTCCGCCGCCATAACCTCCCCGACCTCGCTGGCCCCCGACCGGACTTCCCAGCCCTGGCCCCGGCATCCGGGGCCTGTCCTTGAGGCTGGTCGGGGGACGCCCGGCCTCCTTTTCCGGGAGGGGCCACCTGCTTTGCTCCCCCAGGCCCGACCCTTCCGCGCGCAGATGTGGACGCGCCCTCCCAAACCTTCGGGCCGCCCAGCCCCGCCCAGCCAACCCTCGCGGCTGGCACCTTCCGTGGTGGAGACGAGGCTGAGGCAGGGTTGGCCTCACCCCGGTTCTGGCCCCATGCACTCTGTGGGCCAGCGTGGGGTTGGGGAGCGAGGAGGCAGCGGCCCCTCTTACCAGCCTCCTCCGGCCCACAGTTTGTCTGTGTGGAGTGCCTGGTGACAGCCTCCGTGGACATGTTCCCCAGGCAGCTCCGGAAGAGCGGGCGGCGGGAGCTCCTGATCCTTGCCATCGTGGTCCTGTGCTACCTGATCGGGCTCTTCCTGGTCACCGAGGTGAGTGGCGGGGGCGGCCTGCAGGCTGGCGACCCCCTGACACCCTCAGAGCCACATTCCCCTCGCCTGCCCGGCCCTTCACTGCGAGGTTGGAGGGACCACATGGCGGAAACTTCCTGTGTTGGTTCCCTCTCCTTTGGTTTCAGGTGACAGAAATCAAACAAGTTGGCTTAAGCAGGAAGGTGAATTTTTTTGGTTAGGAAACAGAAAAGTCTAGAGATGCTTCGGTTTCAGGCACGGTTGGATCCAGCAGCTCCAATGGCATCCTCAGGGATGCTCCCCTCTATCTCCTGGCTTCCCTTTCCTCTGGTGATGTCATTCTTGGGCAGATTTCCCTCCTGGGATGTTACAGACAGCTCTGGGCAGCTTCAGGGTTCCCTTCTGCCACCAGCCAACCCCTGGGGGGATAGGGCTCTTTCCCTGAGAATTGGCCATTGCTCTTCTTTAGGCCTGGAGCAGGGAGGGGCGCACACTCAGAGTGAGGTGGCCGTAACTCGGCAACTTCCGGAAGGTGGGATGCTGGATAGACAGCACAGTGTATGTGCACCACAGTCCCCGGGGTCCTCGCAGATGTCAGAGATGTTGTCAGATGAGGGCAGGGAGGCTGGGAGTCAGGGACAGGCGGGCAAGCTCTTTTTGGCTGCAAGGGATGAATTCCCTGGACCGGGCAGGGTGGCCTCCCAGATGGGCTCCTGTCATCTCGTGTGGGCTGGGGCATGTCCCCTGCCCCCCGGCCGAGGTCTCACTCTGCCTCTTGCCCCACAGGGCGGGATGTACATCTTCCAGCTGTTTGATTATTACGCCTGCAGTGGCACGTGCCTGCTGTTCCTTTCCGTGTTTGAAGTGATCTGCATCGGCTGGGTGTACGGTAAGTGGGTGGGTGGGGGAGGCTTGGGGCCATGCGAAGGGCAGGATGTGCCCAGGGTGAGGACGGGCCCGCCGGTCTCTGCGGGTCTTTGTGCTGCTGTCCTGGTCCTTTTTACTTGAGGAGTTTAGCCGTTGCTGGGAACCCAGGTGTTTCTCATTACGGCAGTGGAGCTGGGCTAATGACCACGGAGTTCTTTGAAGAGTGAGAATGATTATAAATAACCGTGCACAGCTTTCTGGATGCAGAGGCTGTTGGAGGCCTTCTCCCGTGGGAATCCTAGTCAAAAGGGACCTCCAGGGCCACTTAGTCTGATCCTTCAGAGATTCCCACATGCGCTTTCAAAGTCATCACCCAGGCTTTGCTTGAACACTTCCATGGACAGGAAGCTCATCCCCGTGTTTTTGACGTAGCCTTTTCTGTTGTGGTGGTCGTGCATTTCTTTCTGATACTTTGGTGAATTCTGGCTTCCACTGACTCCCACCAACAGCCCCGCCCCCTCGGCACGGAGGAAGTCAGCCAGCGGTGCTGACCACATGGTATCCAGGCTGTTATCGTTCCTGATGACGGCGGCGGCGGCCTGGGGTGAGGTTAGAGGAGAAGCCTTTATGTTCCGAGCACTGCACTGCCGAGTGCCGAGTGCTGTCTCGTAATCTGCACCACAGCCCTTCACAGGGGAAACCGAGGCTCAGAGAGGTTGGGTCCCTTGCCTGTGCTCACACAGCAGGCAGGTGGAGGAGCCGTCATCATGCCGCAGGTCCCTCTGGCTCCACCGCACCAGCTGGGGGAACGGATTGTCAGTGTGCCAAAGCTCAGGGCAGAGAGGGTGCGTGGGTACCATGCAGCAGGGCCTCAGGACGAGCCCCGAATAGGAAGGGTTTTATCTTGCTACCCTAGGCCTTCCTCGTTGGCGTCCTTCCCACCCCACGTGTCTCCTACCTTTTCGCTCTGATTTCCCCACTGCTTTTCGACACTTGTTCTCAGAGAGGATCTGACAAACTCGATCACAGCGAGGTGTAAACGGCTGATAATATGTCACACCTACAGCAGCGGTATCTGCTTTTCATCTGGGGGGAGGTTAAGAAGCCAAAGGGTCGGCTGTCTAACGGTGGCATTTCGCAGTGTTCCTTTTGTGGTGGTGAGGGGGTGGCTAGAGGGCTCCCAGGCCTTTCCCAGTCAGTGGCTCTTTACTTCTTAGAAGGTGGAGCAAATGTGGAAACCTAAGGACATGAAACCAAGTGCGGGAGGCAGTGTTTCCATGGCCACAGCCCAGCCCCCTTCTGTGCTTCACTGGGAGCACAGAGGGGCCCCCTGGAGTCTGGGGTGCAGGTGCTGCCCCCACCCTACAGGGCTCAGCGCTGGGCTCGAGCATCATCGGCTCCCTTGGTGTTTTGCTATTTTTACTTGAAGCCGAGTTCACCTCTGCGACGCAATAAGCATGTGTATAGCCGCTGAGCCCCGTTTGGGCTCACACCCTCCTCTGTGTTAGGACTGGGGTCTTCATCCGCAGACCTGAGAGCAGAGAGACACTGGGAGGTTAGGGGCTCTCGGTTGGTGGCCGCCTCCCCGCCTCCAGTGTCACTCACGCGTCCAGATCCAGGTTCCCCACCACGGTGCGGGGAGGCGGACGAAGCAGGTGAGTCCTTCCCCGAGCCCACCCGCCGTCCCCTTCCTGTCCTCACATTCTCCCCCCACCCACCTGGTCAGGGGCCGACCGTTTCTATGACAACGTGGAGGACATGATTGGCTACCGGCCGTGGCCCCTAGTGAAGATCTCCTGGCTCTTCCTGACCCCGGGCCTTTGCCTGGTATGTGCCCTCCAGCACCACCCCCCCCATCTCCTCCTGCCTCTAGCCATCTCGGGGCACGGGCAGAGTTCTGGGGCTCCTTCCCTCCTGCGCCTGCACAGTTACCTGCAGGGGCTGCTTCGTGCCCTCTTATGTGCTGGTTCCCCGCCCCCCTTTTCTCACCCGTCTCTTTGCTTTACCAGCACTACCATCTGGTCTAGTTCCTGCTCCATCCCTCCCTCCCTCGCACCTCCGTCTGTCTGTCTGCCTGCGTGATTTCCCAGCTGTTGGTCTCCCCTCCCTGCCTCTGAGCCCGCGGTCTGTGACGCACTTGTAGAGGGAGCCTCTGCTCTCCATCTCTAGAGGCGCCAGTGTGTTGGTGTTTAACTGCTCCGTCCCGAGGAGAGGGTTTCCCGGGCTCCTCCTGCATCTGCGTCCTCCCGCTCTCTTTCTAGGCCACTTTCCTCTTCTCCTTGAGCAAGTACACACCTCTCAGATACAACAACGTCTACGTGTACCCGGCCTGGGGCTACTTCATCGGCTGGCTCCTGGCTGGCTCCTCCATGAGCTGCGTCCCACTCTTCGTCGTCGTCGCCCTCCTGAAGACCCAGGGTTCCTTCAGGAAGGTAGGGGCTGGGGAAGTGGCGCATCAAAGGAGGGCACCGAAGGGGCTGGACTCTGGGCAGGACACCACGGCCGGGCCAGCTCTGAGTGCCGGGCTGCCCTTCGGTCTAAGGGAATTTTAAGGAGAAGGACCTTTGAAGAAGGGCTTCATTTTCAGAAATGTTCAAGAGTCCTAGAGTCCTAGACCTTCAGCATCTGACCTCCAGCAGATCATCTGGGCAGGTTGACCAAGGGCAGCTGTCAAGGGGTTAAGGGGGAAAGTAAGTCACAAATAAGAACACAAGGTGCCAGACGCAGAGGGTCATAGAGCACAGATTCCTGCTCTTGGAAACTGGGACCAGCAGCCATGGTTCATCCACACAGGCTCCCGGCTTCTCTCCTCCTCTCAGCCCTGCCTGTGAACCATATGCAAAAGGCTCCCTGTTTAGGCTTCGGGACATGTCTTCCTGGAAGGGATAGAGCCAGTGTCCCACAAAGACATTACATTTGTGGAAATCTGTCTCGCCCACAAGTCACAGAAAACCCAGCGTGCAATAAGCAAACGGGCTTGGTTTCTTCTTACATATGAAGAGGACCAGAGACGGGGGCTCCTGGCGTTTGGTCCAGCTGCTTAAAGAGGCCGTTAGGGACCAGACGCTTCCTCTATTCCTGGACTTCCATCCTGGGCATGTTGTCTTTTCATCATCATGCTTATCACCGCATGGTCACAAGAAGGTTGTCCTGATTCCAGTTATCACGTCTGCATTCAAAGCAAGAAGGAGGTGGCACCAGTAACAGCGGTAATCGTAGGACTGCTACTAGGAGGAACAATGATAGACGCTTACTGAGCGTGTGATAATAGCAGCAGTAAGAACAGTAACAAGAACAAAATAGACGCTCGCTGAGCACTTAACCCTGTGCCGGGCACTGTTCTCTGAGGTGCGTGCTGTCACCTTACAGACGAGTCACAGTGTGGTTCAGTGGGGTGCCTACGACCGCGCAGGCGTCAGTAACAGAGCCAGGACGGGAGCCAGGCGGTTCACACGCTCAGTCACACGTTACTGCCTCTTCTCGCTTCTCAAGCTCTGTGCCCTTTCACTCACTCACGCTGAGCTGTGTGCTGGGCCCTGGGGACACAGACACGAGGACACGTCTTTGCCTCTCTTGCCACCAGCACCACTGACTCCTCTTCTCCCCGCAGCGCCTGCGGCAGCTCGTCACCCCTGACCCCAGCCTGCCACAGCCCAAGCGACACCTGTGTCTGGACGGTGGCAGCAGCCAGGACTGCGGGCCCTCCCCAACGAAGGCGGGTCTCATGGCCGGGGAGAAGGAGACGCACTTGTAGGATGTGGCTGGAAACCAGGTGGCTACTGAGCCAGGAAGCTGGGTCAGGGCCCCCGTGCCCCCGGCGGACAGCCTTCACCTCTGCCCCCTCCTGCAGCCCTGCCGAGAAGCTCTGTGATGTCCGTGGGCATCCCCTCCCGGTGGGCTAGAGAGGGTGCCGCCGGAGCCTGCCTTGCCTGTTGGAACACCCCGTCTTATCTGTGAAGGAGGTGGTCTTTCCGGAGCCCACCGTCTGGTTAGAACAACTGCAGTGTGCAACAGCGGATCACCCACTGTAGGGAGGCTTCCTCTTAGCACTTAGGATCTCTGTGCCTGGGGAGGGTAGCGCCCCTAGAGATACACGCCATGTTGCATGTGACAACTGAACACCCCACGCTGGGTCCTGACGCTCCACTGGAGGGCTTCCTCACCTGGCTTAGTGTCCTGGAGCTCGCGGGAAGGAACCAGAGAAACGGCCACCGTTGTCTTGCATTTTCCCGGAGGCGGTGTCACAAGGTGTCCCCAGCTCCAGCCCTAGTTCCACGCCCGCCTTGCAGCGGTGTCCTTAACGCACAGAGCATTGGGGTGGTGGGGGCTCAGGAGGGCCCCCCCCCACACTTGGCAAATAGGCACGACCGTGGGCCTGCACCCAGGACAGACATGGCTAGTCGGCTGCACGTTCTGTCCCAGCTGATGCCCTCCAGAGACAGTGCCCCCGGCAGCTCCCGACCCCGACTTCATGGATGAGGAAACTGAGGAACCCAAGGGACAAAATGATTTTTCAAGTTCAAGAAGCTCCTCGGGGCCAGAGACACGACTAAAGCCGGGTGTCCTGCTCTCAGGCCGGTGTCCCTCCCACTGCCCCCTCCTGCCTTGTTAACAAGCACCCGTGGGTCACCTGCCGTGTGTGCCAGCCTCCTTTCTGTTCATTGTGGTTCTTGGGGTGGGAGGGAGAGAGTCCCCCTCGGGCGGGGGGGGGATGTGAGCAGCCCGCCCAGACTGGCAGCCCTACCCTGGCAGCTCCTCCACTAGCCCATACCCCTCTGACCGGATTTCCTCCCTGGACTTTGGTCTTCGTCCCACTTTCCACTTCCCCTCCCTCAGGGTTTGACTGGGCATCTGGGAGAGCCACCCCCTGACTCCCACGGAGAGAGGTGTGGGGTGCTTCTCTCCCCAGGCCCCTGCCAAACGGCGCCAGACCCTTCCCTGGCTGGGGAAGGCTTCCTGGAGGAGGCTCTGTGGTCTTGTGTTCCAACGGCAAGGTGGGGGGGCGTCTGTGGGGGGTAGGCCACTTCTGGACAGTGTCCTGGGGAGAACCTGGGGCCTGGAAGAAGGGCCACCGCCTGCAGTGATGCGAAGGTAGGAAAAATCACTGCCTGGTGACTGGAGGAAAAATCTGTGGTCCAGCCAGGGTGAGCTCCAGCCTGACAGCCCCAGGCATCCTCAGATCATCCGCCATCCTTTGCCCAGATCTGCAAGGGCTTCTCAGCTTGTGAGAATAGGGACGCTGGCACCCTGGGCACAAGCAGACGTTCAGACCCCTGGGTTCTGGACATTCCCTTCTGCCTCGGAGTGCTCGCGCACTGGTACTCACTTTTTTTTTTTTTAATTTATTATTTACTTATTCATTTTTGGCTGCGTTGGGACTTCGTTGCTGCGTGTGGGCTTTCTCCAGTTGTGGTGAGCAGGGGCTACTCTTCGTTGCGGTGCGTGGGCTTCTCACTGTGGTGGCTTCTCTTGTTGCAGAGCACAGGCTCTAGGCGCGCGGGCTTCAGTAGTTGTGGCGCGTGGGCTCAGTTGTTGTGGCTCGCAGGCTCAGTAGTTGTGGCACACGGGCTTAGTTGCTCCGCAGCATGTGGGATCTTCCCGGACCAGGGCTCGAACCCGTGTCCCCTGCATTGGCAGGCGGATTCTTAACCACCACGCCACCAGGGAAGTCCCTGGTACTCACTTTTATTGGCGAGTCAGTGGGTAAAGAAGGAGGTCCAGCAGAAGGGGATGGAGAGGAAGTCTGCCCCAGCCAGATCGCCCTCATTTACCAAACTGGGGACCTGAGTGGGGCAGGCATGGTGCCCTCTGCTGCCGCCTAGTGGCATAAGGGAACAGTGCCACCTCCCCAGCCCTGCCTCCCACCTCCTGAGCCCCTTCCCCAAGGCCCTCGCTGGACAGATGGACAGACTGAGCGTTTCCCCCTCCGCGTGCAAGCTGTCACCTCCGGAAATGAAAGCTTCCTACACCCCCTCCCCGCGGCCCCGACGGGTGTGCCCAAGAGAGTCGGCTGCCTTTGGGGCAGCCCAGCTGCCAGGGACGTGGGGTGAGGGCCAGCAGGCTTCTCGGCCACCGGCCACCTGCCCCGAGTGCTGCGTGCCGAGCAGCCAGGGCGCCACGTCACCTGCTACAGGCAGTTGGGCAGCTCTGTGCGTGGGTGGCGCACAGGCGCTCTCCAGCTCGCTGGGCCCCGGGCCTCATGTCTCTGAACACTGTTCACAGCCCCCCCCCATAATTCACCTGCTCTCTCAGCGGCCCTGATCCCCACTTTACACTCACAGCCTCTCTGCTCTGGCATGGGGACTGCTGAAGGCCTGTGTCTGTAACATCCCTCCCTCTGACTGCTTTCCTGTCCTGGCACTCAGTACAGCCTCTGACCCGTGAGTCCAAAGGCGTCAGGATGGGTGGGTGTGGGCTGGAGGGAACAGAGCAAGGGAAGGGACTTCAGGCCACTGCACAGCTCATGGGAACCCACTCGTATCAGGTCCATGGCATGGGCAGGGAGCAACTGTTTCAACTCTTTAAAGTGCCCAGAGCACTGATTCAGGGGTGTGAGGGTGTGTGTGTGTGTGCGCGCGCACGCGTGCGTGTACATGCTCGTGTGCATACGGAGCAAGTGCAGCTTATAACTTCGGGTGTTTTCGTCTCATCTCTGGCGCTGAGTTTTAAACTGATGGCCTGAGCGGGCAGCTGTGATTTGTTTGGCCAGTGCGGCATTTAAAAAAAAATCTAAAGTAAATGCCTTAGGCCCTCTCCATTTAGCCACAGGCTCCACCACTCCCCATTACCCTTATCCAACCTTCTCACACATTCATAACCCGTGCCCTGGTGGAAAAACCCAGAAACCTTGCTTGAGCAGAAGCGGGAAGCGCAAGCCAGCGGTCTCCGGAGCCCCGGTGCCTCGGAAGCGGGTAGTCGTCAGACAGCCACCAACCCCAGCTTGTTCACGTGTGGACTCCATTCAGTAGACCCTTTCATGCTGTTTATTAATCCCGGGTCAGTCCCCCTCCCACCAGGCCCTTCCCTTTCCCAAAGAAGGGTGCTGGCTAAGTTTATTTACAAACTAGATCTGAAGTGTCAGGCCACAGAGCCCCACCCCCCACCCCCAACCCCGCGCCATGGCAGAGTGGACGCCAAAGCCCAGAAGAACTCGGCTGGACTTTCTGCAGATTGGGGTCACCTCTGTCTCTGACCCCATCAGTCCATCCAGACGTGCTCAGTAATCATCCCCCTTCTCCCTGATTTTAGGCAGGCGCATCTTTACCTGACAGGCGCTCCTCCTCTCTGTGTCCCCGCTTTCCTGGTGCCTGGAGCTCCTCCTGGGAATCCGCCACCACCCACATCCTCCCCAGGCTGGGCTTCCTGCCGAGCTGGCTCTCCAGGGCCACCGATGGTGTCCCCTGCGCTCACCTCGGTCCTCCCGTATGTCCGCCTTGCCGAGGCTGAGCCTTGGTGCTGGCTGGGCTTGGACTCTCCCCTCCTGTCTCAGCTGAGAGCCCCTCCCTCTGTCCGGGTGCGGGTTGTGCTGTGCAGGAGTGAGCTCAGGTGTGCTCGGCCCCGCACCCCCTGCCCCCGGGCTGGGAGAGCTCTGGGAGCTGAGGAGGGCCTTGAGCTCTGCTGAGACTGGGGCCCCTAACCCTTCGTAAGTGCACTCTGCATTTGCAAGGTTGTGGTCTGTGTGTGTGAGGCCGGAAGGGCACCTGACCAGGGCAAATTGCCCCCCTACCCAGCCTGCCATCGCCCTTTCACAGCTTTTCCCACCCACTCCACACAGAGCGCCACGAGAGAGGAATGGCCTGGGCTCCCCCTCCAGCTCCCCAAACCACCCTCCAGGTCCAGGCCACCTTGCGGCAGACCCTTAACTTCTGGTCGGGGCCTCATGCTGCTCTGCCCCCCTGGGGACAGAAACATCAGCTGTGCCCTCCCGCTCTGTGTCCGTGCTGCCCAGGGATGCAGGCTCTTGGGCCTCAGGTCAGGACCTCCCCTCCCCCCAGTCAGGGAGGGAGAATGCAGGCCGTTCAGCCTGTGAGCCTTGTAGGGCCTCAGCTGCCGAGGTGAGGGGACTGGGCTTGGGAATGGGATTGGGGGCAGGAGAAAGGAACGGGATCACGTCTCGGCGGGGCAGCGGGGAGGCAGCGTGACACAGACTAGGAGGCCTGGAGGAGAGAGGTGTGGGGAAATATAATCGCATAATCACAGGGCTAGAGCTCAGCTCCCTGGAAAGGCCTGCACCTCATCCTCCAGTGGGCAGGGGTGCAGAAGGAGCTCCCTGGGAAACGTTGCAGCCCCTCCACCTGCTGGCCCCTCAGGCCTGGTAGCCAGCCTCCAAGACGGCCCGGTGACCCTCAGGGATGTGGATGGACTGCAGGTGGGTGACTTCTGCAGTGGGTCTAGAAGCCACTGAGGCATCCACCTTGATCTCTCCAATCACTCACCCTGGGAAAAGCCAGTTGCCATGCTGTGTGGACACTCAAGCCTCCAAATAGAGAGGCCCCCACGGAGCCACCCCCGAGGATCCGCCAGTGAGTGAGCCATGTGGAAGTGGGTCCCGCAGCCCCAGCGAGCCCGCCGACGACTATGGGCCTGGCCGACAAAGGCTGCGACCTCATGAGGGGCCCCTGAGCCGGAAACGCCCTGCCAGGTGGGTCCTGAATTCCTGACCCAAGTGAGAGAGAGTGAACCGTATTGTTGTTTTAGCCACTGAGTTTTGGAGTAACTTGTTAGACAGCTTCGATAGCTGATACAGCCTCCCGGCTTCCCCGGCTACATGAAGCACCCTCTTTGAGGGTCTGGGAAGGGGCAGCCTTGCTGCTGTTCTTCCTGCCCGAGTCCTTTGTCTTCTTCTACAACCTCACCACTCCTGAACCACACAGAGCCCTCCCTGACCCTGGCCTTGCCCTGTTCTGTCTGCTCTGGGGCCGGTGAGGGCCTGCTGCCCTCAGCCTCACATGCCCACTCCCTGACGACCCAGTGTGCCTGGCTTCCCTGCAGGGTTAGCTGCTCAGCGAAGTGACAAGAGCTGACTGGACCCGACAGGGGTGAAAAGCTTGTTAATCACCCATCAGGAAGACAGTGCGGCTGAGGCCGGCTGGTGCCCAGGCCCCGGGGCCTTGCATTCTAGTACTTTCTGCTTCCAATCGGACTGCCAGCCAGCACGGCCAGGTCACTCGCTCTTGTGGTCTGAAGGGCCCTACTGTCATGCAAGGGGTCCAGGAGGTGAGCACAGAATTGCCAGGTGATGCCACAGAGAGAGAGGGGAGCCCTCGATGGCAGGGGTCCCTCCGCAGGGTCAGTGCCCAACCCCACTGCTGTAGCAAGAATCCAGCCGAACTCCTGACGCAGCCGCATTCTGAGGGTTTGCTGCCCACACCGTCTCACCGAAAGGGCCTGGCCCTGAGGCCAGAACTCCCACGATCCACAGTCACCAGCAGCGGACGAGCCCCTCCCAGCAAGACATAGACTCCCAGCTGCAGGCGCAAGTGCAGGTGGCCGGTCCAGCCTCAGCAGTGCATTTGGATCTGGGTCTGTCGTCCTGAGGAGGCTCCAGGAGGAGGGTGGGGACAGGGACAGAGGGTGGCTAGAGCAGGCCAGTGGGCCAGAGGAGGAAGGGCCCCTCACCAGCTGCAGGCTTTTCCTCTGAATTAATTCTAAATCTCCCCCTCTTGATGCTGTAGGGTTTTTACATAGATAATCAGACTGTCAGGAAATACTGATACTTTATTTCTCCGATCCTCACTGCTTTCATTTTTTTTTCTCGTCTTCCTTCACTTGGTAACTAGAAGTGGTGGTAGCAGGCGTCCTTGCCTCTTTCCCAGTTTGAAAGGAATTCTAACGTTGCACCACTGAGTAGGATCGTTGTTGTAGATTTTTGATAGATACTATTTATTTGGCTATGAAGTTTTCTTCCAAGGTTGCTGTTTTTTTAAAAAAATCAAGAATAAGTGTTGATTTTTAGCGATTGCTTTTTCTACGTCTTTTGAGAGGATCATATTGTTTTTATCCTTTAGTCTTTAATGTGGTGAATGATATTGATGGATTTTTAAAACATTTAACCATCTTTTAATTCCTGGGACAAACCTTAATTTGGTCATTGTGTATGGTAGTTTTGTAATTCAATGCTAGATTCAGTTTGTTAATATTTTGTTCAGAATTTGGCATTTATGCTCACAAGCAAGAGTGGCCTAGAGTTTTCCTTTCTCATATTGTCTTTGTCTGGTTTAGTTTTTGTTTTTAAGGTTACACTAGACTCATAAAAAGGCATTTGGGAATTTTCTCTTCTTTTTCTCTTCTCTGAAAGAGTTAACAAGACATCAGAACTGTCTGTTCCTTGAATGTATAGTAGAATTTTATAAAATCATCTGTCCTGGGGCTTCCCTGATGGCGCAGTGGTTAAGAATCCACCTGCCAATGCAGGGGATACGGGTTCGAGCCCTGGTCCGGGAAGATCCCACATGCTGCGGAGCAACTAAACCTGTGCACCACGACTACTGAGCCAGCGCTCTAGAGCCCACGAGCCACAACTACTGAGCCCACGTGCCACAACTACGGAAGCCCGCGCACCTAGAGCTGGTGCTCCGCAACAAGAGAAGCCACCGCAATGGGATGCCTGCGCACTGCAACGAAGAGAAGCCCCCCACTCGCCACAACTAGAGAAAGCCCGCGCACAGCAACGAAGACCCAACACAGCCAAAAGTAAATAAATAAATAAATTTATTTAAAAAAATCATCTGGCCTGGTGCTGCTTTTTAGGGAGGATGGTAAATAGATTTTAAACTACATATTCAAATTTCTTTAAGGGTTATCCATCTCCGATGTTCTACTTGTTCCTGAACGAGTTTTGGTGAGATATTTTCTAGAATAATGTTCATTCTGTGAAGGTTTTCAAACTTACTGTCAGAGTTTATAGTTTATTTGTAGTATTGTCTCTATTTATAAGAAAATCTCTGTGGGACAACAGTCCCACTTCTTCACCCTCAAGTCTTTTCTCTGGGCCGACTCTCTCATGATCGTCTTACCAGAGGTTTGTCAATTTTATTAGTCATGACCTAGAACTAAATTTTGGCTTTGTTAAGCCTTTTTATCGTATATGTATTTTCTGTTTCATTATTTCTGCTCTTGTTTTTATTATTTCCTTCCTTCCTTTTGCTTACTTTGCGATTATCCTGTTGTCCTTTTTGTAACTTTTTTAAAATTAATTTTTTTATTGGAGTATAATTGCTTTACAGTGGTATGTTAGTTTCTGCTGTACAGTGAAGTGAATCAACTGTAGGTATACATATATCCCCTCCCTCTTGGACCTCCCTCCCACCTCCCCGCCGCCCATCCCACCCATCTAGGTCACCACAGAGCACTAAGCTGAGCTACCGGTGCTATACAGCAGGTGCCCACTGTTTTACACACGGTAGTGTATTTATGTCAAACCTAATCTCCCAATTTGTCCCACCCTCCCCTTCCCCCGCTGTGTCCATGCTCTACATCTGCATCTCTACTCCTGCTCTACAGATAGGCTCATCTGTACCATTCTTCTAGATTCCACATGTATGCGTTAATATACCGTGTTTTTCCCTTTCTGACTTACTTCACTCTGTATGACAGTCTCTTGATCCATCTACATCTCTATAAATGACCCAATTTCGTTCTTTTTTATGGCTGAGTAATACTCCATTGTATATATGGACCACATCTTCTTTATCCATTCATCTGTCGATGAACATTTATGTTGTTTCCATGACCTGGCTATTGTAAATAGTGCTGCAGTGAGCATTGGGGCGCATGTGTCTTTTTCTGTGTGGGGGGGGTTCTTTTGGTTTTTTTTTTAGTACTGTGGGATTTTAAAAATTTTATTTATTTAATTTATTTTTGGCTGCGTTGGGTCTTCATTGCTGCGCACGGGCTTTCTCTAGTTGTGGCGAGCAGGGGCTACTCTTTGTTGCGGTGCGCAGACTTCTCATTGCGGTGGCTTCTCTTGTGGAGCAGGGGCTCTAGGCGCGCAGGCTTTAGTAGTTGTGGCTCACGGGCTCAGCAGTTGTGGCACATGGGCTCAGTAGTTGTGGCTCGCGGGCTCTAGAGCGCAGGTTCAGTAGTTGTGGCACACGGGCTTAGTTGCTCCGCGGCATGTGGGATCTTCCTGGACCAGGGCTCTAACCTGTGTCCCCTGTATTGGGAGGCGGATTCTTCACCACTGCGCCACCAGGGAAGCCCTGCATGTGTCTTTTTGAATTATGGTTCCTAAACAGTCCCCTTATCCGTAAAAGGAAGCAGCTAGGTTGTTACCGCTGACCTGGGTTCTTGGATTCTTTAATCAATAGAAATTGTTAAGAGGCCAGACAGCAAATTCAGGCAAGGCTTTATTGGGGCTCATGCTGCAGCAGCATGAGCTGAAAACAAGTGACAGCTTCCCTCGGCGGGGGTAGGGGGGAGTAGGGGAAGCTGGCCCCTTAACTGGGGGGAGGGTATGGATGGATGGGTGGATCTGCCGGAGGCGTGGCTTAGGGGGTCTGCCCACCCCCCTGGTGGTGCTGTGTGCAGGGATCGTGGCAGGTGGGTTTTGGCCTTTTTGTATCTTATTGTTCATGATTTGCCCCAACTGTGCAGGCACCCAGTTAGTTTAGTTCCTTATAGTTTCTTTGTATTCTGTTGCTCGAAGAGAGCAGACGTTTGTCCAGGTGCAAGCACTGCAGTGAAGGGTCCCACGTCCCCCATCCCAGCCTGACTCATAACCCGTTTGCCTCCAGGTCTGACATTCGGGACTCTGTGACTCCCTGTGGGGGAGGGAGGCTGCTTCCTACCCAGCTGTCTTGGGAGGAGGAAGGACTGGGTGTTCCTGGGAGGGCAGCAGGTCTGTCCAGGGGCTTTGGGAATGTGGGAACATGAGCCAGCTCCCCTGGTGCTCTCCTTGCCTGTGGCCAGTTCCCACAGTTTTTCCAGAGTTTGCCCTGAGGTTTTAGGGTCATGGGAGCAGGAAGCACTGAGGTGCTAGGGGCTGGCTAGTGGGGTGAGGGCGCCTGGTTCTCTAGGGAAAGAAGCCACCAGACCTGCAGGGGGGAGGGGAGGAGGGGGTGAGGAGAGAGTTCCCATCCCTCATTCTTTGGCCTCCTCCGGAATGGAATTTTCCTGGCGGGACCAATTCTGACTCCAGGCTGGGGCCTGGGGCTGATACTGGGCCCGGAGGCCTTCCTGGGAAGGGGAGGGGAGCAGATGAGAACGCAGCCTGCAATTCCAGGCCACTTGCCTCGGGAAGGGTCTCTCCCAAGGCCAGCAGTGCTGGCTGGGGCCTCTCCAGGCCAGGCTTTGCCCTGGGATAGGGGGCTCCCCCTGGCGTCCCAGTCGGCATCTGGCCCAGTGGCCGTGTTCTTCTCAGTGGCTCGCTCTGGGGTCCAAGGAGATGGAGCAGGCGGGCGGTGGGTGGAGCAAGTGAGGGGACCCGCTGTCAGGCAGCTGCCGGGTGATTGGTGGTGACTCCTGGAAAGCAGTGATCAGTCAGCCGCGTCTGTGAAGGCGGGGAAAGGGGTGTGTCTGCCAGCCCTGCTGTAGGAGAGTCAACCTACGAAGGCCTCACCTAGTTCATGCTGAGATGAGAAAGGCCGTCAACCCCAGGACCAGGGGCTGATAGGCCACGGGGTCCATCCTGTTATTTTTCTGGATGGCCAGCGGGAGTCTGTGAGTCCACTTGGGAATAGGTGGACAGCGCGGCCTGCAGGCCAAGCAGGCCGGGGCTGGGATCCTTCTGGCAGAAGCCGCTCTGGGCCGCAGCTGCCGGCTGCGGGGCAGCTTTCCTTGCTGCTGGGCTGGTCTCCCGGGCCCTCCTACTGCCGCGGGCCCTTCGCGTTGCTGCCGCCACCCAGCCTGCTGGGGCCGCCCGACCGTCCGCTCACCCTCCCTTCCGCTCACCCTCCCTTCCTTTCCCGAGAGCCCGGTGACCGTCTGTCCTGGGTTTCCTAGGAGAGGCCCATTTTATCATTTCCTCAGTTAAGGTGGTTTTATTTATTTTTTTTTCAAGTTTTTTTTTTTTTTTTTTGATGTGGACCATTTTTAAAGTCTTTATTGAATTTGTTACAATATTGCTTCTGTTTCATGTTTTTTGGTTTTTTGGCCACGAGGCATATGGGATCTTAGCTCCCCGACCAGGGATTGAACCCACACCCCCTGTACTGGAAGGCGAAGTCTCAACCACTGGACCACCAGGGAAGTCCAGGTGGTTTTAAAATGCATTTAAGATTTAGTAAGTATATTTATATATCAGGAAATATATGGCAGACTGTCCTGGTTTCTGCCTCATTCCACACCTAGAGGTGGTCTCTGAGCTGCTCACCTGCCCCCAGACCCAACCTTGACCTTGTTGAATTTGCTGCCTCACAGAGGCTTTCCTTGACTGTTTGCTCTAACCAGCCCCGCCCATCACCTCTATCGCACCACCATCCACTGTGTGAGAAGATTGGTCCATTTGTGTATTTTGGACGGCGCCACCCAACATGAGCCCCTGGAGAGCAGGCACTTTGCTCAGCCCATCACCGCGCATCCCCCACCCCTGGACCAGTGCCGGGCGCGTGCCAAGCACCAGATGTTGCTAAGCTTGTTGGATTTTCCCTCTTCTAGCGCTGGCATCTTCTGACCCATTGCTCTCAGCCAGAAACCTGTGAAGCCTGGGCCCCCTTGTTGGAAGCATTCTAAGTCAGTGGCTGATGAGTCTGAGGTTCCCCCGTCTAAAGGGTCACTACAAGAAAGAGGCACTGACCATAGCTCTCCATCCGTATGGCGGGTGGACCCAGAGGGCCTGGGGCACCAGAGGCTGTCTGCCTTTCTACCGGAGGGCGGGCCCCTCCTCCTAGATGGCCTCGAGGCCAAAAGACTTGGAGAACGGTGCCCCTTCCCATGTCCATGCCCCATGTCCCCACACAGACAGCAGCAGTCCCATTTGGCCCTAGGCCCTCTCCCAGCCTTGGGCTGAGCCGGGTCCCCTCAGGGGTGCTCTCGAGGGACCAGGCCTCAGCTTCCTGGGTCAGAAAGTTCTCAGGATGGGACAGGTCAAAGCCAGCTCCAGGCTTCTCCTGGAATTTCCCGTTTCTTGGAAGGAGGGTGAGGTCATGTTCCTTTTCACTTTAATGGGGTAATGGGGCCCAGCCTGGGGTGCTGTCTGGATTTCTGTTCAGAGGTCTGGTCACCAGGAGAGCTGGACACCCTTTTTGCAGGTGTCCCCGGACCAGCCATCCCGCCCAGTTGATTCTCTCCCTCGGTGCCTCAGCTTTGCTGCAAGGCTTCTCCTCTCCCTGCTGCCAGGAGACATGACTCTGGGGCAGGCCCCTGCCGTGGAGCCTGATCTGCGCCTTGCACGTGGTGTGAGTGCCGGCCAAGCACCCTGCGCCTCTCTCCAGCCCGGATTTCAGTCTTCTCTCCTGCATCACAGTCACCCACGCCTCTGTAGGATCCTGGCATCCCTTCCAGCTCCAGCAGGGGACCCGGCACACCTCGGGCTGCATAAATGTTTGCTCCACTCCACTCTGTGGCTCTGTGACTTTTCCCAACAATGTTCCGCCAATCCTTTCACCTGGGCCTGTTCCCCTCTGCTTCAGGGCGGGTATACCCTGGGGCTTCTCAAGCCAGACCGTGTGATCAGAAGGTCGGGCTTCAGAGCTGACATCTGGTGAACATCACCCGAGGCTGATGACCAAATGTGGTCAGTAGGACCCTGCCACCCAGCATACCCTCAGCCTCTGTCATGGAAAGCCGAGCGGGGCAGATGGAGTCCTAGCCCGCTGGACTCCCACTCTGCTGGGGTGCACGTTGGCCGTCGTGGTGCTTCCTCGTGTGTGTGTGTGTGTGTGTGTGTGTGTGTGTGTGTGTGTGTGTGTGTGTGTGTGTGTGTGTGTGTGTGTGTGTGTGTGTGTGTGTGTGGGGGTCACTCTCTCGCCTGCCCGCCCATCAGATGGCTCTTGGCACCTAGCCCCATTTGTTTAGGAAGGGGTTCCCTAACCGTGTCACAGGGTAGCATGGAAGGGGTGACACCCCTGTGGCCAGAGGAGGCGTAGCTGCTGCCCTGGGCCCTTGCGATGCCGCCAAGAGGTGATGTGAGGTGCAGCCCCTCTTGGAGAATGAAAGAAACAGAACCGACACAGTTTGCTCAAGTGACATATTTCAATATAATCTCTAAAACTCTATGAATTGAACAGATAAAATACCTCTGGGCTGTTTTGTTACAAAATATTTGCCATTTGGATTAGTTGCTGGGTGCAGCCGCCCTGCCTTTCTTTCCCTAGAGAGGCTGCTCTCTGACGGGGGGCGGGAAGGGTGTGTGCAGGGGGAGGGGTGCGGCAAGGATGTATGTACAGCAGGACACGGGGACAGACGGACCGACGGTTATCGGGGAAACCTATTGGCAAAGAGAGACGTCTGGCAGGCGGTTGGGGGGACAGGTGGGGCGGGGGCCAGGGGCCTGGGGCTGATCGCGTAGGTGCCTTTGCACGTAGGCAGCCAGGCTTCCAGGACATGCTCCAGCTCTGGAGTGGGCTGGCCCCAACGCGGGTGGGAGAGCTAGTTTCACCTCCTGCTCCTGATTCTGGAGTTGGGCCTAAATGGATAAAACCGGGAGGGGGCCCGGTCCCCAAAGTAAGGCCTCGAGTGTCGATATCGCGGGTCTACCTTGGGGTCCTTGCGCGTGTGCCCAGGAGGCTGTGTCTGGGAGCCCAGTCAGCACCCCACGGTTCCCCTGGCCTGGGGGTGAGCGGGCGGCCCGAGAGCATTTCCAGCTGGGCCCTCCGGGAGGATGGAGGCCCTGACGTGGCCGCAGCCACGGGGAGGACACGAGGCTTGTCACAGCTGTCTGGGGGCTCAGCTCTGGGGACAGGCACGCAGACGGGTCCCAACGTCAGCCTGCTGGCTGGTCAGGGGAGGGGAGTCACCGAGGCCGGGAACCCTTGCTTCCCCGACTGTGAGTCGGCCCCGCCGCACCCTGCCCCAGGCCTTCGGGCATTCAAGCCCCTCGCCGCTCAGAATTCGCTGCACACGCTGCTGACCACAGGCTGGCGTGCTTCCTCGGCCAGGACGCCCAGTGCCGCTGGTGGGGCCCAAGGCAGCCACCGCAGCGACCGGGGCCGGCGGGGAGCCCCTACCCAGGGGAGGGCACAGAGATACCGGAGCATCTGGGCCCCCAGAGAGATGCTCCACGGACGTGCCAGCCCTGAGGCGCCTGCAGGTCCCAATCTGGAAAGTCTGGGCGTCAGCAGAGTGGGAGGGGGGCACCAGGTGAGCAGGTGACAAGGGGCCCGGGAGCTGGGACTGTACCCCCATGGCTCCCACCCCATAAACATATCCAGCCACTCGTAACTCCTCTTCTTCTGAACCCACACCCCTGCCGCCCAGGCCTCGGGCACCGGGTGTGTGAACCGTGCGCCCCATCAGTCAGCCGCTCTGCCCTGAAAGTCTGTGATTGGAGCGACCGTGTGACAGAAAAGACACAGGAGAGGGGCTGGGACAACAAGGACGGGGGCGGGGCGGGGGGGGGAGGAGACAGCAAGCGGTCACACGTTATGGACACCCGGCTGACGGAGACAGGGCCAGAATACACTCGCTAGGGGACAGCATAGTGATGCCTGGCGATCACACACAGACACACGCAACTAGGTCACCTAGGATCTCTGAGAGCAGGGGAGTCCGGCCTCCTAGTGGCCCGGGGGCCCGCAGCTGGGCTGTGGGGTAGGGGTTGGGGAGAAGCAAATGCACTCTAGATCAGTATTCACCTCCACCTCTCGGGATGTCTTGGACCTGGGCTCCGAGAGGGAGGGGACCTTAACGAAGGACAGCAGTGAGCTGTCGGCTCAGGACCAGAGGAGGGTCTGGCCTGGCTCGGGACCGACAGTCCCTGGAAGGGTACCCACCCCAGGATCTTTGAGGCGGGGCTGCCTGAGCCCTGTGGGGCTGCACAGAAGTTGGCTCTGATCCTGCTGGGCTCTGGGTTGGGCCGCGAGCCCTCTTGGCTCTCCTTGGCGATTTTGAAGGTGTAGGGACTCTTCCCCGCTGCTGCAGGCGGGCCTGCTGCCTTCTGGGGTGTGGCGGGGGCGGGGCTTAAAGGGCTAGTTTGGGACGGCAGCAGGGGACATGCCAGGCCTCTGGAGCACCTGCCGCTCTCGCCCACTTCTGCGTCCACGTCCCTCGTGGAGGCCACGGAAGTCATTCAGGAGGGTGCCTGGCCCTGGGCCGGAATCCTGCCTCTGCTGGCTGCCTTCACCCCTGGGCCCACCCCTGCCCCTCCCCGTTTCTGCTCCGATACCTGGATCTCCTATGTATGTGTTTATGCCCTGGGCGCACTGGCTGGGCATGACTTGGGGCTAGAGAACAAGAAACTCTTTAAAAGGTGCATTTTGCAGATACGTGACTTGATTCCCTGGCTCTGTTGAACTGACCAAGAGAGAGCTGAGATGGGTGCCCCCTCCCATCCCCCCCTTTCCCAGGGCTCTCCTGAAGTCTCGGCAGCCCTGGGCAGGCAGCACCCCAGCCCCTGAGAAAGCAGGAGAGGCCCTGGGAGGAGGGGAGTCTGTGGCCAGGACAGCCAACATCCCTGGGCGCAGACTGCCGGGCTTGGCGGGGCGGGGGGCAGCAGAGAAAGCCCCCTCCTCATGCCTCCCCCTGACCTGGCCGCTGCAGGGACCCAGGGCCGACTGTCCACCAGCCAGCGTGGCACCCAGCGCTGGGGCGGTGAGCCAGACCACCTTCTAAGGCTTGGGTGCTGGCCACCCAGCCCTCACGCCTGGCCGACTTGGCCTGGAAGCCGGAGAGGCCCTCAGTCCCTGTTCCAAGTGGCCAGAGTAATGGTGGGGGGAGAGGAGGCCTGGCTGTGCCTGGCTGTGTTGGGCCCCAGGAGAGTGAGGGGGTGTCTGCAGATTTTGGGGGAGGGTCGCTCAACTGAGCAAGGGAAGCTTGGGCCAAGCAAACCAGGTGCCAGGGACTGGGATTCTCTCTCTGAAACGACAGTGGTGAGTGGCCAGGAAGGCAGCGCACCAGGCGTGGGGAGCAGCGGGTGAAGGGGCAGCGGGGGCCCCGACGCAGCCCCCCGGGACAGCAGCGTAGGGGGGTTGCCGAGTCTACACCAGGCGCCGGTGCAGCAGGGAGCCAGGCGGGCAGAACTGGTGCGGGTGGTTGTAGGGGGGCGGGGCGGGGGGCAGGGGCGGCTGGTGGGCCGCCTTGACGGGGGAGCCCGGGCTGCCCAGGGCCGTGGAGGAGGACGCGGTGTAGCAGGATAGGGCCTGGCTCAGCAGGGGCTCCATGCGGGCCAAGCAGGGCTGGTCCAGGACGATGACCTTGACAATCTGCTGGCACTGCACCAGGGTCCCGGGGGCTGTGGGCGGCGGTGGTGGCAGCAGAGGGGCCCGCTCCCTCGAGGGGCTAGGCTGCAGGTCTGGCACTGGCGCTCCCCTCGCGGCCCCCAGCCCGGAGTAGTGCTGGGACGTTTGAAGCCTGTTGTGAATTGACACCTAGTTTAGAAACAGCCAGAGAAGCGTGAAATGTTACAAGACTAAGTCCCAGCTGCTAGGACTGGCCACCCTGGGCCTCCCTTCCCCCCTTCCCCGGCCCCTGTGCCCACCAGGGGCTCGCAGCCCTCACCTCGGCCCGCTGCCCATCTCTCCGCCACCCAGAGGACACCCAGCTGGCAGGCAGAGGCGCTGAGCCTGGGTGGAGTCCAGAGACGCTGTGCTCTACCCGGCCTGAGCGGCCTGGCTCCTTCTGTGGGATGGGCGGCTGGACCGATGGACTCAGGTCCTGCTGGGTGGCCCTGGGCCCCAGGTGGGCGCCCACCCGCCTTCCCACCAACCTCGAGCTGGGAAAGCAGGGGTATCTGCCTGTGCCCTGCCTCCCAGGGGTGTGTGGCGGACATGGGGACAGGGTCCGGAGTCAGGTGGCTTGGAGCTCTGCAAGCCCCTGACCCTCCCACCAGCTTTTTAAGGGAGGCCTTCTCATCACTGTGAATCACAAAGGTGTCCAGACCCTGGAATGCCAGGGACCCCGAGGGGTGGTGTGGACCTGCCCCATCCTCCCAGACTCCCCAGGGCTGTGCCCACACATTCGAGAGCGGCCAGGGCCAGAGCCAGGTCCCCAGCTGCCCTTCTGGCCCAACCTGGGCCCTGGAGAAATACGTCCCGCTGCAGGAGGGGGAACCCAGAAAGGCTCTAATCTTTCCCCCTTGGGCGGGGCATGAGGGGGTGGCCCATGGAAGGCACTGGGAACTAGCCTGGCCTCCTCTTGCTAGCAGGGGAGGTGGAAGAAATAGGATTCTGGAAGGAGAGGGGTTTAATTCCTCATCCCTCCAGCTCACCAGCCTGTAGGTACGACACACGATCCCCTTCCGACACCTGGACCCTTCAGGGAGTGGCTGAGACCCTTCTCTCTGAGGATGCCCTTGGGTACCATGACCCAGGCCCGCTGCTCAGTGCACGGGGGGCGGAAACCGAGGCTGCAGGGGAGGGGATCCTATGGCCAGGTCTAGACCAGGAGGGCCCTGCCCTAAACCATCTCAGAGCCCTAAGCCTGACCCTATTTACTGGCAAAAGGTGCAGTTTCAGGGACGCCCCCTCCTGGGTCCAGGCACTGCCCTGGTGGGCTGCTCGGCTCTCCAGCCCCGTTCCTCTGCCCTTGGGTTTTCACAGGCCCCCACCGCCAAGCTCCGCAGGCTGCAGGCTCTACTCTCCATTCTCAGCCTCCAGCCTCAGCAGTGTGTTCTAAGCCTGAGCTTCCCCCACCTCCCAGTCAATCAAAGGAGCCCCGGAGCCCCTCAGTGCCCTGCCAAGCCCTGGGCTGGGCCGAGAGCAGGGCTGCGTCCACCTCCCTCTCGGGGAGCCCTCTGTGGTCCTCACTGGGACAGAAGGCCTCTGTCCACTGCTGCTGGGGATGGGTGGGTGCGGCTCCATTCCCCACCTGCTTGTCTTCTGAGCTATTCCCTGGGAGAAAGTGGCCTGAGACAGCGGGGCAGGCCTTCTGCTCTCCGCCCCCAGACCTTACAGCTGCCCTTCCCCAGGCAAACGCCTGGCCGCCCCAGTCCAGACCCTCCGAGCCCCGCTGTGGCCGCAGCCCTGGCCTCACCCTGCACCTCCTCTTCGCCTCCCTTTCCCCCCTCCCCCTCCACTGTCTGCACCTCCCTCCGGTCAGTAAGTGAAAAGCAGGAAGTGACAGCAAAACATTCCCTCATTCTGACCCCCTTCCCACCTCCCTGCTGATGAAAGAAGAGGGAGAGAGAGGGAGAGAAGCTGGAACATGGGTGGCAGGCCTGACAGCTCGGACAGGCTGGAGAAGGGCCTGCCGGCGGGCGGCCAGGCAAGGACAGAGCGGGTGGAGGACGCGGGAGCGCAGGGTCCAGCCGAGGCCGGCGGTGAGGCCGCCTCTGTGCAGGGGAGCAGAGGCTGTCAGAGCCCCGGGACTAGCCGGGGTGGCAGCCTTGCAGATAGCCACGTGGCCCTCTGGGCCAGGGAGGAGGGGATAATGGTCCCCAGATCGCGGCCCTCCCTGGGCAGGCGGTGCTAAGCCACAGGCAGGGCTGGTAGAACAAACCGAAGGGAAGGGCTGGTAACCTCGTGTGTTTATCTGCAAGGCTGGAGAACGGGCAGCTGCAGCATGATGGGCAGAGGAGGGGCAGGGGATGGAATACCCACCCTGGGGGCTTGTCAGCTGCTGGGGCAGGAAGCTCCTCCGTGCGAAGGTGCCTCCTCCAGACACAGGTGTGGGGCGGGGGGGGGGAGAAGCTGCGGTTTTCTGGGGTGTCCTGGGGCTTCCCCAAGCTTAGGCTGGGGGCAGGGCTCCTCCCTCAGAGCCCGAAGTTGGGGCTCCTCCAGCTTGGAGTGAGGGTCTGTGTGAGCAGTGAGGGTCCCTGGAGGCCTGGCAGAAAGGAGTGAGGGGCTCACCAGGGTCCGAGGGGAGCCAGTGGGGAGGGCTGGGGCCCAGCAGGCCTGCGGGGCAACTGCATGCCCCGTCCCAGGTGGCCGCCGGGGGCCTGGCGGGCACCAGCTGCTGCTGCTACTTCTCCAGTCCCCTCCCTCCAACGTGGACAGTCTTCAGATGCAGCAGCCGCCCGCCCTGCTCCAGGAGAAGCCCTAAGACAACCCCACCCCCACCTCGCCTCACCTCCTCCTGCACATCCCACCCCGTGGCCAGCTTTCCAGATGGACCAGCTGTCCTGGGAGGAAACTGTACCCTCCCAGCCGCCTCCACTTTCCCCAGAGGCATCCAGGAGGGCAGGGTCTGCCCCGCCGTGCTCACTCGGGCAACAGACCTAAGGGGTGATTCTCGAAGGGGCCAAGCTCCCTGCTGTAGAGGCTGGCAAGATGTGGAGGAGGGAACCTTGGTCTCTGATAACGGGAGCATCAGGACCACGGCAGTGTGTGGGGCGGCAGATTCGGGGGACTGCGGGAGGGATGCGATGGGGGCATTGGGGACTTTATCTGCACGCATTAGTGTGGGAGCTCGGCCTGGGGGGCTCGGTGGGGAGGGCGGGCTGGGGAATGGGAGGGGTCACTGTGGCTTGATTAGGTGCTGGAAGAGTGGTATTACCCATGCTAGCAGTAACTTTTAATTGTATCTCTTGAAATTGGTAAAATGGTGAGTCGGGCTGGGGAGGCATTGATTAAAACCTGAGAAGAGAAACAACAGAGACAGTGAGAGGAGGGCAGGGGGCACAGACTCACTCACCTGGGCAACCAGGCCTCCACTCACCTCCGCCGTGCTCTCCGCCGCCTTCTCTGCCGGTGCCGCTTCCCTTTTGGCTTTGAATGCAAAGAGCACAGGGCTCACTCTCCACCTGGCCCCGTCCCCGCACAAAGCCCTGTCTCCGCCGCCCCGCAGCCCCCAACCAAGCCTCCCTGCAATTCAGTGCGGCGGCCGGAGGCTCCAGGACCCCCACCACTCCGGGGGCAGTGGACTGGGTGTCTTGCCCAGCTCTGCCACATACTAGCTGTGTGACCTTGGGCAAGATGCTACACCTCTCTGGGCCCTCATGGACTAGAAGGTCTCTGACGTTTTTCCCTGCTGGGTATTGTGGAGTCTCCTTTACCCATAGTCAGAGCGCCCCATACGGACTGTGCAGGTTGGTTGTGAGGAGGCCTTGGTTCTCGGTTCCCAGAGCAAAAGGGGGCTCCTCTGTGTCTGTGGCACAGGCTCCGAGAGGGAGGGGCCGCGTTCCTTTCCTGTTCCTGCTCCTTAGCTGAGCGGTGAGGGTTCACATGCACGAGCCGCAGGGCAGGGCCTGGCACGAAGAGCTGCTAATGGCTCTGACGGCTACCAGGGCCTCCTGATGGGCCTGGCACAGCACCAGGGGCCCTGCAGACACCCGGGGACAGCGTGATGATTTCTTCTGGCTCAGTCACCCCTGACTCCCACCCCTACCCCCAGCAGGCACTCCAGAGCCCTCGGCCGGGGCCCCTCTGATTTCTCACACCCCTGGGGAGGGTGCTAGTTCCCTTGCTGTGCACATCCCTCTGCTTTCTGTAGCACAAGAGGAAGCTGGGGAGGGAACTGATGGACAAGGCCCCGGAGATACACATCAGGGCCTGGCCAGGGGCTGCAGCTTCCCAAAGAGGCAGGCTGGGCTGCAGAGAGTGGAGTGGGGCAGGGTGTCCGGGAATCAATCACAGCTGAGGTTTGACTCTATTACACAGCTGTGAAAACAAGCGTGTACTCTGACCTTGTAGAAATAAAGGGCCAGGACTTCCTTGGTGGCGTAGCGGTTAAGAATCCGCCTGCCAATGCAGGGGACACGGGTTCGAGCCCTGGTCCAGGAAGATCCCACATGCCACGGAGCAACTAAGCCCGTGTGCCACAACTACTGAAGCCCACGCGCCTAGAGCCCGTGCTCCGCAACAAGAGAAGCCACCGCAATGAGAAGCCCACGCACCGCAGCAAAGAGTAGCCCCCGCTCGCCGCAACTAGAGAAAGCCCGCATGCAGCAATGAAGACCCAACGCAGCCCAAAATAAATAAATAATATAAATTTATAAAGAAAGGAAGGAAGAAGGAAAAAAGGAAAGAAAGAAGGAAGGAAGGAGGAAAGGAAGAAAGAAAAAGAAAGGAAGGAAGAAAGAAAGAAAAGAAAGAAAGGAAAGAAAGAAATGAAGGGCCAGCTGAAAACCAGGGCAGGTGGAGAATTACGAACACATGGTGGCAGGTCAGACCCATACACCGAGGAGACACCACAGCGAGGGTCTCCATGAGCTAAAAGAGCCCCGAGTCTTGCTTGGAAAACAAATCTCCTCTGCCAGCTGGCGTGACCAGTCCTGTGATGCTGATACAGCATCTCGGCGCCACGGCCGTAACGGGGGTTTGGAACCAGCATGGAGCCCACTGGAGTGTCTCAACGCAAGCTGACGTCTTGCTGGGACCCTGGCTTTCCAGGGCTTAGCACGAGGCGCACAGCAGGCACTCAGTAAGTGTTCATTAAATGTAGGAATAAACGACTGAATTAATTAGTGAACAGCTCTGGATGGTTCGCTGGGGTTTGCTGGGATGGGATTTAATTCTCATGCCACCTCTCCTAATTCTTTTCTGTTTGGGGCAGATGGAGCAGGGGTGGGGCGGTGAGGGGTGGAGACAACTCTTCCTGTCTCCCTGCAGGTTGGGGGGAGGGGGGAAGGTAGGAGGGGGCAGTGGGAGCGGGTCTAGAGAACGTGGCCAAAGGTGATACAAAATCTGAAGCTGGCTTGACTTCTCTGGAGTGAAAATTCAACTTGAAGAAATCATTTGAGAAATTGGGTTTGAGGGTTCATCTGGGTTTCGGGGTGCTGACTCGGGCCTGGGATTAGAGAGTGATGTTGGCTCATTAGGGGAAGGTCTTGATGGGGCAGATCAAGATTTCCAGACCCTTCTGGCCACCTGCCTTCTCACCTGCTCCCAGCCACAGACACGGCACTTTTTCCTCACGTGGCTTCCCTTTCCCACAGCCCTAACCCCCGGTGTGCGGAGGGAACAGGTGGGCACTGGGGCCCTGAGCCTGATGCCTCCGGGGGAACAGTGACCTTTCTAAGTGGACACGTTTCTCTCTCACCTTCCTCCTCAGTCTCACTGCTAAAGACCCAGCAGATGAGGCCACGGAAACGAGCCTTTCCCTCACCCGAATCCCCAGGACCCCAAGGCCAGGGTCGCTGAGTGGCCTGCACGTGGACCAGGGCCGCAGGTCTGGAGCTCACCTGTGGGCGATCCCTGCTTCGACCGTGGCTCCCCCTGGGCTCCCCCGGCCTTGAACGAGAGAGTCTTCGTTCCTTGCTGCTTCTCCAGCTCCCCTGGGGAACCGAGAGGCTCGTGAATGGACAGAAACCCTGACCTCCAGCACACAGGGGGGAGGAGACGTGAGACAAGGGCAGGAGGAGGACCGACCTCCAGCACACAGAGGGGAGAGGAGACGTGAGACAAGGGCAGGAGGAGGACCGACCTCCAGCACACAGAGGGGGGAGGAGACGTGAGACAAGGGCAGGAGGAGGACGAGGGGCTCCCAAACACGCGGCACCCACGCCACGTCAGCCTCAATGAAACCCCGACCTCCAGCACACAGGGGAGAGGAGACGTGAGACAAGGGCAGGAGGAGGACGAGGGGCTCCCAAACACGCGGCAGCCACGCCACGTCAGCCTCAGTGCCGGGGCTGGCAGCGCCTGTTCTGGCAGCCAGAGAGGAGGTGCAAGAGGTTGATAAGAGGGAGGCGACAGCCTGGGGCTGCATCCTGGCTCTGATGCTGCCTGGCTGTGTGGCTTCAGGCAGGTTACTTATCCTCTCTGTGCCTCCTTTAAGAGGACTGCAGTGTCCACTTCAGAGTGTCATTAAGAGCATCACAGGAGGGGACTTCCCTGGTGGCACAGTGGTTGAGAATCTGCTTGCTGATGCAGGGGACACGGGTTCGAGCCCTGGTCCGGGAAGATCCCACATGCCACGGAGCAACTGAGCCCATGCGCCACAACTACTGAGCCCGTATGCTGCAACTACTGAAGCCTGCGTGCTGAGAGCCTGTGCTCCGCAATGAGAAGCTCGTGCGCCGCAACGAAGAGTAGCCCCCGCTCGCCGCAACTAGAGAAAGCCCATGCGCAGCAACGAAGACACAACGCAGACAAAAATAAAAGATAAATAAATAAATGTATTAAAAAAAAAAAGAGGATCACAGGAGGAAAGACATTAAGGCACTTAGAACAAGGCCTGGATGCTGCAGGGCTCAGTAAATATCAGCTCCTGTGACGACATCAAAGGCTCACGTGGTGTAGCAGCCTCAGCACCGCTGGTGCCGTCCAGCCAGCTGGCTGAGCTCCCCCGAGGAGGAGGCCCCAGTCGCCCAGGGGCCCCGGCAGAGGTCTGTCTGGCTACTCGGCTTTAACTCCTCTCTCTAGACCGTAAACCTGTTCCTTCTGTCTTTTCTCGGTGGTGCTGGAGAACGGCCAGTTACCCTCCTCGGAGATTTGACAGCCGTTATTAAATCTCTCCTCCGTTCCTCTTTTCCAGGAGACATCACTCAAGCTCCTTGTATTAAAGCTACTCTCGTGGGTCCCATTTTCTGCCTGTCTAGTCGTCTGTAATCTGGGGGCACCGGCCTGCAAACCCCAAACCAGAACCATTTGTGCCGATTGCCCGAGTCACACCATCAAGCAATACTCAGTATTTTTACTGAAGTGAGAGTGGCTCTCTCTCCCCAGAGGGGCTGTCTTGGCTTTGGAGAAGTTAGCGCTGTAATTACAAGCAGGGCATCCGAGGAACCTGGGTGCCAGTCTTGTCCTGTCAATGACTGCGTGAATTTGGACAACTTCCTGAAGTTCTGTTAGACTCAGTTTCCTTATTTGCAACATGAAGATAATAATTCTCACCTCCTGGAAAGATGTAGCAACAGTTCATACAAGAGGCTCGGCATTCAGCCCAGTGTGGGCACGTAGTAGGTGCTCGAGAAACGGGAGCTGTGGCTACTTTTTCCTGTTTTCTACTTCCTTTTTCCCTGCCTCTCTGAGCAGCCCTTCCTCTTTCCTCAGCTTTCTTCCCTTTCTCTCCAGACATGAGCCTGGTCCCTGCTCTCCTGCCCTCAGCACACGGATCTTGGCGACATCTCCTCCTTAGTACTTGGAGGGGCAGGATGTGCTGCTCCCAGGCTGATGGGGAAAGGGACTTCTGGCAGCCATGCTGGTGCCGACCCATGGGCTCTGTGCTCCGCGGCTGTGCGGACCCATCTAGGACATACTGACAAGAGGGTGTGTCTCTGAGAATGTTCTAGATCAACAGCAAAGGTGGCATTGAAAAGAGTCTGTCTGTTACACCCCTGAACTCACATCGCCAACGGAGAGCAGAAGGGGAATTTACACCCTCCCTGTACCAGGTGATACTGAGTTAGTTTCACAGTCTGGTCTGGTGAGGTGGGTTTTTTTTAATTTAATTTATTTATTTTTGGCTGCATTGGGTCTTCGTTGCTGCGCGCAGCCTTCCTCTAGTTGCGGCGAACGGGGGCTACTCTTCGTTGCAGTGCACGGGCTTCTCATTGCGGTGGCTTCTCTTGTTGCAGAGCACGGGCTCTAGGCGTGCGAGCTTCAGTAGTTGTGGCTCGCGGGCTCTAGAGCGCAGCCTCAGTAGTTGTGGCGCACGGGCTTAGTTGCTCCTCAGCATGTGGGATCCTTCCAGACCAGGGTTCGAACCCGTGTCCCCTGCATTGACAGGTGGATTCTCAACCACTGCGCCACCAGGGAAGTCCCTGGTGAGTTTTTGTTTTAACCTGATTTCGTTGTTTCCTTAGGAAATTATAACAGAAGCTGCCCTCTCATATTCAGGGTGGAAAGTACATGAACCTTAGAATCAGACGTCACTGCAACGGCCACATCCTCCGCTTCTAACATGCACCTTAGACGCATCCCTTAACCGCTCTGAGTCCCATCCGTGAAGTGGGGGCCAACACCTGCCTTGCAGCCTCCCCGTGAACACCTCAACAAACCACCTGGCACACAGTAGGTGCGCCAAAGATGCTGATGAAATAGCACCGCCCTGGCGCGTCGGCCCGTGCTCAGAAACTCCCACCGCCTTTCCTCCTGCCCAAGGGCTTTATACCAATTTAGAAATACTTTTCAACTAAGTGGCCATGTAAGGCAGACCTGGAGTCTGTCTTTATTTTCTGTTTTAGTTTCTGAATCCATTCTTACTTAATTTTCCTGTAAAGGCTCTTTGAAGCCGCTGCAATACTTCACCAGGAAAGCTTGCAGGTGGGCAGAGACCACAGGGCGTCACTGCTCTTTTCTTGAACCAAGAGGTGACCAGTAAACCACCGGGACAGATGAAGAGGCACAGAGATTGTCTACAGTACCTGAACGGGAGAAATCGGGAACCGAGGCTCTCCTTGGAGGCCAGAAAGACAACTCCAAGATGAGGGACAGTCAGAAAGCCAGACTGGACTCTTCAAGGAGATGACGTTATGAAAAAATTAAGTGGGGGGCTATTCTAGGTTAGAAGAGATGAAAACCATGAAACAACCGGGTGTGACGTGTGAATCTGGACTGGGTCAGGGGAGGAGGCTGCCAGGGAGGTTGGGTGGGAAGAAGTGCTCCAGGCCCGGACCTCCTCGGTTTGCAAGCCCGCCTTTAGGGCCGGCTGGCTCGCTGGTCCTGGTCAAACCCAGCAGAGTTCTCCGTTCCGAGGGGCCCACACGCCGCCCCACGGCCTGGCTACATGTGCACACGCATGTGTACACGCTCAGGTACCTCGCCTTAGCTGTGAGGTGTCCATCAGCCATGATGGTGCCGTGGGGCTGAGGCAGGGAGGGCTCTGGAGGGCAGGAGGGGCCTGGCTCGCCCACACACCCTCCGCAGGGGTGCAGGGAGTGTCTGTCTGCAAGCAACCCTGCTCCCGCTGACCGGAGCCCAGCCGCACGGAGGCTCTGGGGTCACCGCGTCCTTACACTCTATCCGGATCTGCTCCAGCTCCGTCACCTCCGCAATGGACTCCTTCAGGTCCTCCACAAACTTCCGCATTTCGTCCAAACCCAGGGCGCAGAAGTGCAGCACCTGCTTCTTCTCGGAGCCCGAGAGCGGGGTCACCAGTGTGATGCCGTGAGAGTAATCTGGAAACCAGACCCCAGGCCCCACAGGCCGTGAGCAGCTGCAGGTGAGGAGGGGGCCTCTGGAGCGCCTGCCCCTCCCCCTCCCCTGCACCCCCCGCCCTCTGCCACATCCACGGGTGACCGAGACTTACACTCGTTCTCAAAGAGGTGGAACTGCATGCCCAGGAGGCCCACGGACTTGCAGAAGGTATACGTGGAGGAGCTCTTCTTCTTGGGGCAGAGTTTGAGAATCTGTCCAAGACAGGGGAACAGCCGTGCACTGACAGGTGTGCATGTGTATAAACGTGCCTTACACACCTGGATGAGTGAACACCCAGGGCTCTTGTGAACACAAGTAAACACCCAAAAAGAGACATGCACACACATGCCCACTTATGCCCTTAGGATACATTCACACACATATACACACGTGTACACACACATACATATGTACAGACACAGTATCAAAATACAGTCTTCACTGCACAAAATGCTCCAGTGGCCATTCCCACAGCACTTAGAGGCCAGTCCACGCTTCGTGCCCTGGTTTGTAAGCCCCACCTAGTCTGGTCCCTGCCTTACTCTGGCTTTGTGTTCAGTCCGTGCTGCCCTTTCTGTAGCTTGAACGGGGCAGGCTCAGTCCTACCACAGGGCCTTTGCACCTGCTATTTCCTTCCACAACTCGCCCTGCAGCTTCTTGCGTGGTTGGGTTACTCTCATTACTTAGATCTTAACTCAAATGCTGCCTCCTTAGAGATTCCTTCCCTGACCAGCCTTTACAACAAACAAAAACAAAAGAAGAGGAAAAAAAAATCCACCTTAGCACCAGCTACTCCAACCTATCACCCGGCTTTGTTGTCTTCATGGCACCTTCCCCCGGTTTGATATCATCTTGTTTGTCTTCTTAATTATTTTCTACCTCCCTTGTCTCCTGAAACGCAAGCTGAGGTAGCAGTTGCTTGGTGTACAAATGTTTCTTCAGCACCTTCTGAGCTGGGCTCTGAGACACAGGAGAGGACGGGGGAGCCCGGCCTCAGGGTGCCTCCCTCCGGGGAGGAGGACCCTCAGGGTCCATAAATCAATCAATGGATCAATCCACCATCGCATAGTAAGCCAAAAAGCAACGTGGAGACACGGATACATAGGGTAACTGCAGAAACTGGTAGGTGTTTTGAAGAAGAAGTAGGGTCAGGACAAGGCGGTGGGTGGGCAGGCCACCTGTGAGGTGGGGGGAGAGCATCTGCACCGAATGAGGAGAGGCAGGGGGTCGTGCAAGGTCTGGGGAGCTTTTCAAGCAGATGATGGAGCCACAAGATTAAGGCCTGAGACGGACGGAGCCCCGAGTTGGCCTGGGGAGGCAGCTGGTGGGGCAGGGGGCGGGCGGCAGAGGAGAGGCGTGGAGGGAGGTGAGATCTGGGAGCTGGCGATGCTTACTCCGCGGAGGTGGACCTCAGGCGGGGAGCGTTGGATTTGGGACAATTTTCGAGGTAGTGCCATTATGACTTGTGGATGGAGAAGGTATGGGGTTTGAGGAAAAGACAGAAGCCAGACCCTGTTCACTCTGCTTCCCAGCACTTAGAACACTGCCTGGGACATAGTTGGTACTCATTAAATATTTGTTATATGGATACCTGTGTTCAAAGAGCAAAGGCCGAGCACCCCACAGACGTGCACGTGCGCACACACACACACACACACACGCCTACACACACACACACGCCCACACGCACACCAGCATCCCCCCTGGGCCCAGGGACAGTGTGGGCCCCCTCAGGCCTCCTGCACTTCCCAGGCTGTGGGACGGATGTGCAGCCCTGTACCCTCCAGCCCCAGGTTCCCCACAATGAGGGGGATGCAGAGGCTCTGGGACCTAATCCATTCGCACCAGGACCCGGGAACCATGAACCTCTCTGTGCCTCGGCTTCATAACTAACAAAGGAGGAAGGATCGTATCTGCCTGCGCTGCCTCACACCCACATGGAAAATCAGCCACTGGGTATGCAGCATCGTGGCATCCTGGGGGGCAGGGTGCCCTCGGGGCCTCTGGGGGTCCCCACTCACCACCAGCAGGTCGTTGAAGAGGAACACCTCCCTCTGGTGTGCGGCCTGCTTCTGCAGCTTGTTCACATCCGTCACCTCGAAGAGCCGGCTGCAGCAGACCAGGCGGCGATGGGGCTCTGACAGCACCTGGGCCGGGGCACAGTGCTCACAGCCGGGGGAGCCGCCGAGGTCGCAGCCCTCCTGCCCCCAGCGCCCACTTTGCAGAAGAGCAGATGCAGGCCCAGGTTGGCCCTGACCTCCCTCTTTCCTCCCCCGGGCTCTCTCCCCTTCCTCAGCCTCCTTAGGGAGCAGGGCTGGGCCAGAGGGCTTCACAGTGCTGGACGCAGTGAGCAGATAAAAGGCAGGGAAAAGAAATCGAAAAGAGCCTTCGGGCTGTGCGCTCCGTCCCTCCGAGGCCTTCGGGCTGTGCCTCTCCTCTGCTGCACACCCAAGCACCAGTGTGCAAGAGGGAGGGGTCCCGGGGACACCGCGAATCTGCTCCTGTGTGTGAAACAGCCCCCTCAGGGGGCGTCCGCAAACCTGACAGAGGCTCTGACCTCAGCACAGCAGGCTCCAGCCAGAAAAGGCCAGCCCCGCACGACTGGGCGGAAGCGTCCAGCACAGAGCCTCAGACGAGGTCCCCAAACTGCTCCCTGAGCCAAGAATTTGGGGAGGTTAGGGTTAGGGCGATGGAGGCCAGGACCTTTATGTCTACAGTATACAGAGCCCCTGCTGACGTCTACAGAGGATGCTCCCTTAAAAATCATTGCAAACTTGGTAAACGCTGCAAACTGCCCCACGGGCTACAACTCAGGGGCCACCCCAAGGACTTGAGAACCCACGTCTAGAGCCTGCTCTAGCCCATCTCCTGCCTCCTACTCAGTAGGACCATCCAGGATGTCCAGCACCCGTACCACCCCAAACCTCCCCATCTGGCCATCCAGATGCTTCGACCCTAGAGCACCCGGCAGCCTTTCTCAGTATTTCACTCCAATCTCTCCCGCCGCAGGAGCCGGTCGCAGGGAGCGATGAGGAAATCGGGCAGGTGGAAGGAAGAGGGTGCCCCGCAGAGCACACGGAGGCACTGGATACAGTAACTACAAGTGAGCGAAGAAGGGGAACACGTTTCTGAAAGATGCGGAGGGATGCCAGGAAGAAGGAAAGGGAAGGAGATGGAGACAGGGCCTCTGCGGCCCCGGGAGGGGCGATGATGCCCCGCAGGGAGCGCCGCTCTGTGGTGGGCACTTACTGTCTTCATGCCCACGATGGACTTCTCCACCTTGGTGACATACGTGACGTGGTCCTCGTTCGACTTGAGCTCCTTCTGCTGAATCCTTTCGTAGATGCCGACCACCAGCTCCCTGGGGATGTCAGCCCCGTCATCCACACCTACGGCCATGGAACGGGGAAGGGGAGGGGTGTCAGGGGCCTGGAGCCAGAGAGGGGGCGCCCCCTACCTGACTGCCGCTCCCGAAGAATGGCCTTGATTCTGTCCTGTCCCCGCTCCGAAGCCTTCAGTGGCTGGCTCCCCATACCCGCTAAAGTAGGGATGAACTCCTTCACCAGGCACCGGAGCTACTACACTAGGGCCCAGCACATGCCCCCAGTGCCCCCTCCTGCTGTTCCATAGCCAGAGCTTCCGCTCCCCCCTCCCAGGCCTCCTTCCCCATCTCTGAACGCGGCCTCCGTGGTCCTGCCTTTGCTCCCCCGGTTCTCCCGTCTTAACAACCTCCACCCCAGCCCCGCCAGGAGCATCGCCAAGCATCGCTGTGTCGGTCTTCAGGCCCTCCCCTCCCCTCCGGTAGGGAGCATGGAGCTCAGCGATTAGTTGTTGAGTGGTGACAAGATTCTCCCCTCGCTGGGAGCACGGGGTGGCGGTGGTGGGTGGGTAGTGAGACATTAAGTGAAGGAGAGGAGGGAAGCCCCCGTGGTGGTGCTGTGAGGAGACCGCCACCCATCTCGCACTTCACAGTGACCTTCAGACTCTGGTAGCAAGAAATACCAGCAGGAAATATACCAACACGAAAACAACTTTCCCCAGAAGGTAGAAACAGAGGCAATAAAAAAAAAAAAGTCTTCTTTCTACTTTTTCTAAATCTTTCTTTAATGATTATACACTCCTTTTTTTTAAGAGGGAAAAATTAAAAATAAAACATCTTGGGCTTCCCTGGTGGCGCAGTGGTTGAGAGTCCGCCTGCCAATGCAGGGGACATGGGTTCATGCCCCGGTCTGGGAAGATCCCACATACCACGGAGCGGCTGGGCCCGTGAGCCATGGCCGCTGAGCCTGCGCGTCCGGAGCCTGTGCTCCGCAATGGGAGAGGCCACAACAGTGAGAGGCCCGCGTACCGCAAAAAATAAATAAATAAAAATAAAATAAAACATCTTGGGCAAGTGCTCTCCAAGGAGTTTTCCTAAGTGCCGAGAGGACATTACACCTTCTGTGAGCGGCCCTCTGTATTGACTCTGTTTCTCCCACATCTGAGTTTGGTTCTGAAAGTCGGGCACCCAGGGGCCTGGAAGAAGCCAGGCTGGGGGCAAGAAAGAGCAGGCCAGGGACTGAGCACACGGGGCTCCCAGGTAAAGACGGCAGGTTGCACCCCCTCTGCTCCTTCTGAATGCCCTAGAAAAGGGAATTTTTTTTTTTTAAAGGCAGAGACGGGGGAAGAGGCAGTGGCACCAGGGGACCTGGAAGTGGGTGAATGAGTACATGGATCAGCAAACCTGGGAAAGAAGACACAGAAGCCAGCAGAGAGGTTAGGAGGCTCAGAAGCACCAAGCGCTCTGGAGTTGGTGCAGCCCCTGGAGGTGGAGGTGAGGTTGGGCTCGAAACAGGAAAGCCGGTTGAAAATCAGTTTAAAAGGCAGTTAGACATCCCCGCCCCTTCCTCCACCCCAGTCTTCTGATGGAGGCTTCATCCTCTGGAAGGGATGAACCAGGAACTCTGGGCTGGGGGACCCCAAGCCCAGCCAAGGGTGGGAGTCTGTGCTGAAAACTGGGGGATGGAGATGATATCTACGTATTAGGAGACCCTCTCAACCCATTTCCCACAAAGATCTCGGAATACTGGCAGACAGACTCATACCCTCTGCGCAACAGACTGGACATTTCTCGTTTGAAGAAGCAACCAGCACAAGAGAAAATATCTAAAGAATCTGCAGTCAGGTCTCCCAGTGAAACAGCTCAACTAAATCTTGCTGTGAGCATGTCCATCAGTCAGCAGCCCCATACACGCTCACAGTTTTAATCAGCCTGTTAGTGGCTCACTGTTAAATCTGGACGGACAACCAGGTTTCATCAGAAAAAACATCATACCTTCAGAGCTGCGTAAGAAGATACTGCATCTACAAAACAGGAACAAAATGCTATAGAAGAGGAGCACTTAGCAAAAAAGAGTTATTGAAAGTGAAAAATAAGAGAGCAGAAACGAAAACTTAGTAGGAGATTTGAAAGATAAAGCTGAGCGACATCTTCAGGAAAGTCAAACGAGAAGCCAAAGATGGCAGATAGAGAGCTCTAACGATCAGAGGCTCAAACTGGGAGTTCTACCACCTGAATACTAGGAGTTCCAGAGGAGAGTATGGAAAATGGAGAGGGAAAATGATCAGATACAATATTTAAGAGGAGTTCCCACCTGAAGATAAATTCTAATTAGAGATATTGTATATTGGAGTATATGTACGCAGTTTTCCAAAATAACATGAGCGTATGCGACGATGTCCAGGCAGTTGCCAGATGGGGCAGAACCTTTACACTTTACAGAATTTTTAAGACTTTACCAGTAGGGACGCCAAGGAGTCTGTACAAATAATGTGATCTGCAATTACTATTTGAGGTTAAATATTTTGTGAATATTAAATCATCAGGTCTATCTGTGAGCTAACCAACAACTGGATACAGCTGAAAGTACCAACGGATTTTCTTTTCTGTTTCTTCCAGTTTCATTGCTATACAATTGATATACAGTACTGTGTAAGTTTAAGGTATACAGCTCAATGATCTGACTTACGTAGATGATGAAACTGTAAGCATCTCCTTTGCCCCTCTTCTGTTTGTTCATCCCTGTATTCCTCAGACCTTCATCCTAAAGATGAGATCACTAAGCCACATTCCATCTAGTTCCTGATTTCTGCTTTACTAAGTGTACAAAATGCCTTGCTCTTAACCTGTTGATCCCTTTCCTGGATTAGAAGGAGTAAGAATGAAGGATTAAGCAGTTAAAGAATGACTAACTCTCTACCCCTAGGTCCCCCTTAGTAAATTTGCAGGTGGACCCCGAGGGCACAGGCGGACCACGTGGGTCAAAGAATCCAATTGCAGACAGACCGCCTGAGCAACACAGCGTCCCAAGGAAAATCAGGAGAAGTCAGCAGGTCTGCATGCAATGGAAAAACGACAAAGAATCTGACCTCCTGCTTTAATGATTAACTGAGATCGTTTCCCCTTTTTCCCTTTAAAAATTGTCATGGTTGAGCAGAATCTTCAGAGTTGGTCTCTGGACAGAAGTCCACCTTCTCCCCAGATTGCCGGCTTTTCTGAATAAAGCATCTTTCCTTTCTATGAAAAAAAAAAAAGTTCCCACAATCAGAGGCATGTGTTTCTAGACTAAAAGGAAGAACGCAGTACCCAGCACAATGGATGAAAGGAGGACCATAACAGGGCACATCATGGTGAAAATTCAGAACACAAAAGACAAACAGAGGAACCTAAAAATGTTCAGGGAGAGTGAAAAAAACATAAGCAAGAGGTCAGGGATTGTAACAGTGGCAGCACTGACACCTAAAAATCAACGGAGCAATGCCTCCCAAATTCTGAGTTCAGTGTTTCCAACCGGGAATTCTGCTCCCAGCCAAAGTTTCAATCAAGACTGAGGATAGAAAAAGACACATCCAGACATGCAAACTCTTAAAAAGTTTGTCTCCAGTGTACCTTTTCCCTGGAAGTGAACTAAAAACGAGGAAGCGATGAAACCCAGGAAACCTGAATCCAACACACGTCAGTTAGGAGACGACTTGGCTGGTAAACGCCATAAAGCTTATCTCAAGGCCCTGCTCACGGCTCTTCTCTCCTAAGTCGTGGAGCACGAAAGGGCCAGTACCACCCAGACAGCAGCCGTGGTGCCTGGGGCCCGGAGGTCACCCAATGGACGACGTTCCACAGAGGGCAAGGGGCATCGCCCAGGGGCCCTTGCCGCTTGCCGCAGGACAGTGGCAGCAGCTCCTGGAAACTCCCCCGATGCCTGGCATGCTAGCAACTTCCCCAGGGCCGCTCGGCGAGACCGGGCCCAGAGAGCGGCATGCAGTGCCCTTGGCCACCGGGGTGACGACCTAGCATCGGGGCTGAGGCTCCCGGAACGACCCAGGCAGCGTCCCCGCTCCTCCCGCCGCCGCCCCTCTACCTCGCAGGTTTCGGATGAAGTCCTCCAGCATCATCTTCCGGTCGGGCTTAATGTTGGGGCTGTACATGTCGGTGTTGAGGAGGATGACGGCGAAGGCCAGGATGAAGACGGTGTCCGGGTTGTGGAACTGCCGCACCACCTCGGGGTTGCACATGCAGTAGCGCTGGCTGTGCGGGGAGACACGTGAGGGTGCTGAGGGCCCACACCCTCCCTGAGCTCCAGCGACGGGGGGACCTGGGAACGTGTCCAGCCCTCCGAGGGCTTAAGCCCAGGGAGGCTCCCCCTCCTGCCGCTGACTGCCGTCTGCCCCGTACCTCGGTCCCCATCCCCTCCGAGGGGACGGGGCAGCTGTCACACACCCAGAGACCCCCGGAACCCCACTCCCGGCCCCGTTCCAGCCTCACACAGACGCTCAGGGAAGATGTGCTGGTCGATGGGGACGGTGAGGTGACTGCAGGGAGAGCCCGAGGGGTCTGTCCCGCATCTTTACTTCCCTCCCGGCCCTCCAGGGACTCCTGGCCCCCAGGCTTACAGCCACTCTACTTCTCCCCCCCCCAAGTCCCGGGTCTGTGCGAGGGGAGTGGGGCTGGGGAAGAGTCCCACCTGAAGGTCTCTATGAGCCGTTCCACCTTCTGGGCCTCGCCCTGCACGCGGATGTGCGCCTGGAACTTGCGCAGGGCCTCGTCCAGCTCCATGGCAGAGAAGTCCATCTCGTCCACCACGCAGCTGAGGCCGGGAGGGGAGGGGGTCGTGAGGGGCGGGGGCCCCGAACCTCGCTCCACCCACCAGAGCTGGGAGGAGGGCTGGGCCACCCGCCGGCTGGAAGCCCCACCCTGGTGGGGAGGGGGGACTTGGTGTCTGTGACCAACAAGGGGGGACTTACCCTACCCACCCCCAGGGTCTCCTTCCACCGCCCGCGAGGACCCTCGTTACACCTCCTCCCACCCGACGGCCCTGCGAGGGACCGCCTGAGGGCCTCCCTCCCACCTCCGGACCCTGGGGTCTGGGGCTGCAGCCAGCTGTCCGAGGCCCCAGGGCCAGGAGGCTGAGCCTGCTGCCTCCGAAAGCAGGTCCTTTCCTCTCAGCCCCAGGGTGCCCAGAGTCAGGGGTTCAAACGGTGAACAGTGCTTTCTCTTCTGTCCTCTCCAAGGCCTCTCGGGGCCTTTCTCCCTGGTTCCGCCCCGTTTGGGAACCTCCTCTTACACCAGCACCCTCCCAGGTCGGAGCGTCTGCAGACTCCTGGGCCTCCCTCCTGAGGCCCTCCCAGCCGCCGGCGTATCCACGCTTCCCCTCCCCGGGGAGCACCGCTTCCAGCGCCGTGAGCAGCGGGCCCCGTGCCCCTGAGGGCCACAGGCCCCCCCGGGCAGCGGACATGTCGCCTTCTGCACCCACGCGCTGCACTGCGCTCCTCTGTCCTGGTCATCGTACACCTGCCCCACCCTGCCCGTTCTCTGTTCCCACAGCCCGTGGTGGACGCCACCAGCGTCACAGCCCTGGACACCACTGCCCACCTGTCCCACCCTGAGCAGGCCCCAACTCCTCCGTGATCAGCTCTGGGGCTGCCTGCGGCCTGGGAGACTTGGGGGCCCCGCTTGACCCTGGCTCTGCTGTCAGTTTTTAGGAGAAAGCAAGGAGCCCCCGTGGCGGCAGTCAGGGCCCTGGTGGTCGGCGGCCCCGCCTCCCCCCACTCCTCTTGGGGGATCCCCCAGGACAGGGCAGACGGCTGTCTGCAGGCTGGGAGCCACACTCAGCTTGGTAAAGCCCGGGCTTCTCTCAGGCTTGGCGGCCTTAGTAGAGGGTGGGGCAGGGACTGGGAGATGGGAGGCAAGGACTTGGCCCAAGGATGGGAATGGGCTGTGTCTCGGCACCTGAGACAGACAGCAGGTCCAGCAGGCGAGAGGGCAGCTCCTGTCACCTCTTCCCTGGGCCATCCCCAGGTGAGGGAAGGTGAACTCAGGGCAGCATCACAGGGTCCACAGCTGCGTGTCCCCCAGCCCAGCCCAGCCAGGCCAGGAGGGACGCATCGAGCATGACTGAGCCAGACAGGATGCCGGTCGGAGGGGGCGAACCGGTGCGGCAGGAGGGCCATGAGCGGGAGCCGGGGAGGGAGCCAGAGACACAGAGACAGCGAAAGATACGGGGGTAGAGAGTCAAGTGAGAGAGACACGGAGGGAGAGACAGAGACAGAGAGCAAGAGTAAAACAGAGACAAGAGGAGAAAGAGGGAAACCAGACAGAAGAGAGAAGGCAGAGCAGACGAGGGGGACGAGGCTCGGCCGGCTGGGCGGGGCAGGCCTGGTGTGCAGCAGCGGGCAGCCACACTGCAGCCTCTCGTCCTCGGGCCCCGCCGACTCCTGCAAGGCCCAGGCCCAGGCAACGGGCCCCAGCCTGGCCACCCCTGACACACAGGCCGGCTGCCCGGAGGACCCCAGAACGGCCCTGGTCCCCCCGGTCTGGGGTCCAGGACTTGCCCCTGTCAGTCCATCCATCCCACCCCCGACCTGGCCCCCCTGCACGACTCTGAACCCCACGGTCCCGGCACCCTGTGTCCCTCAGTGGTGTCCCTCCCAGAACCTCTGTCCATGGACTGTCCCCCATGCTCTGGACCAGGGCTGACCCCACGATGGGCACCGAGGGAAGCGGCGGGAGGTGGCCGCAGAGCAGCCGGGAGCTGGCAGACGTGCCCAGCCAAGCACGGCGGCCGGCTTTCCAGCCCTTCACTCCGGTGACTGCTGCTGGCCGCTCCAGTAACAAGCCGGAGAGTCAAGGGCCAGGGCAGGAGACTCAGCTGGATGGAAACGCCAGCCCGCAGAGCAGGCAGCAGGCTACACCACCCACGGCGCGGGCTGTGCAGGCCTCTGCGGGCGGACACCTGTGCCAGGGGCTGGGGAGGCCCTACAGCCCACCTCTTGCAGGACCCCATGGCAGAGCCTTCAGGCAGCCGGTTAAAATGCAGGGCCCCGGCCCTACCCCGGATTTACCAACTAGACGATTGAGAGCAGTGCCTGGGAACCAGCATCCCTCAAACTCGCCAGCCGATCCTCAGAAACTGAAAACGAATGGCTGAGCCGAGCGCAAGGTCGGGGGGATGCTTTTAAAATGAGAGCCTGGGAGCTCACGGGAGCACGCGTGTCCTCTCGGCTCTCAGGGGCTGCTTTTGTGGTGGGGTGGTGAGGGAGGGAGCGCGGGAGGGAGAGACAGACAGCCCCACCCCTTCTCCACGGCACGTGCGCATACACACACGTATGCGCGCATACACACACGTATGCGCGCGCAGGCGCGCACACGCACACACACACACTGATTTCCTGCCTTGCTCCCTGCAGTTGCCACCACAGGCATCGCTGTTTGATGGGCAGGTGGTCTGGGGTTGTCAGATCTTTGAGAAAAAATCTAGACGTTTTCTGCAAAACCCCCAGAAGCTGTCTTGAGAGGCGGAAAGACACTACTGCCTGCAAGTCGTTTCCTGTCTGTAGAGCTGGGGGTTGGGCCAGGTGACCCCTTGCCCCACTGTGACATTCTCTGATGAGGACCCAGACCCAGAGCCAGCCCACAGGCAGCCTCTGGAGGCTCCGCGGATGCTTGCAGGCAGCAGGCGAGGGCAGCGTCGTTTCTGGCTGGCTTTGGAATACAGCTCACACGACTGGCTGCTTCTCCCCGCCTCCCAGGGAACCAGTGCCCTCCTGGGGCAGGTGGCCGGGCCGAGGCCATGCCCTGGTGGACCCTCACCTTGTAACGGGGGCTCCGTCATCCAGGAATCACTCCCCACGGTCCTCGCCCCTCTGCACAGCGTGGCTCTCCTTTCCCTCCCTAAGGTGCCAGCCTGCACCTGACCTTGGCTCTCTCTCCTCTCCTCTCCCCGTCTCCCGTTCTTCCCGTGTTCTGCAGATCACTTGCACCTAAAACCTCCCCTCCTGTCCGTCTTCTTCTTCATCACCCTGAAATCCTGCTGGGAGCAGACTTCTGGCAGTTCTCCAGATCCTCTGCCACCTCCACCAGCACAGCCAACAGCCCTCTCCTCTCTGATCACCTTTAAGGTGAAAAAAATCACACGTTTCTGGGTGGTCGTTTCTGGTGTATAATCTCCCTATTTTACAGAAGGTAAAACTGAGACTGCAAAGGGGCTTGCTTGGTGTTCCCTCTGCTAGGGAGACCCTCCCCAATCTACGCCAGTGGGCAGCTCCCTCTGCACCTCCTTCACTGAGTATTTTTTTCAGTGCTTCACTAAGCGGGCAATGACTTCATCTGCTCAGTCCGGTGGGATATTAAGCATCATCCTGTTATTTTTTACTGTATGAGGAAACCAAAGCTCACGAGAGAGCTGACCTTGCAGGGGGCACTGCACACATCGCACTCCTGGCATGTTCCCTCCCGGGGGCTGTTGCTAATGCATCTCTCGCTGGGGGCTGCTCTCTCACCCAGATGCCTGGTGGGACCTGTGAGGGCCCAAGGAGGGGCAGTTGGACACATCACAGAGTCACGGGTGAAGGCCACTCCACTGTCAGCAGTCACATGAGGCCATGTGGCCACCCTGCAGTTTCTGAGCTGGCCTGGGACACGGAGCCCACAGCAGCGGACCAAACCCCTGACCCCCTACCTTCTGCCTCCTGGGGCTTTCTCTGACCCCCAGTAGCTAACCTGCCCTACCCCTCCCTCCCCCACCCCCCACCCCCCCGCATGCATTGAGCACCTCTGCATATGCAGCACTGTGCTAGGGACCTGGAATAAGTGGCAAACAACACAAACACAGATCCTGTCCCAGTGAGAGAGACAGGCATTAAGCGCAGAGTCAAAAATAATTATTTTGGGCTTCCCTGGTGGCGCAGTGGTTGAGAATCTGCCTGCTAATGCAGGGGACACGGGTTCGAGCCCTGGTCTGGGAAGATCCCACATGCCGCGGAGCAACTAGGCCCGTGAGCCATGGCCGCTGAGCCTGCGCGTCTGGAGCCTGTGCTACACAACGAGAGGCCGCGATAGCAAGAGGCCCACGCACCGCGATGAAGAGCGGCCCCCACTTGCCACAACTAGAGGAAGCCCTCGCACAGAAACGAAGACCCAACACAGCAAAAATAAATAAATTAATTAATAAACTCCTACCAACATCTAAAAAAAAAAATCTTATTAAAAAAATAAATTAATAATAATAATTATTTCATTATAATCGTGACAAGTTCTGTGTAGGGAAAAGACAGGGTTTTGTGAGGGGACAAAGGAGATGTACTTTTTATTGGTGTGTCCAGAAATGCCTCTTTGGGGATGTGACATTTGAGCAGAGACCTAAAAGATGAGTAGGATCTGATTAAGGGAGGGGGAGGGGTGGGGGAGACATGATAAGATCCAGTTTGTTTTAAGATGATTTCTCTGGTGTTGGGCGAGAATGAATGAAAAAGGAAGGGCAGGAGCAAGAGAGAAGCAGGGGGCCATCAGGATGCACCTACAGAGGTTCAGGCTAGAGACGACGAGCCTTGCCTAAGGTGGAACAAATTGAATGGACCTGAACAGACCTGAACAGACCAGGCCAGCTCAGAATCTGAGAGACATCCTGGAGGGAGAACTGATGGGACAAGGTGATGGAAGGAATGTGGGCGGTAGGGAAAAGGAGTCGGCGGTGAGTCTCAGAGCTCGGGCATGAACACCTGGGGGCCTGGTGGTACTAGTTTTTGAGATGGGTGGACATACATGCTGGAGAGATCGAGACTTCAGTTTTGGACACATGAAGTTGGAGATGTTCTTTCATATCAGTTTAGTATCTACTCAATCATCGTCATTAGCACCCAAAGTCTTGCCTTTTCTATTTTACAAATTAAAACCCAGCCTCAACCCTTCTTTGCTCTGTAGTCACTAATTATTTTCTCTACGCCTCTTTTTTAAAATATTTATTTATTTATTTATTTATTTTTGGCTGTGTTGGGTCTTCGTTTCTGCGCACGGGCTTTCTCTAGTTGAGGCTAGCGGGGGCTACTCTTTGTTGCGGTGCACGGGCTTCTCATTGCAGTGGCTTCTCTTGTTACAGAGCACAGGCTCTAGGCGCGTGGACTTCAGTAGTTGCGGCACGCGGGCTCAGTAGTTGTGGCTCGCGGGCTCTAGAGCGCAGCCTCAGTAGTTGTGGCGCACGGGATTAGTTGCTCCGTGGCATGTGGGATCTTCCTGGACCAGGGCTTGAACCTGTGTCCCCTGCATTGGCAGGTGGATTCTCAGCCACTGCACCACTGGGAAAGTCCCTCTACTCCTCTTTGGAGCCAAATTTCTAGAAGTCATCCCTACTCATGCTATTTCCACTTGCTCAATCCCATTCACTTTTCAACCCGCTCCAGCCAAGCATCTACCCCAGCATTCCATTAAAACTCTTGTCAAGGCCACCAATGGCCGCCATGTTGCCAAGTCCAGTGGCGCCAACGTCTGTCCTCATCACACCGGCCTCCTGGCAGAGTCAACGCAGTTAAAGATTCCCTCCTTGGAACACTCCTCTCTCTTATTTCCATCCCATTGCCCTCCCCTAGGTTGACTCTCTCCTCTCCGGAGGCACCCCTCCTCCATCGCAGGCCCTCCTCCCCCTGGCCTCTAACTCAGGGCTGCCCACCAGGTCCCTTCCCCCACTTTACAACCTCTTCCTAGGGGCCTCACCCATTCCTATGGCTCTGAATGCCACCGCGCACTACAACTCTTAAGTGTAGCCGTGAGTTCACCCTTATTATTTTACCATTAGTCACTAACTAGTTAATTTTTGTTGTTGTTGTTGTTAACCTACAGTGTTCACAAGAGACCCCCTTAAGTAATGGTGCTACTAAGCGTGGATGAGGGCTGCTGAGTGCAAAGGTCAGTCCTTGGGCAATCTTCACAAGGCCACAGGTTGTGCTGGCATCTCTCGCAGGAAAGTCAGGGTGGACATATTTTATGTTTTATTTAATATTTTAACTTGCTCTGAGTAAATATTTGATAATGTCTAGTTTGAGGAATTCTTCAGATGAAATGTCACCACACCCAGCATCGCTCTCCCCTCAAAGCTAAAAATATATATGTGTTTATTTGGTATAATCTGTACAGATTACTCCGGTGGGCCTGTGGCAAAGACATATTCACACACAAAGACCTAGTGTTCCGAATCCTCAGCAGCCCAGGAGGCTGTTCGCTGTGACCGGCCACCTCTGTTCTCCGCCCACCCCAGTCACCAGGCCCTGCTGCCTCTCGCTGCCTCTGGGCTCCACCCGCCTCTACCCTCCCTGCAGCCTCTGCTGAGGGTAAGGGCCACAACCGGTCCTTCAATAGCCTCCGAACCAGCCTCCCTGCCTCCAAACCATCTTCCGGAACAACACTTCTAGGACGACCATTTGGCCCCGTCACTCACTCCTCTGCTTATACTTTTTCGAGGTTTCCCACACCCCTCATATGAAGCCTGAGCTCCCCAGCAAAGCACGGCCCTGGTTGCTCCCAGAATCTCCTGCCCCTTCCGCGTTCTGACTCCAGCCCTGCAGCCTGGCTCTCCCACGGCCCCAGGTTCGCACACACTGCTCTTCCTTCCTGCCGCCCACCCCCAACCTCCAGGTCTGCCTTCCATCTCTCTGGAATCTTCCTTGACCTCCGCGGTGCCTCTGCTGTGTCTCCCGTGTCACCCAAGCATCTGCCTGTCCTCCCACCGTGCCACGCGCTCCCCGACGCCTGGAGTCGGTCTCTGCATCCCTGGCGTATGTATAAACTCAGTAAACATTCCTGGGGTGGATGAATGAGTGAGTGACAGACCAAACTCAAGAATGAACGGGGCTGTGAGCACACGGTCAGCTGGGGAAGGAGCCCTGCGGCCGGCGCCTTTGGAAGCTCTGCCTGGTGGCCCTGATCAGCTGGACCTGACCCCTGGACACGGCTGCCGAGGGAAGGGCCCCGTGGATTCCAGACCACGGGCAGCGAGACGGCCTGGAGTGCACGTGCTTCCCATTTCCTTCAGCCAACGACGCAGGCCAGTGAGTGCTGAGAACCCGGCGACCTGGCCCTGAGAGGCAGCTCCTGACGTGCTGTCTGGACCTGCCTCGGAGGGGCCGCTGACTGGGGGTGATAGCGGAGGTGCTCTTGCTGGGGTGGGGGGCTTCTCCTTTCTGTGGGTTTCTGTGGCAAGTCCCTTCCAAGGGCTGGGGAAGCGTAAGCACAGCTGTTCCCCGCATCTGTATAAACAGGTACAACCTTGCAGGAAGTTGCTCGGTAACACATCCGTGTGTGGCGTCAGTCTGTGTTGCAGGGAGATGAAGCGGTGCACACAACTGTGATCAAAATGAATTTCGTCATTGCCACTATTTTTTTTTTTAACGATAGCAAGACAGTGTCTGGCAGACAAAGGAACTGGTTGGGAGCTGAAAATAGGTAGTGATAGCAGCAGGGATTTTTAATTGTCTGGAAGAGATAGCAAAGACCTGGAAGGTGAGGTACAGGCCAAGGCCGGGAAGAGGTGTGTGCGGTGCCCATGTGGGTCTCTGCTCCAGGCGGAGCCGGGGCCAGCTTTCAGGATTAGGATGGAAAACGAAGCTGCCCACCGCCACGAGCTGGAGGAACCCGGGTGTTACTTCTGCCGTTCTTGTCTCATCCGATTCAATTAAAAATGTCCCCACCCGCTAGGGAGTTATTTTTGTTAGTCGGAACTCATAACGAGCCAGACGAAGGTCGAGGCTTTCTGGAAGAGTGCAACGTGGCCAAGAAACTAGAGCAGGAGGACCTGCCAGAGTCCCTGGTGACAACACGGGGACAAAGAAAATCTTGTTTGAAGTCCTCAGAAGGGATGGCGGCTGGTGCACCTTGAAACCGCCCCCACACATCGGGAGTCCGTGTGGACGCGGAGGCTACTACCCTTCTGCTGGGCCCGGCAGCCCCCTGTTCGCCCGTGGTTCTCAAACCTGAGGGCGCACCAGAACCACCCAGCTGGCTGATCAACTGCACGGAGCTAGGCACCACCCCAGGGTTTCTGAATCCAGGCGTCTGGGCTGGAGTCCGAGGATCGACGTTGCTAACGAGCTCCTGGGCGCTGCTCCTGTTTGGGGGACCAGGCTTTGAGACCCACGCTCTGTGCCAGTGACAGGGGTAGGACGGGAAGAAGTCAGGCCTTTGGTGTCAGGCACCCTTGGGTTTGAATCTTGTCTCCACCATATAGGTCTTCGGTTCAAGTCACTCAGCCTCACTGTGCCTCATTTTCCCCATCTCTAGAATGGAGCTAACACCTAAAACGTCCAGTGGGCGGGTGGGGCGGGGTGGTATGGGTTTTAGAAGAGACAATGTATGTAAAGCTCCCAGTTTATAACAGAGCTTAAGAAATGAGGTTCTCCAGGGCTTCCCTGGTGGCGCAGTGGTTGAGAGTCCGCCTGCTGATGCAGGGGACGCGGGTTCGTGCCCCGGTCCGGGAAGATCCCACATGCCGTGGAGCGGCTGGGCCCGTGAGCCATGGCCACTGAGCCTGCACGTCCGGAGCCTGTGCTCCGCAACGGGAGAGGCCACAACGGTGAGAGGCCCGCATACCGCAAAAAAAAAAAAAAGAAAGAAAGAAATGAGGTTCTCCAGACTTGTGGTTGCCAAGGCGGGGGAGGCGGGGGAGGGAGAGGGATGGTTTGGGAGTTTGAGGTTGGTAGATGCAAATTATTACATTTAGAATGGATAAACAAGGTCCTAATGCACCTTGCACAGGGAACTATACTCAATATCCTGCAACAAACCATAATGGAAAAGAATATTAAAAAAAGAAAGTCTACATGTGTATAACTGAGTCACTGTGCTGTACCGCAGAGATTGGCACAATATTGTAAATCAACATACTTCAATTAAAAAATATATATTAAGAAAAAAAGAAACGAGTGTTCCCATTAGGGACCGAATCGGAGCTCACGTGCCCCGTGAGTAAGTAGATCTGTAGATCCCTCTAGCGCAGGTGTGAAGACTCTTTCCTTCATCGCCAGTGAACTCGCCTGAAATTTCATCATCAGACCCGTCAACTGTTTAAAACATACATCTATCAGAGAGAGGAAACTGAGGTAGCTCAGATCAATGCAGATTTGTGGATCAGTTTCTCAGCTCTGTTTTCTTCCCAGATGAGAGGGTTGGGGCCCAGCAAATAAGGGTGAGTCAGGGATGGGATAGCATCTGGTTCAGTTCAGTTACCCTGCCCCTGGCCTGGGCACTAGCCATTTCTTCTCTCTGGGCCTCAGTCCCTGGCCGGGTAGAATGAGAGAGCTGGACTAGCTGACCGTCTAGAGCATTTCTCAGCACCACGATTCGCAGCTGGGCTCTGACAAGCACTGTAAAGGCATTCAGACACACATCTGTCGGGATGAGGCACAAGGTAGGATGGTGTGGCGTTTAGGGCTCAGGTTATGGACCTCTCTGCCAGGCTTCAGGTCTCAGCCGCTGCTCAGCCCTGGACTGTGGCAAGCGCCCCACCCGCTCTGTTCCTCTGTTTCCTTTATTTGGTGCAGACTCCCAGCACTGGCCTCACAGCGCTGCTGGCAAGATGGTATGCGGCTTTGCACGTAAGGCTCTTAGAACCGTTCCTGCTGGCACACGATACACGCTGGATGTGTGTGAGCTGCCTGCTCGCTCACAGATGGCCCTCCTGAGAAACCCGCAGGGAGTGACTCCCAGGAAGTCCCACGGCAAAGAGCGGCCAGTCTCAGCCACACCTGAACATCACACAGGATCCAGAGAGACCTCTCCAGAGCCGGGCCCTGGGTACTCAGGAGGGGAATGGGTGGTGGGTATGTTCATTTTTGTGTAAAAGTCCAATTTCTATGCAGCTGTGACGAAGCCAAGAGAGTCTCAACTCTGGAGTTTTTCACCCCACTCTGGGGTTCCAAGATCTCCACATACAGGAGCAAATGATTCTTTTAAATGCCAGTGACTCTCTCCTGTTACGTAGAATCTCTCATCTCTGTGTGTGTGAGCACGCGCGCATGTGTGTGTGTGTGTGTGTGTGTGTGTGTGCGCGCGCGCGGTGGTGGGGATAGGGGAAAGGGCACTGGAGAGGTGAGGGGTCGAAGTCATAAAACCCAAAGACACCACAGTTAGAAGAGACCCCCTCCTTCCATTCCTCTGAGTGGGCGGCAGCATCAAGTTTTCAGAACAGTGGAAACAGCCCCCAAAGTCTTCTATCCCTGCCTGCCTCAGCCTCTCTCCAGACCCGTCAGAGTGGGCCTGGGCCCCAGCCCGCTCTCCCCTGCCCCGTGGATCTCCTCAGGAGCAAGGCAACCCTTCCGAGGCTACACACAGACGACACGCAGGACCTGCTCAAACCATTCCTTCCTAGCGAGGAGAGGCCAGAGCCTTCCAGCCGGCGGAGTTTGACAGACAATCTGTCTTCATTTCTCAATGTCCCCTAAGAAGAGCCAATCTGCTGCACTCTGGCCAGAACATTTCCATGGAAATGAAATGATGAAATCCGACTACAACGTCAGACTCTAATACCTAACAAAGAACGGGGCAGACACAGTGAGAGAAGGAACGCCCGGGGAAACTTTCTTCTGGCTACTCAACCCCAAAGCTGCCCTTCCTGCGTTTCCTTGGAAACGACAGATGCCCTCCGCGGGTGTGAAGATCACCCGGGGCCGGGAAAGAGACTGCTCACAGCCAGCACACAACGTTTCCCCATCCGCTGGCCTTCAAACCTGCTGAAGCGTGCATTTCAGAAAGGAAATGGAGCAGAGGCAAATTTCCCAGCCACGTGAAAACTGAGAGCAAGACGCTCGCAGCCCCAGAGAATCCTGATCTCCGCTGCCCTTTGTCTCCCACTGCCCTTCCCCCTCAGCACCAGGGGAGGACTTCCTCCAAGCTCGAGGTGGTCCCCTCCCTTCCCCGGAACTCTGTCTCAGAGCAGCCCTGAGGAGTGAGGTTTCCCTGTGTTGGGGGAGGGAGCCGAGGGGAAGGAGAGGCGGGAGGGGTCTAATGCCCTGTGCTTTTAAGTGGGAGAAATAATAATAGAAATAGCTGACATTTTAAAAGAATGTACTAAGCCTCAAGCACTGAGTTAAGCACTTTATATGCACTTAAAAAAAGTTAATTCCTATGACTGGGTCTATTATCCCCATTTGACAAATGAGGAAATTGAGGCTGGTTTCTCCTAAAAAAAACAAAAAAACAAATGCCAACGACCAAAACACAACACCTTCCCAGGTCAACACTGGAATGGACATGGCCCTTTGAGCTCAGAATGCCTCATATTATTATTTGATAAAGCCTGGTTGGATACATTCTTCCTTGGAATGGGGCATCCATGGAACCAGGACACAAAGGGATGGAGGGTCAGCTTCCCAGAGCACCGAGGGCCTGACCCCGGAGGCAAATGTCATCACCGCATCTGTGATGCTCAGAGGCGAATCAGTGGCTGGGACAGATTCTGCTTGGCCCAGCTCCTCCGCTCTTCCTGTCCCCCCAGGCCCAGGAGTGGGGGGAGGGCCCCATCCCTTCCCCTCCCAGAGACTTTCAGCCTCTCCCCTTCCCATCTGGCTGCATCATGGAGAGAGCGGTGGCTTGGGCTGTCTCGGTCTCCAAGGGGATGGGTGATTTATGTCTTTTATTCAGCAAACAGCTTTGTACAGAATGGATACGACAGGCTGAATGTCAACGGCAGGGGCGAGGGCGCGTGCAGAATCCCAGTGAAGCCTTCCCGGCCTGGACACACGGCACTGGGTGACTGTCACTGTGTGTTTTCTCTGGTGGGAGTTAGGCAGAGGCAGTGGATCCTGAAGGGTTCCGAGAGAGCTGGCTTGAGTGGCAGGGAGAAACCAAAAACCCCAGCGTCTTGCTACCCTGCCAGTGCCTGTCTCTTCCTGCTTCTTCATCCTCTCCAGGCACCTCGCAGCAGACAGACCAGGCCGTCGGCGCGCTGCAGACCTGGGGGAGGAGGGCTCCTTTCCGTGGAGCTGCCACGCGCAGGCCGTCCGCTGGGGCCTCAGAGCCCAGGGCCTGCACGGCTGCAGAACACAGCACGAGGGACTGAGGCGTTCACTGTGGCAGAATTGGGGCTCAGCTCTGTATTCGACGCCCCCTAAGCCCACAGTGCCCACTGGAGGCTCGAGGGCCCCTCACTCTCTTTCCACGTTCCTCCTCGCATCTCTCCCCGTTGAGCCCTGGGTCTATAACTTCCCTGAGGCCACGAGCCAGGCCTGTTCCTCTCCCCGCGCACCCCGCCCCGACACGTACACACATGGGATGCCCAGTGCAGCCCTATTCCCAGCATACAGTAGGCACTCAATATTTGCTGAATGAGTGGTGAATGGCCATCTCGTTCCCCCGTGAACGCTGGCACCCCAGCCTCGTCCTGGAGCCTGAGGGCTGCTCTGGGCAGCTCTGGCAGGATGACAAAGCTTGTTCAGGGCAAATGATTTTGCATGACGCCAGGGTGCTACAAACGCACTAAGGATTAGGAAAGACGATACATTCACTGGCTCTGGAGGGACCTCTGAGATCACATAGCTCAACCCTCTCTCTTTGCAGATGAGGAAGCCTGGAGAAGTGACTTGCAAACGCTCCAGAGCGTGTCAGGAGCAGAGCAGGGGCCAGAGCCGGACTCTCGGGTCCAGCCACCTCTCCTGCCCCCACACTGCCTTCTCATCCAAGCCTGAGCCCGCTCAGCCGCGAGCCCTAGACCCCAGCCCACCTCCCCTCTCGGCACAGGCGGCAGCGGCCGGTCTGCATCTCCAGCCCACACGATCGCCCAGGCAGGATGTGGAAATTAGCCTCCATTGTGCTGCTCAGCACACCCCGGGCTGCAGAAACACCGTGTGTTCCCAGAGCTACAGATCAACAGGGGCCTAGCAGGTCAGGATTCCGGGGCCAGGCCACATGGGGTCTGGAAAGGCAGAAGAGAACAGACGAGGCAGTCAGGGCCTGGGAGTGAAGCAGTCACCCCTGCCCCAGAGCAGACGGACAAAGCCGGGTCACCCAGGGGGTGTGGGGCAGCAGGAAGGAATGAAGCCATCGGGCGCAGCAACTGTACTCCTTCGCCAGTGGAAACGGGACAAAGGCAAATGAAAAGTTCATGCTGGACAGATGAACCAGATAGAGGAAAACAGGAAAGGAAGGAGACGGAATACTTGATCTTTCTCCTCTTCTGCCATTTCCTCAAGGCATCCCCTCGGGGCACCCACACAGCAGGGGTGGTGTGATGGGGAAGGGGAGCCAGAGGGAGAGGGGGAAGGTAGAGAAATGCTGTCCATTTAGGGGTTTAGGCACTCAGAACACCAGCTCTGGGGGGAGCAGCTGATTGCCCAAAGCCACCAAGAGTCAGAGGCAGGAGCTGGCTTCTGTCAGCTAAGGGCCATCAGGGATTTCACGGTCCCTTGAATGGGTCCAAGCCCCCTCTCTTCTGACTGCACTCAGGTAACAGCTATCCCGTCATGAATTTAGGAATGTGACCGGGATTCCCGAGCACAGCAGATCTCCCCTCCTAACCCAGCCCCTCCCACCTGCAGGCACGGAAATGCAGGCCCGGAGAGCAGACACAGCAGCGGGGCGGCTCCATATAGAGAAGCCAGGTGTCTGAGTCCCACCCAGGGGACACTGACAGGGACTCCGCGCTTCTACGCCCTGAAGCAGGAGCCCCCAGCCCTCTGTAGCCCTGGCTGCTTCAAGAGCAAGTACAAAAGGACGAGGTTCTCCCAGGACTCCTGCAGACTGTACCCAAGGAGAAGGGGGTGGGGAGAGAAGTGGGGAGGGCTCCTTACAGAATGGTGACCTTCGAGAAGGAAGTGAGTGTGGGGCGGGGGCCCAGCAGAAGAGAGGAGGGGCATCGGGAGAGGCGTGGGGAGAGACGGTCCAGAGCAGACTTCACGGAGCCTCGCCCCCTCTCTGCCAGAGGAGAGGGGGCTCCAAGGCCCTGCCCCTCCACCCCAGGGAATGCTCCCCTTGCCCTGGGGCTCGCCTACCTATCCACAGCGCCACACCCAAGAAGCAGGGCGCTATAGCAAAAGCGGCCCCCTCACCGCCAAATCCCCCACCTCCTGGACTTCAACCTTGGTGCTCAGTCTACCTTTATGGAATCATAGTACTTTCTGGCTCTAAAACCCCTCAGTCTAACCCCTTCTTTTTCTGCCTCATGTTTCCCCCACGATATAAAGCGGACACTCAGGGGCTGGGGGCTGGACGGGTGGCAGGAGAGGGTGCTGAAGGGCCGGTCCCCCAGGCGGAGATGGCCCCAGAGCTGACGGCCTTCTTTTTTCAGGTTCACTCACATGCCTTTTGGTCTCCCTTGACCATTTCTGTGCCAGCCCCAGCCGCGCGCGTCCCCAGCGCCAGCCGCGTCCCCATCCACAGCGCCTACAATGCCTACGCGGAGGAGCACCTTGGCTCAGTAAGCGGCCTAATGACTGGAGGGGAGGCAGGTGATTGGCTAAGGACCATGGGGATGCTGGCTCCTGGACCAATCAGGAAGCCACCAGGACTGGAGCCAGGACTTCTGGGAATCCACCCAGACTTTAGAGGTCCTGTCCTCCCCGTGGCCTTCCCCCGCTGAGGTCCCAGGCCGCCCAGGAGATCCGGGAGGGTGGGCCAGGAGGGCGGGGAGGAGCCCGAGCGGGGCACTCACTCGAGCACGTCGCGGTTGAACTGCTTCTTGCTGTTGCCCAGGAACTCTCCGATCATCTGGCGGCTCAGGCCCTTACGCTGGAGCAGGAAATGGGCCACTCCGATGGGGGTGTCGGGGATGAAGCCTCGAGAGATCAGGAACTGGATGCCCTTGTCCGGGTTTCTGGGGGTGGGGTGGGGAGGGGAGGAGGGGTGGGGAGGGGAGGAGGGGTAGAGAGTGAGGCAAGTCTCCCCATGACGCCTTTCCTCCCTTTCTTCCTGCCTAGGGAACCCACAAAAGTGCCTGGAGGTCCTTGGGCAGAATTCCCAGGAAATGTCAGCATTCCTTCCACTGCAGAGGGGCTCCCCTTAAAAAGCCCCTCTCGCCACGTTCTCCTGAACCTCCCTGCACAGGAGTGAAGATGGTGCGGGACTGGGGAGGTCTGGCCAAGTAGATTCCAGAGCAGGTGGAGAGGTGTCCCTTCCGTCTTCCTGCCTCAGTCCCACTGGATCTGACCCTGAGGTCCCCCAGCCCTTCCTCCCACCTGTATCCTGCTGTCTACACTCAGGACCCACGCTCGAACCGGGAGGGCAGAGGAGACTGGGAAATGGAGGTGGGATCTCCTACCACACCCCTCTTCCCTGTGTGTGGCAGACACAAGAAAGACCCTGCTCTTCAGGGTTGACTTTCCCAGGCTTGAGTCTGTGTGTGGGTGTGGGTGTGAGTGCTGTGTCTTAAGGCCCATGTGCTCCCAGCTTGGTCTGCAAATCCATGCTGCTCCCTGAGCTGAAGCTTACCGGTCCAGGAGAAGATAAGTACAGAAATAGAGGCTAAGCCTTTAGACCCTTTTATAGCACGTTGACATTTTCAGGACAACCAAGCATCTGACTGTTTTTCTAGCAACTCATTTTAATTGTATTTTACAGAAGTGTCAGCCCACAACATATTGGATAAAAACCCAAACTGGTCCTTCACTATAGATAATTTGAGAACCACTGTCTTGTGGGATCCAGGTACGTGTGTGTGTGCAGAAGCGAGGGTAGGGCTGTGCTCACCAGGGTGGCAGCCTGAGGTACACGAAGGAGCGATGGGAGTCACACAGGTCTGACTTCACCCAGCTCTGCCGCTTACTAGCTGTTTCACAGGGCTCAGCTCACCTGTGTGAGCCTGTTTCCTGGTCTGTAAAATGGCATAATGATGCTCTCTCTAGAACTTGTTAGGGAATCTGCAAATGTTTTACGTCAGGTGAGCTATGAACGGTAGCTATTCCCCCTAGAATAGAAGCTGCTTGAGACCGGGGGATGTGTCTTCCTCATCTTCGTGGTTTCCGTGCCAAGCACTCCAAACATAACTTCTGAATGAGTAAATGAACACACAGGTGAATGGTTTCTGCTCAGTCCTCATTGATTAGGCAGGAGGGATGCCGTGTTTCCCGCCTCAGGGCTATGAAGGAAGGGGTGAGTGGAGGGTGGAGACGAGTGCCTCATGTACTTGAAATCTCCACAGGACGGGCAGGTGTGTTTCCTCTGCTTGCCACCAGCTGTATACCTCTTGGTTGCAAGGAAGTTCTGGCTGGGGGCTCTGAGCTATGGTGGTTGTTCATTTCTCCGCTCCCACGCCCCTGTTCTCTTCTGCTTCACCTCTGCTTGCTTGACACTCCCCTCCTATCCGCCCCCCGCACCCCCATTCCTTGTGCCAGGTCTCTGCTCCCCCCACCCTTTCCTGCTTTGGTCACTGCCTCTTCTCTCCGTGTCATCAACCCCATGAGATTGATACTCCCTGTTTTCTTAACTTCATGTCCTACCCGAATGCTTTCTGCCCAAGCCTTATACTACTTGTACTATTATTTACTTAATAGTGCATTTTCTCTGAAATTTTCTCACTTTTCAAAGCCTAGCTTCATCTAGCAGTACTAGTGGTTAAAGCATAGGTTTGAGGTGTTTTAACCCTAATCTTTAACATAAATTCTTATCAATTAAAAATAAAATGAGGGGCTTCCCTGGTGGCGCAGTGGTTGAGAGTCCGCCTGCTGATGCAGGGGACGTGGGTTCGTGCCCCGGTCTGGGAAGATCCCACATGCCGCGGAGCGGCTTTGCCCGTGAGCCATGGCCGCTGAGCCTGCGCGTCCGGAGCCTGTGCTCCACAACGGGAGAGGCCACAACAGTGAGAGGCCCGTGTACCGCAAAAATAAATAAATAAATAAAAATAAAATGAGTATTCCCACACTATCTCAAGGATCAGGCGTGGCCCAGAGGCCACCTGGGAGGACCCTGGGACGATTCGGTCCATTCCCGGGCCCGCTGCTCACCCGTAAGTGCAGCCCCTGCCCCGCACCTCCTGGAACTTACATGTTGAAGAGGTTGAGGCCGATGCGGTAGAGCCGCTTGCGCAGGGTGTCGGTGGAGAGCGTGGGAGACTTGCAGCTGGCCGGGTTCTCGCAGTGGTAGCGCGGCAGGCTCAGGATCATGGCCTGCAGGGCCTCCTTGGAGGCCGAGGCCGACGCTGCCGATTTGGTGGACGCGCTGCTGCTGCTCAGCTGCTCCGAGCTGTCGCCGGCCTCGGCCTCCGCCCCTTTCCCCGCCTCCTCGGCCTCCTCCTCTCCGTCTTCCTCCTCCTCCGCCGCCGGCACCGCGGCCCCCGGCGGGCTGGCGCGCAGGGCCCCGTCGGCACCCGCCTCTACGCTCGCGCCCTCGGCGGGCACGTCCTCCTGGCCGGCGCTGGGGCCCTCCAGGGCCTCCTGCCCGCCGGCCTCGTCCTTCTCGGCCTTGCCCGCCGCGGACTCTGCAGGGGCTGAGGCCGTCGGCGCACCCAGGCAGTTGGCCACGGACAGAGCCGTGGAGGAGGAGACGGAGATGTTCCGGCTGGCGATCTGCACGGTGACGTCCCGGAAGGCCATCATGAGGGTGCTGCCGTGGCCCTGGGGCGGGCCGGCGGGCTCGGTGGGCTCGGCCCAGTCCCCCGAGTGGGCGCCCTCGGGCTCCCGCGCCTCGGTCTCCAGGCCCGGCGGCCCCGTGCCCGCGCGCAGGGCCCTGTGGACCTGGTAAGCGCCGCTCTCCTGCAGGGAGCACACGGTCTTGAGGCTCCAGGTGCTGAGGGCGTCGTCGATGGACTTGGCCAGGGACTGCACCTGCTCGGTGAAGGAGTCCTCCAGTTCGGTGAGTGTGCCCGCGATGGTGGGCGGCAGGGAGGGCGAGCGCGCCAGCGGCAGCCCCGAGAGGCCGCAGCCCTCCAGGAGCGCCCTCTCGGCCGCCAGGCTCTCGGCCGTGGGCGCGCGCGCCTTGCGCAGGGAGATGCGCCGCGGCAGGCGGCTCTCCAGGAGAGAGTTGCGGATCTTTTCGAAGTTCTTGCTGAGCTGGTACTGGCGGAAGGCGGTTTGGATGGTGCAAGCGGCGCGCCGGGACACCAGGTGGCCCCCGTACTTGTGTTCTAGCATTTCAATCTGCAGCGAAGACAAAGAGGCGCGAGCGCAGTTAGGGAAGGGGTGTGACAGTCCTTGAGAAAGACGGTGGCGGCGGCTGTCGACTGGGGCAGGGGGTTGAGCTGCTAAACTTCGGCGGGGGCGCGGGAAGGCACAGCTTCGGGGCACTGAGGGGCTCATGTCTGAAAACCCTAGCACGCCATGGCCTGAGATGCCAGGGCTCCCAGAGGTGTGGGATGTAGGACTGGATTCCGGGATTGGTGATGCCGGGGGCAGGGGACGGACGAGGTGCGAATGGTAGGGGGCGGTTATTTCCAGATGTTCGTATCAGAGATGCATACGGTGGAGTTCATGGCTGAAATGCATGACATCCTGAATTTGTATTAAAATACTCCGTCAAAAGAAGTGGGAGGGCTAGGTGAAACTATTAATAAAACTTGTTAGGGCTGGGTGGTGGTTAAATGGGAGTTTATTACACTATTCTTTCTACTTTTGTGGGGGTTTTTTGTTTTGTTTTGTTTTGTTTTGCTGTACGCGGGGCTCTCACTGCCGTGGCCTCTCCCGCCGCGGAGCACAGGCTCCGGACGCGCAGGCCCAGCGGCCATGGCTCACGGGCCCAGCCGCTCCGCGGCATGTGGGATCTTCCCGGACCGGGGCACGAACCCATGTCCCCTGCATCGGCAGGCGGACTCTCAACCACTGCGCCACCAGGGAAGCCCTTGTGTGTATTTTTAAATAATAGAAAATTGAAAATTAAATAGAAAGGCTAAAAAACATCGCTGCTACTCCTGTACACCTGCTTTCTTTCTCAGCATTCGTGTCATGCATTGGGGTAGTTTCCTGTTCCTGGGAGCCTCATAAGGGTTGGGACTGGGGTTGGATCATCTCTGTGTTCCCAGCATCCGGCCCAAGGACTGGCACAGGGTAGAGCTCAATAAATGTGAATTTCATAAAAAGACAGATGGATGATGGATGGATGTTTCAATAAGGGGAGTCCCTCCAGGCTACCCTGCTCCACAATTCCAGTCACCTCTGTTTCCAGCAATGGGAGCTGTTACAACCAGGGCAGGGCTTGGTGGGGCTGGTTGGCAGGGCCCGGGGTGGGGATGGCACTGCCTCATCTGGGCAGATGTGAACACAGGAAAACTTCTGGCACTGGCCAGTCTGCCTTCAAGGCCCTTCCTCCCCTCCTCTCAGCTCTGTCCCCCATCTGTGGTCTTTTCTCCTCCTTGGGTTGCTAAGCTCTCACTTTTTCTCTCTTATCAAAAACCTCTCAGGAAAGGACTAGAAAGACATTCCCCCAGGTGTGAATGACCAGTAACAGTTAGCAGTGCTCCTTCCTAGAGATTTTTGCACTTAAATAACAGACAAAGCCTGTGTGAAGGGGATGGACAAAATGGTAGCACTGTGGTGGGTTCCATAGTCCTTAGGGAAGCCTGGGAAGGGAGAACGTATTCCTGGGCCCTGAAACTATGTATTCCCAGCCGTACACTCCACTTACACAGAGCAGCCTTCCTGCACTAAGAATCGGGACAGGTGGCTGAAATTAATACTCAAGGCAAGAACAACGTCACTCCTCCATCCTCCCCCAGGATCATGGGGGAGGGGTACAGATACAAAGGCCAAATTTCATCCCCCAATGCAAGAAACACTTCACCGCGCTTCCCGCTCCCCCAGGGACTGCAGCTGGAGTGACTACTTCCCAACTACCCTGGCAGCCCCCTCTGTCCCTTCCCTGTGGGTGCCCCACAGCTGGACCAGCAGAGACGCCCTCCTAGCCCAGGAGACCTCATAGATACAACCCCAATGCCCAGGGACAAGCCCAGGTAAACGGGGCCTCCTCAGTGTGTGTCCTGGGCTCTTCCTGTCTCACCGTCCGATGTCCTCTCCCATCCCCAAGCCTAGTGGCATTATGCTGCCTCTCTCCCCACATCCACTGCTTCCCTCTGAAGAGACTTGGAAAACGTATTCATATTAAGGTTTAGAAGGCCACTGAGTCTTCCTACAGGACTCCTCCCAGAGCACTTGCAGTTCACAAGGTGCAAGGCCTTAAGCAGGAGGCGGGAAGCTCTCCTGGGACTCACGGCCCTGGTGTTGCAGGGACATCCAAGGCGCTCTTCTAAAGCACGCCAAGTGTGTTAGTTATCTCCTGCCGCAGAACAAATGACCACAGAGGTAGCCGCTTAAAACAACACCGTTTACTTCCTCGCAGTTCTGGAGGCCAGCAGTCTGGGCACAGCTCAGCTGGGTTCTCACCAGGCTGGGATCAAGGTGTCAGCTAGGACTGCAGGCCCATCTGCGGGTCGGGGTCCTCTTTCAAGCTCACTCCTGTTGGCAGATTTCAGCTCCCGGAGATTTAAGACTGAGGCCTCAATTACCAGAAGCTGTTCTCTGCCACCTGGTCCCCTTCACAGCGTGGTCGTTTACTCCTTCAAGGCCAACAAGAGAGCCTCTGTGTGAGGCCTCACTGCCTGTAAAGGGTCCACCTGATTCATTCAGGCCACCCGGGATGACCTCCCTTTTGACTAACTCAATGTCAACTGATTGGTAACTTAATCGTAGTGGTGACACCCATCATATACACTAGTCCCGCCCACACTCCAGGGGAGGGGATTATATAGGCATGTCCACCGGGATCAGTCATCTCTGGGGCCCTCTTAGAATGCTGCCTGCCATACCAACTGGACAGTTGCCTGTGGGCTTTTATCTAGGTATGGCCTCATGTACCCAGGGGCCCCAGAGAAACACAGGTATCTGCCTCTGATGCCTTCTCCTCCTGCTTCTGCAGAAATCACACCAGAAGGAAGAGAGCATGGTAGCTCCTGAGGCCCAGAATCGGCCTTGGCAGGAAAGTCCTCCAAGGGGAAGAGTAGGGAGGGAGGGGAACTGACTGCTCACCTGCCTCCTTCTTGCCAGTTCCACCTCCCATTTACCCCTCCCCAAGCACCATGAGCAGCTGACCCCAGACAGGAATTCACATCTCCTTCCTCCCTGGCCTGCTCATAGGTCTAGGGAAACCCCTGGCCCAAGAGCTTCTCTTCAGATTATGAGATGCTACTGGCAATAGAGGGAAGGTATGAAATCCCATTGCCTGAAGTGTTTCCAGAATGGTGAAAGGTCCACCCCCTGGCATGGTGTCATCCCACCTAGAGGCACAGGCTGGCTGAGATAACTGAGGAGACTTCTTCTACCAGCCAGTGTCCACGCTTCACCCAAGGAGAGAAGAAAAGCAGATTTTAAATTCCTGAGTCTGTTGCATCGGGTCCTCCACTGGACTGTGAGCCGCATGAAGGTAGGCTTTGCCTGCCATGCTCACTGCTCTATCCCCAGTGCTTAGAGTACATAGTAGATCTTCAATGAATATTTATTGAATAACTTAAACCTTCCTAATCTGACCGTAACTTTTCTCTCCCGGGCTGATGATTTCACCCTCTCTGGCCTCCTTTGTAAGTTTACTTCATCCCCTAGTCTCTCCTACTTGCATTTCCAGCCTCTACCCTGGTTTTGACTCCTTTCCACCAGCCTACAGACCCTCCTTAATGTCCCAGGCTGAAACATGACCCTGCTTGACTCCCCTGCTCTGGGCCACTAGCCCAATCTCTGTATTTTTCCACCAAACCTATAGGAGGACCAGTCTGCCCGCTCTGCCTCAGTCCGTGAGCACGTGCCGAACCACTGGCCCGCCCCGGTCCGTGAGCACATGCCGAACCACTGGCCCGCCCCGGTCCGTGAGCACATGCCGAACCACTGGCCCACCCCGGTCCGTGAGCACGTGCCGAACCACTGGCCCGCCCCGGTCTGTGAGCACATGCCGAACCACTGGCCCGCCCCGGTCCGTGAGCACATGCCGAACCACTGGCCCGCCCCGTGTGCCCTGACTGCTTGCAGCTGCCTCCTGCTACCACCAGACTAATGAAATGACTCTCAGGAAGGTACTGATGACCTTCAATCACTAAATCCCATCCTCAGCCTTCCTCCCCATCCTTTCTGCAGCTTTGATACTTTATCACCTCGAAACTTTGTCCTCCGCTCTCATGACCCAGTCTGTCTTGGATTTCCTGTCTCCATACAGCTCCTTGAGCCTATATTCTGACCGCAAGGTCCCTAACTGTGCTAGTTACGAGTCATATGCGTGCTCTCTTCCATTCTCCAGACACATTTTAATGATTTTCCTGTGCATTTCTGGACGTCTTCCTTGACTTCTATGTTGGAAGTCTTTAGAGCAGCCCCCTGGTAGCTGATAACTAACAGCTGATGAAAGGAGAACTAGCTCATGCAGAGCCTTCGTGGCGACTCTAAAGGTGTCCCGCGGGCTAATGTCTTCTCACCTCTTGTCTGAGAACCTCGTCTTCCATTCACTCTGATAGGTGGATGAGCAAGCCCACAGGGGAAATACCCAGTCCCAGATCTGCCTCTTCCCTGATGGTTGACCTTGGGCAAGTTTCTTAACGTCTCTGAACCTCAGTTTTCTTATCTGTTAAATGAAGCTAATCCTGCTGACTCCGTAGCTTGTTGTGAGAATTAAATTATTTCCCATAGCACCTGACACACAGTAGGTGCTCAGTAACTGGTAGCAGTTTGATGCTGACAGTGATGATTCTGGGACTCTCAACTCTCCATCCCTGGACTCCATCCTAGACCTACATTTCCAAGAGCCCATCGTCTGCCCCGGCTCACCCAAACCAGCTCTGGATGACGTCCTTATTCACCTAACAGCACCCTGGCTACAAGGTCATCCAGTTTGGGGACCTCGCTTTTGTCCCTGGGTCGGCCTTTGCCTTATCCTCTGCATTTGTCAGGCTGAAAGTCCTATAGCGCCCCCTCCATGCCTTTTGCAATCATCCTGAACTTTCCACCAGACTGTCACCACGTGGGGCTCTCCTGGACCCCCCATTTGGACCACTCTGACAACCCCCCATCCACCTTGCACTATATTCCCCTGATCAGTATCCTCAGAGAGCGGGTGTAAACACAGGACTTCCGGCGCTTGAGACCATTGCCCTAAACAAGTGTAAACACCATCTCCTGGGGGTCTGGCGCTGAGCAGCCTGGCCCCGCCTACCCCCCCAGCCCCTCCTACTACGCGGAGTCCACAGTCACGCGCCAGCCCCGCCTCCTGCTGCCCCCCTCCCCCAACTAGGCTTTCCTGCTCCGCGGATCTCCCCGCTCAGCCTCCCCGCAGCCGGCTTTGTCCGCCCCAGCCTCACCTCCCACTCTCATGCCCTTTCCCCTTTCTTCAAATGTGCCTCCTCCACGAAGCCTCCCAGTTCCCCCAACCAGAACGGGGTCTCCCTGCCCTGAACCACGCCCCCCCCCAGAAGGTTGTTTCGTGCTTCTCTTTGACACTCAGTTTCCCCTGCTAATCTTGGTGGTATTCATCTAACTTAGGCTTCCCTCCCCTCTCCCCTCCCCAAGACTCCATTAAGCGTAAGTTATTGGAGGCCCCGGATGTGGCCTTCGCATCGTCTGGTGCACGGACGGCCTCAGCCCAGAGCCTGGCCCGAAGCCACAGCTCAGGACGGTCTCTGAATTCAGCTGAGGGATCGTCACCGTTTGTCCCCATCGTCTAACACAGCTGGCTGCCACTCATCCTGGCCTCGTGCCTGCTGCCCCCAGTGTCCCCACCGCTTCCTTCGCATCTCAGCACCCCAGACGGTGCGTCACAGGCGGCACAGCGTAATCCGCCTCTGCATCCCCCGTGCCCAGCGCTGAGCCAGACCCGTGTTTGGGGCTTAATCAATGTTTGCGGTCGTGAACTAAACTGAACTCTCTCCTCTGCACCAGGGGAAATGCAGTCCAGGCTGTCTTCTGGGTCTGGGCTTGGAGCCAAAGGCTGTACCACCGGCCCCGCCCCCCATGTGCATTCCCCTCCCCCCATGGTCACAGGCCTTGGGGAATCGGTGGTTCCCCGGGTCAGCTCCATCCGCCCCAGCCAGGCCCCTCTCACCTCCCTGACCCTGTTCTTAGCAGGGCCAGGCCAGAGAGCTGAGGGACCAGCTCGTGGGAGGGAGGGGTCCCTGGGGCCACCGGCCAAGGAGCAGCTCCGCCCACTTCTCTCGAATACCCGTGAGTCCTGGGTAACTGTGGCCTCCCTCCTCCCAGGAGAGCCATCCCTCGGCTCCTGCTGGGGAGGCAGTGGGCGGGGCTGGCGGCTGTCTCGCTAACGAGCCTTCAGTGTTCATCAGAACAGGCTCCCTCTTCCAAGCGGCTGCATGGCTGAGCCCGACGGGGCCTCTGAGGGACGTTGGGGCACCAGGCCCGGGTGAGGGGGCGGGGACGGGTCCCACGTGCGCCAGGATTTCTCAGTTGAGAAGATTAACGCAGTACGTGGTGTGAGTCTGCAGACCTTGGCGAGGCGAACCTCACACCTCACCTGAGGCTCCCGGGCAGAGTCTGGGGAGGAGAGAGGAGCCCGCAGGACGGGTGGCCTGCACTGAGCAGGGTTGTTCTTCTCTGTGTGCCCACCTCCCTGCCCACCGTCCAAAACACAGAAAGTGTTCAGCATGGCAAGGGGCACAGAGGCCTGCTGGGGAGCAGGGCTGCCCTGGGACCCTCTCCCGATGCAGCCAGGTAGGGGCTCTGGGGAAGAGCCACGGCTCAGCTGCTCCCTGAGCCAGATACTCCCTCGGGTGGGGCTGCTCCAGGAAGCCTGCTCTGAACCCTGGTCGGGCTACTTGCCCTGTGCCAGGATCCCGCAGTGCCCTGCACACCGCTTCCGCAGAACCTACCCCTTCACCGCGGTGGCAGCAGATGGGGAGGGCGCTGGGTTAAAATCGTGGACTGTGGGGTCTGTTCTGGTTGCACCGGGGTGCATACCTAGGAATGTGTCCTTAGGCAAGTCACTTAACATCACTAAGCCTCGGTCTTCTCATTCCTAAGATGGGGACAGTGAGAGTCTCAGGCCGCGGGGACATTGTGCAGATGGGGGGGGGGAGATGGCGCACAGAAAGTGCTGCAGTGCTGTTAGTGTCGCCTGTGCCGTCCTGTGTCAGCGCCCACCACTGGCACCGGAGCTCCCTGAGACCCAGGACTGCGTCTTGTGCATCGCGGTGCCCCAGGCCTCGCACGGGGCCCAGCACAGCAGCTGTGCACCGCCGTCCCCGAACTGAGACCACGGAGCAGAGCAGCACCCTGGCGCATCTGGCCTTCACCGCCACGCTCGGCAGGCTGGTCCACTGCAGCCCTCACGCCCGCGGTAGCGCTCTCACCTTCAGAGCGGGACAGAGCCTCAGACACAAGTGAGCAAACTGAGGCCCAGAGAGGGACGGTGACCTGGAAACATGGCCACCACTTCTCGCCTTGAGAGGCACCCCATGGTGAGGCTGGACCCTGAGGCTTGGGGTCCAGGAGATCTGCTCTCCAGACAGAGAGCGGCTGCCACCCAGGACCCTGACTCAGGAGCGGGGCCTGGATGCTGTGAACACAGCTCCACGGCCGCCGGGCTTGGACAACACAGAGACCTATGCAGTTTGGACATCCCAGATGGGCTCCAGTGGGTGCTACCCGACAGGCGCAGAGAACAGGACACAAACTCCCTAGAGAACTTGAATTTGGAAATCACATGCGTGCCCTCTGTATCTACTAGAATTATGCCCAGCATGAAAAAGGTCCACAGTGCCCATCAGAACCCTGCACAACGCTCCCTATCCCACTAATCAGTTAGAATTAAACTAATTCCCTGCCCAAGCAGAAGCACCAGTTTCCTTTGGTGTTACTAACAGGATACTCCTTAAATTGAACTGTATTCTCTTTGGGGAGCAGGTAGGGACCATGTTTTTTTTCTTTTTGGTACCCCACTCCCTCATTGCTTTACGCATCGCAGTTATTCAAAAAATATTCACTCGCTGAGCTCTTACTCTGCCCGAGGCACTCTGCTGGATGCCAGGGGATGGGATGAATAGGACATGGTCTCTGTCCTCAAGGGGCGGAGCCGAGTGGAACTGAGAGGACGTTCTCATCTGTGCCAGCTGACCGCCCACATCACAGCATGCGGTTCCAGATGGACTGCCTCCCAGCCCCGGCATGGGCCTTCTCTACCTCAGAAGCGGGACAGTCTACATTTTTAACAGCTCTAATTGTTAACGGAGCTAAAAACAAACCCCTTCCTCTCCTACAAGTTTCATGCATTAGTACCACTATTTTTACCTGGAATGATAGAAAATAATCTAATCCAGCCAATTCACATTCAGCTCTTCCATGTCTAAAACTGGTTTTCATGTCTACAGTTTCCCTGTATGACCCCAGCCAGTTGTTTTCTTTCTTAGAAGAACCTTAGAACCTCAAGATTCTCTTTTTCCCTCTTAAATGAAACCCCTAGAACCAGACAGCCTGACCAGTAACTAGTGTGGGGCTCCAGGCAGCTGCCCCCTTACACGGGGGGTTTTATCCACACATCTGTGAAGGCTGCTGGACCCATATCATTGGCAACTGCTTCATGGGCTATTGACGCATCTTGAGCTTATAGTCAACTGAATCCCGAAGGCCTCTCACCCACGACCAAGCCTGCTCATCTTATAGTAGTGCTGTGGGATTTTCAAAGCTAAGAACAGAACTTTAGATTTTTCCCTCTTTCATCTGATTTTTTTCCACTTAAACAATATTTCCTAATGAGTTCTTTTCTTTTTTTCAAATCTGGGATTCTGTCATCAAGGTATTAGCTTTTCCCTTTCAGCTTTGCATCAGTCCTTTTTTGAAATGGTTGACCTGGGCAGGACCAAGGACAGTGCCCCACTCAATGACCCTGGCATTGGCACTGATAGAAAAATCAGTGTTTTTTGACAATTCCGTTTGAGAACAGCCCACCCGACTATATTGTCAACTAACCCACTTCCTATCCTGTCCACGTAGATATCACGGGAGATTTTGTCAAATACTTTACTGAAGCCTGGTGCACCGCCTGCAGCCCCTGACCTTGGATAATAGCTCGACATCTATGCTGAAAGGAAGAAAAGACTGGTTGGGCTTCACTCAGTCTTAGTGACTTTTCTATTAGCTTCGCTTCGAAAACTCACAGTCCGTTGGGTTAAAGAATGGTTCTTTAGAACCTACACCTTTTAGAGCTAGAAGGGACCTCAGAGATGATTCAAGATCTAATTCCCAATTTTGCTGATGAGGAAACCAAAGCCCAGAATGCTTAACTGGCATTTTCCCAAGTCACAGAGGAACTAGAATAAGAACAAGGATTGGATCACACATCTGTGCTCCACGCTCAATGCTCTTTCTTAGCAATATTAAGTCATAAATTCTTTCTCTAAATGCGTTCGCACACACACACACACACACACACAGAGAGATCTTCCTTCAGGTCTCTTAATTTCCCACGCATACAAGCCATGCCGTTATCATTTTGGAGGGTGCAGCTGGGACCCAGGGACTGACTACTTTCTCTCCTCCTGCTTCGCAGAATGGAAGCTGGAGGCTCAGAACTCCTCAGTGCAATTTGTTCTCCAATAAGGGGGTCTTTGAACTCCCCCAGTCTGGGCTGATCTTGGGACGCCTCAGTCTACCTGGAGGAGACCACCGTCTTCAAACCTCATGTGAGCCTGTGTGTGCTGAGCAGGGGGCTGGCCCCTTGGGTGGGCAGGTAAGCTGGGCCGTCTCTTCTGGGGTGGGAATTGTGTCAGCAGCTGGTCTTCCTGCAGTGGTAAGAGGGGCAGAGCCCTGAACATGCTGCCTGTGGGCCTGGCATTACAAGGGTGACCCCTGCCATGGAAGGCTGGTTGCCTGAGGAACTGGGCTGCAGGGAAGGGCAGTCACTTGGTCCAGTTTGGGAGAACTAGAAGCAAAGAGGTCTGCCTGCAGCAGAGGCGGCCTAGACAGGGGCATCCCTGGTATCCTGGACAGCGCCCGAGACAGGGCCCTCCACCACCCTTCCCACCCCCCTCGGAGGCCCTGGGTACCTGTTTATTCTTTAGGTCAAGGGAGAGTTCGTAATCGGAGGCGGCAGGGGCGCGGGCGCAGAGCGCAGCTGCCGGGACAGGCTGCTGCCTGCTTGGGGAGGCCGCGCAGTGGAGGCCGGCCCGCGGGGAGGCGCCCCCCGCCCCCGGCCGCTTCTCCTCCTCCTGCAGCTCCTGGGCTTGAGCCTTCGGGGCGTGGGCACTGGGTCTGCCGGCCGCCGCCGCCGCCGCCGCCGCCACGGAGTCCTCCGTGCCCGCACCGGCCTGGGCGCAGGAGCCGTCACTGTGAACGAAAGGCAACTGTGCTCGGTTGGGGGTAGGGGCGGGGTGCATGTGAGTGCGGGGGAGGGGGGCTGGGGCCCTCTGGCAGCGACGGGCCTCACCAGCGGAGGGGCTGGTGGGGGCCTCCTGCGGTCCCCATTAGGGAAGGGCCCCAGCCCTGGAGGAGAGCCTGAACTTGTGGAGGGTCCCCGGGGGGCAGAGGGAGGGAGTGGCTGGCACTGGCCGCAGCTAGGAACCTGCTTAGAAGCGGTAGAGCAGGTGCTTAAGGGTAAACTACCTGAGTTCCAGGCTGGGCCCTGCCTCTTATTGGCTCTGGGGCCCTGAGCAGGTTACGTAACCTCACGTTTCCTCTGATTCCCCATCTATAAGGCAGGAATAATACTAGTGCCTACCTCATAAGGATGCTGGAAGGCTTAAGCTAGTTAAAGTTCTTAAAGCCGTGCCTGGCCCATGGTCCCTGCTCTATGTGTGTTAACTACCGTAATTACCCATGGCCTGGCCCCTGGTCCCTGCTCTATGTGTGTTAACTACCGTAATTACCAATGGCCTGCCCCCTGGTTCCTGCTCTATGTGTGTTAACTACCGTAATTACCAATGGCCTGGCTTTCTGGCCAGTGGCTGAAGTAGCTGGGAGGAAGCTGATCCTCGCTGAGCCAGCTCCCTCTGTAGACTGCCCAAAGGGGCTGGGGGAGGAGTGGTGCTTATAATCCTGGCTTGGGTTATGAAGTATCTGTTCTTCCCCAGCCCCTACTCTCTTCCTGTGGAGCCAGCAGCAGGCTGGCCATAGCTGTTGCCCACCCGCCTCCTCCAAGACGACACTCTGGCTGCCCGGGGGGCTGCTACACTCAGGTTGCTCCCCTCCCCGGCCAGCCTCTGAATTCTGCCCGTCCCCAAGGCCCAGTGCTGAGCCATCTCCTGCATGAAGACGTTCCGGTGTTTCCAGCTTTCAGGCTCCATCTGCTAGAACAGCAGAGAGTCACCGCCTCCTTCACAGAGGAGAAGCATCTCGGCTCACGGTGTGGGTTCCAGTGCAGCCCCACTACTGTGTGGCTTTGGTCAAGCGGCTTTTTCCCTGACCCCTGGTTTCCTCATCAGTATAGAGGAGGCACTAGTACCTGCCCTACGGGCTCATGCAAGGCGTAAGGGAGTCAGCGTATGTGAGGTGTTTAGCACCGTGCCCGGCACAGACTAAATGCTTAACTCTTATTTCCCCCATCTCCCTTCCCCGCCCCCACCAGAGCCCGGCGCTTGTATTCTATGCGAATCCCTTCTCCCCAGTTAGTGCTGAGCAAACAACGAAGGCTCCATAAACACTTGTTGAAGGATGAATTGAAGAGAACCCAAGGCTACTGGCATGGCCTCAGCAGTGGACAGAGTCTCTAAGGTTATCTAGTTCATCCTTCCCATCTCCCGTTTTCGCATATGAGGAGTGGGGGCCCAGGGAGGTGGGCTGGCTCTGGTTGAGGGCCAGTCAACCTTAGGGCTTATTTCTCCCACGGCTTTGTCCCACGTGAGATGCCCCCAATCGTGCCAGAGAAGGGACCTCTTCAAGCTCTTGTTTCCACCCAAACTTTGGAGCCTCCTGGTGCTAGAATAAGCAAGGGTGGAGTGAAGAATCCTCTCTTCATTCAACTTCTTCTGTCCTCCCCAGCACTCCCCCGCACCCCACCAAACATAGATAAAGAAGAGCTCACTGGTCAGCCCTAGCGACGAGCAGCCTCAAGCTCCTTGCCACTGCATTTTGCTTGGTCATTTCTTCTGTGGCCATCAATCAAGCTGTAGAGTTGGATGAGCTCTAAGTACGTGGCTTTTTCACTAGTATCACCAGGAAGTTCTTTTTAAGATCTAACTTCAGCTCCTCTTGTGATAGGACATGGCCATTCTTCCCGCAGAGCCTATGGAAGTAGCCCTTTCCCACTCCCAGCACAGCTTGCCTCCTGGGGACAGCATTGGGTCTCACCCATCTCTTCTCTGCACTGTCCTTGGTACTGATGCCCAAGGCTTCTTAACCCTAAAAGGTTTTCAAGACTCTTTAGAGACCAAACACCTTTAAAGATAGCCCTTTGCTCTCTTTGTGCTGCTGGAGGATGCTTGGCGAGAGGTTCTAAGGAGTTGGTGCCCCTCAGTAGCAGTGCTCCACCAATGATAGTGGAGGCTGGTGGACAAATACCCCAGCGTCCTTGTCTCTGGGGCAGGACAGCTCTGAGACACGTTTCACACCGTCTCCCAGACGTGCCCCATGGGATTGAACCCCAGTTGCCCAAAGCAGTGACCTGATCATTAATGAACCTACATTGGCTTCCTGCTCTTTTGTGTCTCATCCGCCACTCTCCTGTTGACACTTCTTGCGGTCACCTGGTCCCAAAGACACTACTTACGTTAAAACAAAACACATTTTTAAAATAACCTTTTTCATGGGCCACCACTCTGGATATGGACGACGGCTCCAAGGCCTTCTCACCTGAGCTCGTCCATAGGGTCTGGGAGACAGGAGGCCCCCACTGTCATCTCCAGCATGTGCACGTGCACGTGCATGCACACTCACACACACACACACTCACACACACACACACAGCGTTCTAACTAGCGCTGTGGCTTCGGGTAGCTCGCGTCCTCCTGAGTCAGTGTCTTTACCTGCCACCTCGCAGGAGCTTACTCATCTCCAGGGACCCTCCAGCTTGGACGTTCTGGGAGCTTGGATTCCAGTGCTGAGGCCAGACCACCAAGGCCCACCAGCCCCAAGGTTCCAGGCTCTCTGGCTGGTGGAACCAACTCTGTCTTTGCCCACCTATGTGCACAAGGACCTGAGAGACTGTGCCCCCCAAGGTATAGGATGAAAAGTTTTGGAAAGGGGAGCCCATCCTTGTCGTCCTTCCTTCTAATACTCCACAGACTTGTGTGGTAGGAGGTGGTGATGGAAACCCAAGACTACTGTCATCGATATGGCAAGGTTTAGGCTTGTCAGTGGAGGACAAAGAATATGGAAGGCAGACCTGGGTTAGAATCCTGGTTCTGCTACTTATGATGTGGCCTTGGGCAAATTGCATAATCTCCTTGTGGCTCTATTTCTTCATCTGCAAAACAGGCATCCTTGTAATGCCTTTACAACGTTGCTGTGAGGAATAAAGACAGCTGGCACAGCCCCAGTACACTGCCTGGCACACGGTAGTTGATAGCAATGGTGGTTGTATTCTGAGCTGAAACCCTATAGCATGGAGTCCCACAAGAATGCCCAGAAAAATAGCACGGAGCATTCCTAAGTGGAAGAGGTTCTCAATAGTTAGCCTTCCTGTCAACCTTCACAAAATTGAAATAATAGGGTTTTTCCTCGTTCCTCGTGGCCTTTCCCAGACCCCCGACTAACTCCCAGGGTCTTTAGGAAGAGAAGTGAAGATGGACTGGCTCCCACCACTGTTCTCCACCCACTGGAGAAAGAACACGATGAAGAGCCTTGGTCTTGGGAGTTACCAAGTCATGGGATCCGTGGCCTCTGAGGAACCTGTGTGTATTCACGCCCTGGTGGGGCCCACCACGGTGTGGGGCGCGCCCGAGGTGGACGTCTGTCCAGTGCTGGTGGTATGGATTTGTGCTTCGGGCACAGGGAAAGCTCAGATCTTCAGCCCAGGGTGTCATAGCTGGAAGGACCATCTCTCTCAATCCACAGTCTCTTACGGAACTGGAAGTCCATTGTTCCAGTGCCCAGAGCATCACTCCTCCCAAGACACCAGCTGTGTCCCTTAAGTTTCCAGAATTTGCCAGGCTGACCTCACATCATAAAGCCGGCATCCCTAGTGGGTCCAATTTCAGGCAGCCTGGCGCGTGGACAGGAATCATGTGAATGGGATTAACTCTGTGACAAGCAGAGCTTGTTTTAAGCCCCTGGCTTGAGCTTCTGGAGAGGAATCCTGATGAACTTCGCTGTCCCGGGCTTCATCTCCAGCTGCAGAAACAGACTCCTTGAATGGTAGTCCCCTAGCCTGGGGCAGCTTAAGGTCGCTGCTGACATATGGGAGATGCTAGTCACAAGAGTCTTGCCTGGGTTGGGGCACCCATTTGAAAAGGGAAAAGTAGAACGTGGGTGTCATCAGAATGAGAGGTTCTTAGAAGGCTTTGGTTACACCCACATGACATTAGGCTGATACACGTACAGGGGCCTAGGCCATCCACGGAGGTTATGCCACGCATGAGAACACGGCGTGAGTATGGGAAATGAAAGTCTTTGAGAACTTGGAGGAACAAGCAGTTTCTCAGAGGATACTACATGCACACAGGACCAGAGTGATCTGTGTTGAAACTCAGCATCATCAGGGGAGGGTCACTCATGTGGGACACTGGCTTGTGCGCAGTGGGATTCCAGGTACCCGCTGAGCAAGCCTGGTCCTGGCACATATAGGACTCCCCTGAGGTTCCAGTGACCACCCAGCCTGTCTCTCATCTCTGCTATCAGAATTGACTTCCTAAAATGCGATGTGTTAACGCCAATCCTCTGCTCAAAACCCAGCAGTGACCTTCCAGTAATGCCGGATACAGTTCATTGTTCCACTCATGTCCGTGTGGTACTCAAGAGCGGTCATGATCTCACCCCAATCTCCTTTTCCAGCCTCATCTCCAGGAGTGACCTAGCCACTCTGTCCACGCTGAAACTCTCCCCAGATCTGCCACACACCCTCAGACCACCATGCCTCTCCCGTGATTTCCTCCCGCCTGAAAGGCCTCATGCCCCTAACCCTCCCATCCATTCTTTCTCTGCCTTGTCAACTCTTTCAGGACTCACTCATTGCCCCAGGAAGAGTCCACCCCACAATAGGCTCCAGTAATCTTTGGCACTTGCCTCTGTTTTAGCGATGACCACCTTGTGCCCTAAGTATTCATTGATATGTCTCTGTCTTCCACCAGACGGTGCTATGTACACCTTTTTGTCACAGGTGCTTATCACAGTGGGCTGGCTTTTAAGTCATGTTTAATAAATGTTAAATGGATGGAGGGATGGGTGGGTGGATGGAGGGAGGGAGGGAGGAATGGATGGGTGGATGGATGAATGGATGGGTGGAGGGAGGGAGGAATGGATGGGTGGATGGATGAATGGATGGGTGGATGGATGAATGGATGGGTGGATGGAAGGAGGGAGGGAGGGAGGAATGGATGGGTGGATGGGTGAATGGATGGGCAGATGGATGGAGGGAGGGAGGGAGGAATGGATGGGTGGATGGATGAATGGATGGGCGGATGGAGGGAGGGAGGGAGGGAGGAATGGATGGGTGGATGGATGAATGGATGGGTGGATGGAAGGAGGGAGGGAGGGAGGAATGGATGGGTGGATGGGTGAATGGATGGGCGGATGGATGGAGGGAGGGAGGGAGGAATGGATGGGTGGATGGGTGAATGGATGGGTGGAGGGATGGAGGGAGGGAGGGAGGAATGGATGGGTGGAGGGAGGGAGGGAGGAATGGATGGGTGGATGGATGGAGGGATGGGTGGAGGGATGGAGGGAGGGAGGGAGGAATGGATGGGTGGATGGATGGAGGGATGGGTGGATGGAGGGAGGGAGGGAGGGAGGAATGGATGGGTGGATGGATGAATGGATGGGTGGAGGGATGGAGGGAGGGAGGGAGGAATGGATGGGTGGATGGCATTTGACCTTCTACACTTTCCCAAGGGCAGAGATACTGCGGTGAGCTTGGTGGTGTACCACCCAGACCCCGCTTCAAGGACTGCTTGCCCAGCTCTGGAGGTGCTGTTGAAGATGGCCTTCATCTGTCAGCTGCCCCCCACCCCAGTTCCTTCAGGAACTGCAGTGAGCTACTGGGCCAAAGTCAAATCCTCCCCAGGGCTATCTGCATCCAACAGCTGACAAAGAGGGGACATAAAGGCTCAGCCGTATGACCCAACATGGGTTGGCTAGGTCACTCTCCCTCCAGAGCCCCCGTGGGATTAGCCGAGGCTCCTGGTGGACCTGCAACACGGGTTGACTTCTCTCTGCCCCACGCCGTGCTCCTGCCCTCCCTTCCATGGGTGTTGATCCCAAACACCCTCCAGCAAGCGTCCAGCACCCTGAACTCAGAATCTCCTTCCCAGAGGCACCAGTCAGCGATGGAGACCCAGCTTTTCTTTTTCCTTCCTTTTCCTTGTCAGCCAGAATTACCCTGGTCTCCCTGCCCCCAGACCTGCAAAGCCTTTCTGGGCTCCGGATGTCTTTGATAAAGACTCTGGACTCTCTTCCCAGAAAATGCACGTGATTTCATACACGCCAAGCTTTACCTCCACTTTCAGAGGCTTTACAGACTCCGCGGATCGGGCTGAAGACGCTCTCCTGGAGGGATGATCATGGATTTTGTCCATATGCTGAGAGCTGCGCCAAGCGCTGCAGGCAGCTCTGGTCATCCAGAGGAAACATGAGGGCTTTCAGACACCGGCACGGCTCCCTCAAAACCGACGGACCCTCGCTCACGGGTAAGAGAGCTTGAGTGGAGGGAGCCCCTGGTCCTACGACTCACTAGTCAGGTGATTTCGAGCGAAACACTTCACTTTTCTGCACCTCGGTTTTCTCATTTGCAAAATGGGGGTGTGAATATCTCCTTTCCAAGAGAGTGAGGAAGACGAAGTGACCTCCTAGGCTGGTGTGCTGGCCACCGTGGAACATCCGTCCCTAGGAAGGATGAGGGAGAAGGAAGGGCAGCTGTGCAGCCCCCGGCAGGGAGCTGGTCCCGGCAGAGGTGTCCTCCCCGGGCTCCCAGGCAGACCCTTCCCGGTGCCAGGAGCTGAGGGGACAGGAGCTACTGCAGAGCCTGTGAGGGCCAGGGAGGGGGGTGCTATGCCCGGGGAGGGGAAGACTTCAGGGGAGGGGGCCCCCAGGTCCTGGCACGAAGGCAGAGAAAGGCAGGAGGAGGAGCCTGGAGGCCCAGCCCCTGCGGCTGGTTGGTGCGGGTGATGGGCAGGGAGGCAGGGCCGCTTTCCCCTCCCTGCAAAGGCCGGAGCAGCAATTACCAGAGACGCAGCCAGGAGTGTTTTGAAGGCTGGAGGACTCCTTGGGCTAGAAGATTCCCCCAGAGGGCCTGACCAATTGCACTAGATTATCTCGGTCTCAGCCAGCCTTTCTTAAAGTGCTTCTGGGACAAAGAAACTAGGCATTTTCCAGACAAAAGCTAACAAAAAGCCTCACATCTCAAGATTTTTCAGCCTTTACTAAAACACTCCTGTCTCTCCCTCTCCTGAATCGATAAAGTGATCTCAGGTGGTCAGAATAAAGGCCAAGCAAGGGGAGTCAAGTGTCCTTGGGTGTCCCAGATGCTACTGGGGAGAGGTTGCAGTGAACAGAGGGCCAGCGTAAGGAACAAATTCACTCGCCGCCCATTCCAAGCACAGGCTAGGAGATGCCGGCCGCCCTGCACCTTCCTGTTCACACCACACGCAGGGCCACAACAGAATCCTCGCCGCCTCCCTGACCCCGCGTTATCCAAGCTGGACGCCACAGTTCACGGTAGGATGCCCTGGAGGAGGGCGGCCGTGTCTTCCCTGCTGTCCGCTTGCGGAGGCCGCCCTGCCTTCATTGGCTGTGACACATCCCAAGGCCCCGAGAGAGTGAGTTATTGTCTGTACCGGCGGCTCCTGGGAGACTCCAGGCTTTGACTAAACGGCTGCTCCAGAAGGTGCTGGCTGGGTTGCTTTGTCTGGGGGGGTTTCTTGCTGAAGGCATCACACTCCTCCTCCGGGCCTGTGCCCTCCTCAGACCCAGGCCCAGTCACGGTGGGGCCCCAGAGTCCAACGTGGAAGCGGCCCCTGCGTAGCCCACTCCTCGGCGGGACGCCAGCACCAGGGAGGCCTCACCTAGAAGCTTCCTCGGGACGCCTCCCTCACAGACTCACAAGCTGGGCCACACGGACTAACGCCATCTTATTGCCCCTGGAAGCCTAATATTTTTGAGCGTTTGTTTTCCTCCCAGTAGACGTGGATCTGGAAGCAAAATCAGGCTGTAAGGACGCCCGCCCCGCTCGCTGCCTGACACACCGCACACAGCTCCCAAGTGCATGCCCCTCTGAGCCCCTGAATACGCCTCGGGCTTTCTCACCTCCTGTGTCTGCCCACATTCCCATCTCACCCACCCTGAGGCTGCAGCTGCAGAAGTGTGGCCTGTAATCTGTCCCTGACACACCCCACGGTCACCTCACAGCTGCACTGAATGGTTACAGCTAGTGAGCTCTGGCTTGTCGTCCACGTTTTCCTTTTATTATGAACTATCTGATACATGCAAATACGAATAACGTGCACGCGAGGTTCAGAGAAAAACCTTCGCTTCACCCAGCTCAGGAAACAGCCCATCCGTACCCGCGGGTTCCTCCTTCTCTCCTCGGAGGAAGGCCTGCCCTGGATCTGTGTTTATCGTCCCCAGCTTCTCCTTAGGGGCGAATCTCCTCCTGTCATGTTGCATAAGCAGCACTGGCTGCTGGGCAGGGGCACTGCCAAGTGCGCCTCGTGCTGGCGGGGGCGGCTCGGGAGCTCTCAGGGTCTAGCAGAGCCCAGGAAGGGGCAGGAGGCCCTCCCGGGGGACGGCCCCCAGCCCCCAGCTCCAGGCCGGACTGGAAAGATGGCAGGGCTCTGACGCAGCCAGGCTGTGCCCGTTCCTGCAGCAAGGAGGGCTTTCGAGTGAGATAATGGACTTGCTCCCTAAGGAACCCTACTTCTGGCCCCGTGTGGCCAGATGGGTAACGATTTCCAAAGGCACCATGGGGACCGTCCGGAGCCATGCAGAAATAGCCCATGGAAATGCCAGGTGAGGCTGGCAGAGATGGACTCGGAAGAAGCATCAGCCTGTGAGCCGCTGGCAGCCAGGTCAAGGGTGTGAGTGCCTTTGGGGTCCCTGAGAGGAGGGAGCGCGCGAGGCGGTGTCAGCACAGCACGGTAGAAGTTACGAACGCAGACCCAGCGCCAGGCGGCCAGGCTCTGCCATGCACCTGCGTGTGGCCTTGGGCAAGTCTCCTAACCTCCTTGGGCCTTACTTTCCTCTCTAGGAAAGGATTGCAGCAGTAATGTATATGAGATGCTCTCAGCCCTATATAAGTAGCAACCATCGTTTTCCTTTTCAGGATTTACAACATGTTATTTTGTCAAGTAAGATAAAAAGCAAAAGCACCGGCTTCCCTGGTGGTGCAGTGGTTACGAATCCGCCTGCCAATGCGGGAGACACGGGTTCGAGCCCTGGCCTGGGAAGATCCCACGTGCCACGGAGCAACCAAGCCCGTGCGCCACAACTACTGAGCCTGCACTCTAGAGCCTGCGAGCCACAACTACTGAGCCTGTGAGCCACAACTACTGAGCCTGTGAGCCACAACTACTGAGCCCACGTGCTGCAACTACTGAAGCCCGCATGCCTACAGCCCGTGCTCCGCAACAAGAGAAGCCACCGCAATGAGAAGCCCGCACGCCGCAATTAAGAGTAGCCCCAGCTTGATGCAACTAGAGAAAGCCCGTGCACAGCAACGAAGACCCAACACAGCCAAAAATAAATAAATAAATTTGTAATAATAATTTAATTTTTAATAATTAATTTATATAAAAAAATAAAAGAACCAGACAGACGGCTGTGGTTAAAATCCCACCTCTCACTAGCTGTGTGGAGCTGGGCTAGTTCCTTAACTCCGCTGAGCTCGTTTCGTCCTGTGTAAGGTGGGGATACCTATGTTGCTGGGAGAGTTAATAAAACAATGACCATAAAGCCTCGGCACCTATCTGATGCTCGGTAAATGCAGGTTTCCTCCCCTAATCTGGGCCTGTTGTGCTTCCCTGGCTTGTGGGCTGCTGTGCTCTCCCCGGAGAGCGAAGACCTCATCTGGTCCTTCTTGGATCCCTCCAACAGCCCTATGACGGTGGCCCACACAAACCATGTGTGGACAGCCCATCCCAGAGGCGGGGCATGAGACCACATCTCTCCATTTCCCTCCTCCAGGTCCACCCAAACCAGCCCTACCTCACCCAGCAGAGATGTTTCCTACGTTTCCTTGGTCCTGAGCCATTTTCAGGGAAGGCTATCCTCCCACCTCCTCGCATTCCACCCCACATCGGGGGAAAGGTCTCTGATGGCCTACAGGTGCCTGTGTCAGTCAGGTGTGTGCTTGCCAAAAACCAGGAGTCTTGTGACACAAGAGATGGAAATGGCAGAATCACCAGCCGGGTAGGACATTGCTCTAGACATCTGCCAGGTTACTATGGAGCAAGATTCCTTGCCTGTTTCTTTATGGTCACCTTCCTTATCTTCACCTTTCCTCCTGGAAGTCCTTCCTAATGTCTAGCTTCAATCTTTCTTGCTTCAGTAGAAACCACTCCAAGCTCACAGTATCAGAATGGCCAGGCAATTTCGCACATGCCTGTGGGTTTCACGGGTCATCTCCAAAAGTATTTGGGAGGAAGGGCCAGCAATGCAGGACACAATGGCTTTGGGGAGAAGCTCCAGAGCTCCCAGCACGGGGAGCCACCCCTTCCAGGCAGGGCAGTGGTCAGTGCCAGGCCATAAACCTTTCCCTGCGGGGGCTAAACTGTCTCCTCCTCTTAAGAGGAAGCCAAGCTGTCGTCTGGCTAGAAGGTGTTCCTGATAAAATGTCTCTGCCCTTAATCGCATCCTCGCTGCCCTGTGACAGCCCAGTGCTGGGTTAAATGATTTCCTCCCCGGCCCTGACGTCTAGAAAATCTCCTCTCCAGGCCTGTTGGCCCTGCTTGACTGTCATTCATCGGGGCTCTTAGCTTCTTTGATCTCTTCCCCAAATTGGTCCCTCAGTTCTTGAGTCACCCCCCCCACCCCGCCCTGCTTCTCGCTCTCGTTCTCTCTCCAGCCAACTCTGTGTGTCACAGGCTAGGCTTGAGTAGAAACATCTGAAAGCGGCCCCCTCCCCCATGCCATCGCCTGCTGTCCAAAGGAGGGACTGGACCCTCTCCCTGAAGGGCACAGCTCAACGACCCTGAGCAAGTTGCAGGGTAGTGGGTCCCCTCCTGCTTACCATACTAGGGGCTCCTGCTGGGACCCCATCCCCTGAAGGAGTCGGCCCACTCTTTCTAAGTATTTCTCGGTCACACCTGAGTTTCTAGACCCCTTCTCCTGGGACTCCTGGATCTTAACTGATGTTTCCCTCTGTGCTCTTGAAAAATCCAGCTTTAAAGCAGCTAGCATTTATTGAGTGCCTACTATATACCAGACACCTCTGCACACATCATGTTGTTGAATCCTCGCAATCACCCTGTTGTTCCCATTGGACAGATAAGAAAATCGCGGATTCGAAAGCTTCAGTAACTGCACCAAGGTCACAGAGTTTGTAAGCGGCCAAGCCAGAACTTGAACCTGGATGTGAGTTACTCTGTCCATGCTCTCAGCTGCGCTGCATCCTCGTGCTTCCTTGAAGGCTTCCTGAGCTCACCTTCCAGCCCAGGCACTCCTATCCCACCTCGTCAGCCTCCTCCTTTCCGACCTAGAAGGGAATCCACAGAATCTGGTGCTCATCTCTCCGCCCTCAGAGAAGAAAGGGAATTCTCTGTATTCCCTTGTATTGCAGAGTTCTTCGTTGGTCAGTAATTAAGAGTCTCCTGTTTACCAGAATCGTTTCTTGTTACGAATTAGTAAATTCATACTAATGTGATACATCAGTCTCTCATGAATTTGTTTCTGGTGAGTCAGTCCCCCTGGAATCCAAGAACCACAGGGACACCTAATTGATTCTCCAAACCTGCAAGGCCACAGCCTAGACTTAGAGCCCGGTGCCCACACCAGTTCCCGCCAGCCTGCGGGGGGTGGGGGGCAGGATGAGGGGGCCCCAGGCCCGTCAAACAGTGACAAGAAAGAGGCGCCCCGCCGCTCCTCCGTCTGTACGGGCTCTGTCTTCACCTCCAGAACCTGAGCAAGTTGCTGCCCTCCCCTGAGCATTTCCTCGGCTGACAGCTGGACGCAGGGATTCTCGCCCTCGTGACTTTGAAGGTTTGTGGGGAGGATCGGTGGAGTGGAGGGTGGGAAGGAGCCTGTCACCTGGCGGACGCTGCATACAGTGAGCTGAGGCTGAGGCTGGCTTGCCACCCAACGCTTCCTTGTTGCCAGGGGCCCAGTCCAGCTCCCAGGCCGCGCCCTGGGGAGGCAACAGGGATGGAAACGAGACAGGTGGTCATGCGAGGGCAGTGGGATCATGCTTGTGGGGTGAGGCTGGTCTCCTTTAAAACTGCCTTTTGTGTTTTCACAGTAAGTGAAATGGAGAAAGAAATCCCGTGGCCAGCCACCCTCCCAGCCCTCCTCTGACTCAGGTTCCATTGCTTCCTCCCCACGAGCCTCCGCCCAGGCGCTCCTGTTCAGGTCACAGCACTTTGCTTCAACCTGCTTTGCAAACGCTCCTGGTCCCTTGGCCAGATGTGGATGCCTCATCCGGCCAGGGCAGCTCCTTGCCGTCCTATAGAATCACTGGGGGGATTAGACCGGCCACCACCCATGTGATAGCTGAGGCCACTGAGGCCTAGAGCAGTGGCGGGGGGGGGGGGGGGGGCACCAGCGCTGTCGGGTGGCCTGAGCCCTCCCTGTTCCGCGTGACCCCAGCATCACCAGCGGGAGACCTGGGGTGAGGCACTTCCTCTCCTGGGTCTCCTGTCTGGGCAGTAAAGGGCCAAGGCTTCCTGGTCCTCTGCCGCCTTGACGGCCTGTGGTTCCAAGTCCGTGGACCCCTCCTCTGTGCTCCGCCACACTTCTCCTGGCTCCAGACAGAAAAACACGTCTTCCTTCACCAACAGCTGTCTTTCCTGTTTTGTTTTGTTTTTTAATCGTCACAAAAGTTATCTCTAAAAATCGCCTTTCTTAAACCATTCCAATGCCTCTCAAAGGCAGTAAATTCTTGAAGAATGCCTGATCTCATGCAATCCCTCCTGCGATAGACTATTTCCTCATTGGGGGTCTGAGGAAATGCATTTAAAACTCTTTCTGTCATCCATCAGAAATGCTTATTGGAATTATGTCATTTTCATAGTTGTGCTACCGGTTACAAGATAAATGAACAGGTAAAGGTGACCTTTCAGAGGAGAAAACAAGACAGCACAGGAAACAGTGAGGTTAGAAGAATCTCTAGGCCTGCGAAGAGAGGCCACGCTTTCTGGGAATGAAACGAGAGTATCCAAAAGATTCAAGCAAGAAGCTTTCAGCAAATGGAACGAGAACTTGTTTCCCCCCAAACTGGACAACGCTCTGCGTTAATAAACACCAATCCTTGTGATAGCTTTCATTTTGTTATTCTGGAAGTATTATCTTGGTTATGTTTATTTCTCTCTCTCTCTCTCTCTTTTTGTGGGATCTCAGTTCCCCGACCAGGGACTGAACCCGGGCCACGGCAGTGAGAGCCCAGAATCCTAACCACTAAACCACCAGGGAACTCCCATGTTTATTTCTTTAAATAATAAAGCCTAGAGCTTTTCTCCTCTAAAAATATTCTCTTGGTCATTTCTCTGTTCGGTCCGGTTGTGCTGATGTAGTTACCTAAGGCTGCCTGAGTCTCCTGCTGGGAGGGGCGTGGCAGGGAAAGGCCCCGACTGCTCGGTCCCTGGACCAAGAGCCAGGTTCTCCGGGAGGGGCTGTGCAGGGTGGCGGCCACACCTCACTTCCTGCACCAGCGAACCCCTCCCTTCTTTTGTCTCCGGTGATAGAAGCCGTAACAGACGCGGTTCAAGTCCCAGCTGTGCCGTTTTCCGGGTTTACGGCCCGTGGACAAGTCATTCATCACCTCTGAGCCCCAGCTTGCGTGTGTGTAACATGGAATAACAACATTTTATGAGTTTTCAGTGAGAATTAAATAATACCCGTGTCTATGGTACACAGCAAGCGCTCAGCACATGGCAGCTAGCATTCTCCTTCCCTTTGGCGGGTGCAGGGACACGTAATAGAAACACCGAGGGAGGAGGGATTCTCTAACCTGCTCCAAACATGCTGCTGACTGACGGGAAGCGGGCTGTCTGGAGGCGGGCCCAGCCTGGCCTGGCTCACATGGCGGCCCAGGCACCGCCCCCTGGGCAGGTGCGTTTCCTGAGTACCTCTGGTGACCACCTAGGTCCTGGGAGAGACCACCTCGGAGGATGGCCAGGCCTGGGAGGAAAGGCACACAGGAGATCGTTCCAGACATGAGTCCCACGTCCCACAGAGCAGAACGGCAGACAGCAGCTCAGGACAGAGCTTTCCTGCTGTCCGTTGAGTTAGGGGGACGTCCCCACCCAGACAGCATCTGTTTTGTCTTCTGTGTCTCCAGGGTCTGGCAGGGAAGACACAGGTGAGGCAAAGAGCACAGAGGGGTAAAGTGACAGGGGACAGACTTCCCTGGCTCCAGGACCAAATTCCTCTGCCACCTCCGTTGAGGTCACCCTCTGGTATGGAGCCAGCCGGGCTGGACTCTGCTGTGACGACACGGGGACCCTCAGAGGACAGGGGGCATATCTGCTCACAAAGCGCAAAGATGGAGGAGCAGCCCCTCCCCACGCCCGCTGCTCTGCGCTGAAGGCAGTTTGCCGCGCCCACCATGGACGGAGGTCCTCAACCCCCAGGGCTCCCTCCTGGGCTCCACTCCAGGGCAGCGCACTCTGGGGGTCTTCACAGCCCTGGCTCAGGGTGCAGGACCCCAACCCCTGCAAAGACCTCTGGAAACGAATCTCTGGTCTCCTCGGAGATGGGACAGCTCCCCCCTGGCCTTTCTGCTGCCCGTGGCCCTCCTCACGTGAAGATGCGAGGACCCCAGAGATTGGTGGCCGGGCAGGCCGGGTGGGCCTGCGTCCACCCCTGCGCTGCCTCCACCCAGGGCCACGAGGGAAGCTGAGGCCTTTCTGTGCTTCTCTGGGGAAGAGCATGCAGCTCTGCAGCCCCAGAATGACCCCCCCCCACTTCCTCGGGGGGTGGGGCAGGGTTCCCAGCAGCCTTGGAGCCTGGATGCGACTAATGCAGCCGGAAAGGACTCAGTGGCCCCCGAGCCCAGCTGTTTGAAGCCTAAACTGTATCGATTTGAGAATTTAATTGCTCTGTGATCCCTGAGTAAATTCTGGCTGGTCCATTGATCAGGCCTCCGGCCGCTGTGGGGAGACAAGATGCGGTGGTTGCTGACGCAGGGCTCTCCCTGCAACACCGCTCCTGGCTGGGTGTCCCCTCCTCAGGGGTCCCAAGCAGGGCCCCCGGCCTGGCTGGTTGGCAGGTGATGGGGGCAGGGGCACCAGGAGGGACTGGTCAGGGCGGCAGGCTCTCCTTGGCTACAGTGCCCTGCGTGGGAAGGGCAGGCAATAAAATCGTTTTTTCTTTCCTGGGGGGAAAATGTAAAACCCAGCCTAGAAAAATAAACCCTGGCAGGTTGCACACTAATATATTCACGGTGGTTCATTCTGTGACTGCCTTCCATTTTTATTTTCTTCTTTATACTTCTGCATTTACCACATTTCCAACAACTAGCAGTATAACTTATAATCAGAGAAAATAGATGTTATTTAGGATCAAATGGAATGGCTGGAAGGATTGCTCCTATGCTCCTAAAGAAAATCCTAGCGGCAGCTCCGTGGAAAGCGGCTGCCTGTCGGAGTTCAGCCTGGGCTGACCTTCCCAAACTAGCTGGCAGGGGTCCCTCTGTCAAGACCCCAAACTTCTCTCCACCGTCCAGTCCTTATCTGCAAATGGCCACAGCGCTGTCACACGGAATGAAGCGAGATAAAGTACTGAGTGCTTAGTGACACGGCCCTGGCATGTTCCGTAATATTAGGCCTCTTCCATCCTAGCGGAAGGACCCAACACGCAGCGTGCCCCCCCAGACCCTCCCTCTCCCCAGGGCTGGGGGTGGTTCTGTTTCCTGCCCAGTGGCCCCCTCCTGACCCCTCCTCCCCCGCCACCTCCTGTCATTACTCTAACAGAAGCGAGCCTTCCTCCTCTCGGGCCTCACTGCCACCCACGGAGACAAATGGGCCACTATTTCTCTAGATGCAGGACGCAGCGGCCAGCTCCAGGGTCATTGTTCCTGACGTCACTGAGAGCCCCAGAGGGAGGAGAGCCCATGGATGGAAAGCAGGGCTGTGATTACTGGCCTATTCAGTGGCCCGGAATGAAGCCCTGTCATTAGTGGCAGCGGGGGGGTGGGGGGGGGTGGGGGGGGAGCATGGATTGTGTGCCTGGGGCGATGCACGGGTGGTCCAGCCTCAGAGACCTCGCCAACCCCATAACCACGCCACTGCACCCCGTCCCCTGGCCCACTGTGCCCATCCCTCGCTCCCCCCAGGCTCCGTGTCCCAAGACAGAGTTTCTCCTGACCCCATCCCCCAGGGCTGCCCTTTGGGTAGCTGGGGAAGGCCGTCCTAGCCCCTCCCACACACACACCCCGAGGACTGGGGCTTTGGGAGGGGCAAGGGTCTCTCCTGGACCCCCAGGTCTCCCTTGGCCGAGGGTTTTCCTCAGGCTGCAGCAGCTGGTCTCTGTGCGTCTGATCAGAGGCGCTAGGGGTGATGGGCCGCCACTCGCCGGGGATGAGGCCAGCGGCTCAGGAAGGGGACTCTCGCTCAGCCCCACAGCTTGGGTGGGGACAGGGAGGGCGTGGCACCTCAGGCTCTGCTGACCTGGGTCACTGTTGGCCAGGTACAGAGGAGGGAGGTGGCCAGCCCTGCTCTCACACACCAAAGACCCTGACCCTGAGCTCTGACTGATGGCGTGGAGTCCTTACTGGGCCCCCTGTAGAGACCACCTGGCTTATCCCTGGAAACCCCAGAGGAGGCCGTCTCGGCCGGGGCCCTGCTGAGCCGGTGGGAACCCGTGTGCTCTCACAGCACACAAGGCCTCTGACCTGGGCACCTCCTTAGAGTGACTCGGGGGCAGGGTGGGGGAGGGATTGGGTATGCTCTCTGGGGGCGGGGATGCCTGGTCAAAGGGAAGGGAGGGGCTGGGAAGGTCACGGATAAGGCTGGGAACAGGGATGTTGGGAGTCTGATGGGAGAAAACGTATCTGGGGGTGGAATCCCCCCAGGAAGCCAAGAACAGACAGACTGACTGACACGCAGACTACTGGACGTCTGAAGGCACCCAGGGGGCTCCTCCCAGAGAAGCTGAGATGCTGACATCAGACAGACGGACAGACAAACAGACAGAAACACACTCCAGGAAACTACAGGCCAGACAGATGGGACGACTTGGGATAACTGGGAACAGAAGCAGACAGCGACCGAGGATCTGGACCGTGTAGACGGAGGGCGGCAGTGGGCGGTGTCACAGGCCCTCGGGGATCAAGAGAATCTCCCACCTCCCACCTTCCCTCCCAGCATCACTGCCCCACCATGGGAAACTGATAATAGATGTATAAGAAGCCTGCTCCCCTGGCGCCCGGCCCCCATGAAGGGGCAGCACCCCGCCCCGCCCCAGTATACCGCCTCTGTCTCCCGTACCAGGTCCTCCCACCGCCTCCGACCAGGACTCAGGGCTTCGGGGTAGGAGGCCAGGCAGTTGGAGAAAAAGACGGAGGGGTGAGCGGGAGAGAGAGGAAGGGGCGTGGGAGACCCAAGGGAGGATTTCCGTCCCCAGCGCCTGCCGGGCACGAGCATCTTGGGGGCGCCCTGTTATCCACCCTCACCTGATGCCGGTGCTTGGGTGGCAGCAATGGAGGTGGACGGGACTGAGGTGGCCTGCTGGGCAGGAGACAGAGCAGACAGCTCCTCCCTGCCAAGGAGTACATGTCTAGGAAGAAGCCTCTCCTGTGTCTGAGAGTGACCGCCCAGGGGATGGAGCTAGGCCCTCCCACTCCTTGCTGTCCATCTCCCTCCTTGCTGTCCATCACCCTCCCTCCTTGCTGTCCATCACCCTCTTTGCTGTCCATCACCCTCCTTGCTGTCCATCACCCTCCTTGCTGTCCATCACCCTCTTTGCTGTCCATCACCCTCCTTGCTGTCCATCACCCTCCCTCCTTGCTGTCCATCACCCTCTTTGCTGTCCATCACCCTCCTTGCTGTCCATCACCCTCCCTCCTTGCTGTCCATCACCCTCTTTGCTGTCCATCACCCTCCTTGCTGTCCATCACCCTCCCTCCTTGCTGTCCATCACCCTCCCTCCTTGCTGTCCATCACCCTCCCTCCTTGCTGTCCATCACCCTCCCTCCTTGCTGTCCATCACCCTCCTTGCTGTCCATCACCCTCCCTCCTTGCTGTCCATCACCCTCCCTCCTTGCTGTCCATCACCCTCTTTGCTGTCCATCACCCTCCCTCCTTGCTGTCCATCACTCTGGGCCACTCACTCTCTGCCCCCTTTCCTTTCCTCTCCCACCGTCTCTTCCTCCCGTTTCTCTTCTTCCTTCCAGTTTCCAGGAGGGCCATTTTCAACTTGGGGGCATCGCATGCCCCCTGGATGGGGAGCCCCTCGAGATCCAGGTGGCCTCACTCTCCTTAGGTCCTGGGCACAGAGCTCGGCCCCGAGACCTCTGGGCATCGGCACAGCTCTGGCCTCCCCTCGTCTCTGTCCCCCGGTGTGGTCGTGCCTCCTGCAGTCCTGGATCCCCAGGGTGGGCCCCTTATTATGGCTCAACTCCCACCATTGCCTCCCCAGGGTCCTGCCTCTCCCAACCCGCTCGGACTCCCTTTGAGGGAAAACAAGCAGTAACACCTTTCGGGGGAGGTTTTCCATCCCCAAGCCCACCGGCTGCCATCTCTGATGACTGCCCAGTTACTTCCCAAGGAATGAAGGGATCATGGAATCACTGAGGCTTCAACCTGGAGGCAGCCCTTAGTGCAGCAGGTCTGGGCCAGGGTGCTCGCGGCTCTGAACCTTCTGCTGCCCTCCCATGAGACAGGTCCTAAAGCCTGTCCAGGCCCTGAGCAGCCCAGAAGCCTCGGTGAGATGAGAAGTCATGCTGTTCCCTACATAGACCAGCCCCTTCATCGTACAGACGGGGAAGGTGGGGTCCAGGGGAATCCAGGAACTTGCCCAAGTTCATTCCAACAAGAGGAGACTGCAGATGGGGTGCGTTTCAGGCTGGAATCCGAGTATCCTGACCCCCGGGGAAGTAAAAACAAGGAAAGAAAAGAGAAATGCACTGAACTGAGATGGAAAACTTGGGGGAAAGAGAAGAGGACAAAGTGTGACCAGTACAGAGGGGGCAGCTCCAGGTCGAGCCGGGGGGAGAGGACACTGACGCAGGGGAGGAGGAGAGGCGGAGGGTCAGAGGCGGTGGACGATGGAGGGGAGGGGAAGAACGAAAGCGATGGAGAGAGCCTGCGGGGAAAAGAGAGGGCCAGCGAACGATGCAGAGCAGGGCAGGGAAGAGAGCCTGGGACGGGACTCCAGACCTGACTTCTCAGTGGGCCCCCTCCCTTCCCAGGTGGTCGGCAAACCCAGCGCAGTATGATAAACCTTCAAATCGAAGTTACCTTGGCTCCTTTGTGGAAGGAGAAAGATTAGAGAGAAAAATGCAAATCTTGGATATGAGAGGCAGGATGGGTACTATTATTGGTGGGGCACCTTCGGGTGCCACGTGAGACGTATAGATATAATCAAGCTAATTTCCCCTGACGTTTAAAAAGGTGAACTTTTTACAGGCTGGTTAGTGGGAAGGAGCGTAGGTTTGGGATTTGCACAGCAGGGTATCATGACCTAAAAATTGGGAACTGCTCATCTGGGGTCCAGAGGAAGGACGGAGAGGTGGAAATATGAGGGAGGAGCTAAAAACAAACAAAAATCCCACAAGACTCGGGAGGAAGAGGCCAAGTAGGGCCCTGGTGTGCGCTCTGCTTGGAGGGGGAAGGACAGTGGGGGTGGGGAAGGGAGGACCGTCCAGCGATTATTCCCACCTTTGGGAGGCCAGGTCAGAGCAGGCGGGCTTCTGCTCGGCGTCGGCGGCTGGGCAGCAGAACTGGTGCAGCACGGTCTCATTCCTGAGGGCAGAGCAGAGGAAGAAGGTCAGCGCCCTCTGACCCAAGGTGCTCCTGCCTCAACACCTTGCCCCTGGGTAACACCAAGGTCCCAAACACTACCCAGGGGAGAACGTGCAGCACGGAGTCAACGCAAACACTGCCTCCTGTTTGCAGCCCCTGACCTCTTCTACTTCTGCGCCCCGATCCCTGCCGTAGGCTCCTCCATGTGACATAACATTTATTTGACTGTATCTTTTGTCATGATCATGGTTAGCCCTCTATAACCCTTTCCCCACTAAGGTCCAACCAGCGAGGCAGAACTAGATCTGTTCATCCAAGATGCACAGAATTGCATGCAGTGAACATTTGTAAGCTGATCATATGCAAAACACCCGTAGAGGGCTTAGGGTTGACGGCTTGATGAGAGATTTGTCCGACGTGGGTGAAAAAACTGACCGGAAGGTGGAGATCCGGGCTCTGGGGCCACCGCGACAGGTGGCTCGCGTTGTGATACCTGGTTCACCTGTCCTGCATTTCAGCTTATTTACTAATGAACCACGGGAGCGGTTCCCAGCCCCAGCTGCTTACTAATCTCTCCAGGAGATTTTTTAAATTACGGATTCACTTGGGCTGGCCAGGGTCAGGGGCAGCAGGACATTTTCTAAGCTCCCAGGTGATTTTCTAAGGGCAGCCAGAATTGAGAGCCATTCGACTACACAATTTCCAAGGTCCTTCCGTTGCTGCGAGGCTGGTATTCTAATACCTGTCTTGAGCCACCTTGAGACTTAACGCTGAAATTATTTTTGTTGTTGTTGTTTTGTTTTTGTTTTTTTGGCTGTGCTGTGCGACTCGTGGAATCTTAGTCCCCCACTCAGGGATTGAACCCGGGCCATGGCAGTGAGAGCACCGAGTCCTAACCACCGACCGCCAGGGAACTCCCCTGAAATTACTTTTGGATAAAGTTATGCTGACCTCCTGCCTTCTCCCCTTTGGCACGCAGTCACCATCATGAAGTCAGAGAAAGTCAGACCCGAAAGGGCTCTGTTCTGATCAACCTCCCAGGGCTGGGAGCCGCTCCCCTGAGCAGCATTGAGGCAGGTTCCACGTGGTCCTCCCAGGTCTCCAGACGCGGATGCATTGGCATGTGCAATGGGAGACATAAACCTCCAAGTCCTTCCACACCTCAGGCTCGGGCTGGCAGTGTACTGGGGGTCGCAGTCTCCTTTGGGGTTCCTACTGATGGGGTCCCTAAGGACAGTCCAGCTGGGAGGAGGAGTTTGCCTTCAGCCCCTCCCCTGTTTCTTCTCTATCCACCTCCTGCCCATGGGCCTTCTCAGCCTGGGCCAGGGGCTTCCCAATAGACACCCCCTTGGGCGCCTCCTTCTGGGATTAATTTCATGCTACCCACCTCTAACCACCCTGGCCCCCTGCCCTGCCCGAGGTCACCGTCCAAGTGCCTCATCTGGGCAGGTCTTAGCTTAAGTCAGCCCCAGACCTCCCTTCCCTCCACCTCAGAGGAGAACCCACACAGAGAAACCCCAAGAATTGATTCTCATTAGAGACAAAATTGGAAGAAAAAAGTGGAGAAGTGATGGGAAGGCACGTCACCTCTGTGGTATCCTTCCCCCAAACCTATAACCCATTCCAAACGTGGGAGAGCGTCAGACAGACCCAAATCGAGGACATTCTACAAAATATCTGACCAGTCCTCCTCAAAACTGTCACGGTCTTGAAATCCACAAAGAGACAGAAACTGTCACAGACCAGAGAAAACTGAGACGTGATAACTAACCGCCATGTGGTGCACTTGGGGGGATCCTGGGACAAAAAGAGGATGTTAGTGGGAAAGCTAGTAAAGTACAAGTAAGGGCTAGGGATGGATAGATAGAGATGGATGGATGGATGGATAGATAGATAAATATAGATGGATGGATGGATGGATGGCTAGATAGATATAGATAGATGGATGGATGGATAGACGGATAAACAGACAGACGATAGAAGACAAAATCGGGGCCGCAAAATACTAATAATCATATTTCAGCACTTCATAGTGTTTACTATGTGGCATGTACTGTTCTAAGCACCTTCCATGTGTCACTTCGTTAAAACTCGCAAAACAGCATCCAACAAAACTTCCTCCTCAGTCTCCAGATGAGGAAGCGGAGGCCGGGGGAGTCTGTGAACCACAGGTGAACTCTCAGGCGTTCAACATATGCCTCGTTTCTCATGACAACTCGTTATGGTCTGTGTTATCAGTCTCTTTTATACAAATGAGAAAACCAACGCTCAGAGGATGTAAGTGACTTGTCCAAGGTCACACAGCTAGTTAGCAGGAGAGCCTAAAGCCCAGGCAGGCAGGTTTCAAGGATTGTGTCCATTATTCTACTTTGTAAGGTTTATGGCCAGTGGACACTCACGTCCAGGCCCCACGCCCTGGACAGGGGTCCCCGCTGCTTAGCCCAGTGCCGGGTACACACTGCTGGTACCCAGTGCATGAGCGTGCAAACAAGCATCCCACGCCTCAGGGAGTCCACCCGCCAGGAGAGCAGCCACATCGACCAACGATGAAGTTCCTGTTTGACTGAAGCTGGAACTTTCTCCAGCCGTAATGAGAACACGGGCGGGGGATCGTCGCCTTGTTTGTCCATCGCTGCCCGAGTCCGAGGCCTGTCCTGCCACCGTGCTTGAGCTGATCCCTGAATCCCTGGCCTGCAGGTCACAGCCCCTCCTCTCTGCCTCCCTCTCTTCCCGCCTTCCCTGAGAGCACTGCCCCCATACCAGAGACACCAGACCACCAGGCACCAGAGGCTGAGAAGGGAAGTGGGGGACAGGAGGGACGAGACAGGGTCCCCGGGGCGGCACCACCCATCACAGCCTGTGCAGATGTGAGGCGGGGGGCCTGTCCACAGAACCCAGGACAGCTGGCCTGAGGCCTTGCCCCCAACCCAGCCCCAGTAAGGTGCTGGGATCTGTGCTGGGTTCACCAGCCCTCCACAAGCGGATCACAACCCCTGTGTAGGTTCGTCAAGTCCTGTATCTCCCGAAGCCTCAGTTTTCTCACCAGTAGGATAACAGTAAATCCTTCACTTGGCAGGGTGTTTAGGCGAGCAGATACAACGTGAATGCACAAACACATCATAAAGGTAAGGGTCATACGAGCGAACGTTTTATTCATTCACTTTTCTGACCCAGGCTTTAATTTCATCAGCTCAAATGCCAGAAAGAAAGGAAGAATTTTTCTTCCACGAAGGGTGCTCTCTGAATGCCTGAAGTCAGCAGGTGCTGCATTCTGTGAGCACCGAGAGGCAGAAAACGTCCCCTCCCCGTAGCAAGAACCTGCTGCTCTCAGAACTCGCTTCTCAGACCTCTGCCCTTGGTACCTAATTCATCAAACAGGGCAGACGGCAACCTGCAACATCGCTGCATCCCCATTTCATCGTGGTGGAAACAGGCTCCGCAGGTGGAGCGCATCCCGAAGATGCTGGGCATTTAGGTGGAGGACCTAGAGGCGGGCCTGTCTCCCCTTGCTGCTGGGGAGGTAAAGGAAGGAGGAAAGCCCGTGCTCACAGGCCTCAGGGCAACCGCTGCGCTTTGGGGTGAGGGGGACCCTTCAAGGTGCACCAGGAACCTTGGAATCCTACAGCCCCCAACCCGGCCCAGGGCAGGAGCCCGGGAGGGGCTTTCCCGGAGCTGCCACGCTGCATCGTTCACCTCGCAGTCTGTGCAGTTCGCAGCCCAAGGCGGTGGCCCTCGGAGATCTGGAACTGAGCGGCCCCAGCACGTTGGCAATGGAAGGGGGCCCCTCTGAAAAAAGAGCACAACCCATTCTGGGTCCTGGGCTCTTGGAATTCCAAAGGAGGGAGGCGTACGGTATCCAGGCTGAAAGCTTATTTCCCGGGTTCGTGATCCCAGGGCCCCTGACTTTAGGCAGAACTCAGTCCTCCCTGGCTTTAGCGGCCCCAGGTGGCCCAAGTCGATGAGTGATGATGGGGTGGCTGGCTTGTGGGTGGACGTGCTGACCCTAGAGCGGGGCAGTCCGGACCCAGAATGCCCCAGGTGGCCCAAGTCGATGAGTGTTGATGGGGTGGCTGGATTGTGGGTGGATGTGCTGACCCTAGAGCGGGGCGGTCCGGACCCAGAATGAGGGTTTGAGTGTGTGGCTTGTCCCTGGTCTTGGTGCCACGCTGGGCTGGGAAGGAGCATGGAGTTCTCAGGGGATGAGAGGAGCGGGCCATCGGGGCATTTCAGGGCATCACCCGAGCAAGATGGGGGTTAAGGGTCTTCCAAGGAGTCAGCGTGGACCTGAAGGAAGAGGAGGAGCTGGGGTTCCTCTGGAAGAGGACCCTGTTTCTTACTCTGAAAGAGCCAGGAAGCGGAGAAGAGAGTGGTGGTGCTGCCTGGGGAAGGGCAGAGACCTCAGAGGCCAGCTGGCTGGAGGGGGAAGAAACACCCAGAGCTGCCAGGAGCTAATGAGGTTGTAGCCAGGCCAGGCTCCGAGCCACGGGAGGCTGTGCACCTACAACTTCCCGCGTCTCTAGCTTGAGACTCAGGATTCCACTGCTTGGCCATCCACACAGCCGAGTAGTTGAGAGGAACTGATGAGACGTGCGGTGATGCGGTGGGTGAAGTGGCGGAGGATGCGGGAGGGGACGCCCAGCAGGAGAACTGAGGAGGAAAAGCCAGGACCCCTGTGGCACAGCTTTGAAGGAGGCCCCCCTCCCCTTCACCAGGCTGAAGACAGCAGCTCTAACCCCCAGCCTCTGGAAGGAAACAGCCAGGGAACCTCTCCGACGGAGCTGTCTTGAGCTTCAGGAAAAGGGAGAAATCATAAAGTCATTCCCGGCACCTTCATCGCCCCGACCCGTCCTGGTGCCACCGTCACCAGTGCCGGTAGAGCCTGGAGACTGGGCTCCTCCCACCTCCCCCTTTTCTTAACTTTATCACCTCCTCCAGGAAGCCTTCTCTATCTAAACATGGTAATAGGAGGAAAAGATGACCTTATTTTCTCAGAAGTCACTCCTATTCATGGGGGGTGGGAGACGTTGAATGGTCACAACAACTCTGAGAAACAAGAACAAGTTATAGGACATACACTGTGTGCTTTCAAGACTTGCCCAAATTAAGAGAATTTGATGTTGGCATAAGGAGAGACATACAGATGGACTGAACTGAACAGAGACGCTAGAAATAGATTCAAATATCAGTTGATTCTTGGTAAATTGATTTGTGGTAAAAGTACCAAGATAATTCAATGAGGGATACTAATTTTTTTAACAGATGGCGCTGAAACAATTGAATATCCACATGCAAAAAATGGACTTCAATTCATAACTTGCACCATATATAAAAATTAATACAAAATAGATCATAGACCTGAAGTAACAGACAAAAGTATAAAACTTCTCAAAGAAAACATAGGAGAAAATCCGCGACTTAGAGGACACAGAGATTTCCTAGATATGACACAAAAACACAAACCATAAAAGAAAAAAGTTGATGAATTAGACTTCATCAAAATAAAAAGAAATTTTCTCTTTGAAAGATACTGTTAAGAAAAATGAACAATTCTTTCAACTCATAATTAAAAGATGAACAGCTTTATAGGAAAATGCACAAAAGATTTGAACAGATACTTCACCAAAGAAAATATACTAGTGATATCACTAGTCACGTAGAGGCACTTATTACAAAAAAATTAAAGATTCATGTTAAAAAAAAAAACCCCAGCACCCCTAAACACCCATGGATAAACAAGTTGTAGTGTAGCCATACAATGGAATACTGCTCAGCAACGAAAAGGAACGGCTTACTCATGTATGTACCAACGTGGATGAATTTCAAAAAAGCCTTATATTAAGTGAAGGATACGAAAATCCGCACAATGTATGATCCCATTGTAGAGACTCTAGCAAAGGCACAACAATAGTGACAGAAGGCAGATCAGTTTCAGTGATACGGGAGGGGAGACATTAAAGTGAAAACGGAGCGAGGGGTCATCGGGGTGATGGAAATGTTCCATAGCTTGAGAAGTAGCTACACAACTATAGACGTTTGACAAAAATCATCAAACTACACGCTTAAAATGGAAGAATTTTAGTGTGTAATTGCACCTTAATATGGCTGATTTTTTTTTTTTTTTTGCGGTACGCGGGCCTCCCACTGTTGTGGCCTCTCCCGTTGCGGAGCACAGGCTCCGGACGCGCAGGCTCAGCGGCCATGGCTCACGGGCCCAGCCGCTCCGCGGCATGTGGGATCTTCCCGGACCGGGGCACGAACCCGTGTCCCCTGCATCGGCAGGCGGACCCTCAAGCACCGCGCCACCAGGGAAGCCCAATATGGCTGATTTTTGTAAGACCAAAATATTTTCTCCCCCTTCTCACTTCTTGATACTTCATCGAGAGTCTTGAGAATAATTTCTAACTTCCCTCCTATATTGCCCCCGATCACCTAATTATTAACCCCCTCCAAGCAGGAAGAGACACCAGCTTTTTCCTTTCCTTCCCTTCAACTGCTAGCTCGGATTTTCAGAGACCAGATGGCTCGCACCTGAGCCAAAGGAGTCCAGGGGGCCAGAAAGCAGGACAATGAGAAAGTTGGGGGTGGGGTGGGAGAGCTGGGGAAATGCTGGCCCCGGGCCTGGGGCTGAGGGTTCCGGGAAGGCAGTAGCAACAGTGTGGAGCTGGCGTTGGAGACCCAGCCCCCTCTCCACGCCGCTGGCCCTGGGGAAGGTCAAGTCACCCTAAACAAGGCGCTTATCCATGTCCTATTTATCTCACTGAGTTATGGGGATTTGGTAAGACTTTGAATGTGAAACTGCCTTGGGAGAAACCTAATAAGCCCTGCACAGATGCACAATCTTATAATGACTATTACTGATACCGGTGTGAGCCAACGAGGGGCTCCGCAGCCCCAGCTCTGCTGCCATCAGAGACCTACCAGGCGCCATCCCCCCTCCCTCCTCCCGGCCCCCCACTCCTCCTGCAGGCCCCCGGGGCACAGAGGAAGGGGTGGACTTCCCTTGCTCCTTGGTGCCGTGGGCAACTGCACAGTCCTCCTCAGAAAGCTTTGGAAAGGTCTTAATAAGGCAGGTGATGACGGATGTCCCAGCAGCCAGGGGCAAAAAGCTACAGAAATGTCACCCTGGTCTGGTAGGCCCTCGGGCTCCAGTGCCCCGAGCAAGGCTGAAAGCTCGCATGGGCCTCCCTCTCACCAGGCTTTGCTTCTCCTTCCTTCTCTGCTCAGTCTCCTCTGGGGGAGCTGTAAAGGTCATCTAGTCCACACCTCCGCCGCCAAGGAATAGGGGTCACAGAGACTGGGAAAAGAACTGCCTGCCTCTCCTTTTCAGAGAGGTTTCCCCTGAAAACACGCTGCTGGCTCTTTGAACGTTCATATGAACAAGTCTGGTCTTACGGAAACGCTGTGCTTCTCTCCTGTGCCCTGAGGAAACTCAGGGCACCCCCGGCTGCCCCAGGACCCCCCCTGAGGTCAGGAGGCAAGTGGAGAAGGCAGGGCATGGACCTTCCACTTCAACCAGGGCAGCTCTGATTTGGTCAGATTATGTGTTAGAGACGCCCATTGGGTTTGATTTGGGGGCTGGGGGAATAAGTTTCCTTGTTTTAAAGAACAACTGGGAGGGACTTCCATGGTGGTGCAGTGGTTAAGAATCCGCCTGCCGATGCAGGGGACACGGGTTTGAGCCCTGGTCCGGGAAGATCCCACATGCCGCGGAGCCACTAAGCCCGCAAGCCACAACTACTGAGCCCACGAGCCACAACTACTGAAGCCCATGCGCCTAGAGCCCAGGCTTAGCAACAACGGAAGCCACCGCGATGAGAAGCCCGCGCACCACAACAAAGAGTAGCCCCCGCTCACGGCAACTAGAGAAAGCCCACGCGCGGCAACAAAGACCCAATGCAGCCAAAAATAAATAAATTTATAAAAAAAGCAACAACTGGGAAAGTATTCTTCTAAGCAAAAGCCCTCCTCCTGCGATTACTAAGGCTGCTCTATCTCTCCGATCATTGCAGTGGTCTTGAGAGGAGCTGCTGGCCGCCCTCCCAGCGGTGGCCCACCCCGGCCCTCCTTTTCTCACTTCCTGGAGTAAGACTCCTTGCGTCATCCTGCCTAACTCCTCGGTACAGCCTTGCCTTGGTTTCCTCATCTATAAATGGGGTTAACAATAGAACTTCTCTAAAGCGTTTTGAGGGTGAAACGAGTTAAGACACGCAAAGCACTTACAATAGAACTTGGCACACAATAAGTGCTTAATAAGTGTCAGCTGGGTTTTTTTCCTTTTTTAAAAATATTTATGGGCTTCCCTGGTGGCGCAGTGGTTGAGAGTCCGCCTGCCGATGCAGGGGATGCGGGTTCGTGCCCTGGTCCGGGAGGATCCCACATGCCGCAGAGCGGCTGGGCCCGTGAGCCATGGCTGCTGAGCCTGCGCATCCGGAGCCTGTGCTCTGCAACAGGAGAGGCCACAACAGTGAGAGGCCCGCGTACCAAAAAAAAAAAAAAAAATTATTTATTTTGGTTGTGCCGGTTCTTAGCTGCGGCATGCAGGATCCTTTTTAGTTGTGGCATGTGGACTCTTAGTTTCGGGATCTAGTTCCCTGACCAGGGATCGAACCCAGGCCCCCTGCATTGGGAGTGAAGTCCCTGTGTCAGCTGTTATTAATGTCCCCCTCTGCCACCCTTGCCTCTCTCCCTTCCATCTCAGGAGAGGGGTGCTCCCTCCTCTCCAAGCCCCGTCATCAGGCCCTCTCCTCCCCCGCTGGTCTTCAATGCTGTCATTGGCACAGGCTTTTGCTCATCAAATCTCTCATCACAGAAACACTATTTTTCCCTACAACTGCCTCCCCCCCATCTTCTACTGCCTCCCAGGAAGAGCTGTCTGCTTGCAGGTGCTTCCTTTCACCTTGATCTTCTGCCAACCAGCTGGGACGCGCTTCCTCCCCGGAGCCCTAGCAGAGCTTTCCCCAGGGAGCCCCCCAGGGAGTCCCCCAGAGATCTGGTTGCCAATCCAGCGGGACCTTCTCAGTTCCTCATTGACTCAACTTTTCCCAGCCCAACCTTCCTTCTTGAAACACCCCAGCCGCTGGCTTCCAGGGAAGTGGTCTGCCCGGTGGTTTTCGTGGTGATCGAAGGAACCCTGCAGGGAGGAATCCATGGAGAGGAACGGGGCCAGCGCCAACAGCAGCCGGCCAGGCAGTGCTCGTGAGCACCCTGAAAGTGAGCTTTCCGGGGCAGTCAGGCCCGGCCAACCACCGCCACGCGCAGGAGAGCCGCCCCAGCAAGAGATTTCTGCGCACACAGATGCTGTTGCTGCTTCCGGACCCGGGGTGCTTTTCAGGCGCCAGGTCTTGGGCTGGTTCATAACAGCTCTCACCTGGGGACTGAGGGTTTCTCCCTCCTCACTAGACTGTAAGCGCTTCAGGGAGAGACCAGTCTCTGAATCTGATTTCAGTGGAATGACCACAGCTTTTCCACACCCAGTACCCCTGCCAGGTGGACACTCTCATGGCCCTTACACGGCACAGACGAGGGGCCTCTGCAGAGAGAGAGGAAGCGGCTTGGACTCACTCCTGTGCGGGTTTTGCAAAGTTTCCACCCAATTCAAACTGCAAAAAGCAGCCCCATCTCCTTTTCACGCTTCCTGAAGAGGGCATCAAGGCATCCCATCCCCAACAGGAAAACCGTCTCCTCCGCACTCAGAGTCGCCGTGGAGCTCAGAAGACAGCGGACACTCCACAACGGCCTGCCTGCCTGTCTACGCATCATGTCCACACTGCCTGCCAGGAACTCACGGCCACACACACAACACGACGGACTGGAGAGGCAGAGATGCTGCCCCCCATTTCACAGGTAAGGCAGAGGCCTGGGCCCAGCCCCAGGGTATACTGCTGCCACAGCAGAGGCTGGGGCATGCGGTGGACCGAACAGGAAGCCTGAGTGCCTTTAGGGTTAGCTAAATGAGAAGATGTTCAGCTCACAGCCCACCGTCCTAGTAACTAGAGGTCGCTCCATTCTTGAACGAGATGCTCTATTTCCCAATCAAACGGCAAACTCCACATCTTGGGTATCTGCATCCCCATCCCATGCACCGGGCTGGCCACTGATTACTTGTTCAATGTTTGCTGGGCTGAGGGCAGAGTCTGCCTGGGTCTAGTGCAGTCTTCTTTTTTTTTTTTCGATTATGCAACACAACGTTATTAACTATGCCTTACATCAGCTCCTCAGACCTTATTCATCTCACAGCTGAAAGTTTGTACCCTTTCACCAGCCTCTCACTATTTCTCCCATCCCACCCCCCGTCCCTGGCAACCACTTTTCTACATTCTGTTTCTATGAGTTTGACTTTTTTTCTTTTTAAGAGTCACATACAAGTAATACCATGCAGTATTTGTCTTTCTCTGTCTGACTTATTTCGTTAGCATAATGCCCTCAAGTCTGTCCATGTTGCCACAAAAGGCGGGATTTCCTTCTTTCTCGTGGCTGAATAATATTCCACTGTGTGGAATATATATATCTCACATCTTCTTTATCCATTCACCCATTGATGGACATTTAGGTTGTTTCCATAACTTGGCTATTGTAAATAGTGCTGCAATGAACATGGGGGGGCAGATATCTCTTCCAGATCCTGCTTTCGCTTCCTTTGACTAAATACTCAAAAGTGGAATTACTCAATCATGTGGTAGCTGTATCTTTAATTTTCTGAGGAACCTCCGTACTGTTCTCCATAGTGGCTGCACCGGTTTACCTTCCCACCAACGGGGCAAGAGGGTCCCCTTTTCTCCACACCCTCTGCAGCATTTATTTCTTGCCCTTTTGATGAAGGTCATTTTAACAGGTGTGAGGTGGCATCTCATTGTGGTTTTGATTTTCATTTCCCTGATGATCAGTGATGTTGGGCATCTTCTCATGTGTCTATTGGTCAGTCTGTCTTCTTTGGAAAAATGTCTATTCAGGTCTTCTGCCTTTTTTTTTTTTTTTTCTTTTGGTGCGTCGGGTCTTAGTTGTGGCACCCTGGACCTTCGTTGAGGCACGCGGGATCATTTTATCGTTGTGGAGTGTGGGCTCTTCGTCGCGGTGTGCGGGCTTCTCTCTAGTTGTGGCGCACGGGTTCCACAGTACGTGGGCTCTGTAGTTTGCGGCATGCAGCCTCTCTAGTTGAGGCATGTGAGCTCAGTAGTTGTGTCAGGCAGGCTTAGTTGCCCCGCAGCATGTGGGATCTTAGTTCGCCGACCAGGGGTCAAACCCGCATCCCCTGCACTGGAAGGCGAATTCTTTACCACTGGACCACCAGGGAAGTCCCTTCTGCCCATTTTTTAATCAGATTGTTTACTTTTTGCTATTGGGTTGTATGAGTTCTTTACGTATTTTGAATATTAACCTCTTACCAGTATATGATTTGCCAATATTTTCTCCCATTCGGAATGTTGCCTTTTCATTTTGTTGATGGTTTCCATGCTGTGCAGAAGGTTTTTAGTTTGATAGCCTCCCACTTGTTTCTTTTCGCTTTTGTGGCCAGTGTGTTCCTTATCACACTTGGCACCATGCTGGACACATGAGGCTGCCGTCTCTTCCCTTCCATCCACCACCTCACCGTTTATACAGCATCTTCTCACACATCTTTTAATCTTTGTATATGGGTCAGATCTAGTTATTCCCATTTGCAGGTAAGGAACAGAGAAGTGGTCTGGTTTTCCCAAGGTCACACAGCTGTTTAGGGGTGGACAGTAAGCCAAGTTCCTCTCATCCTAGGAGTGCGCCCCACGGAGCAGCCAGGAAGCCACGGGTGCTCTGGGGCGGAGTCCACAAGGCCCCTTCTCCAACTGCAGGGGTAGCTCGCTTCCCGAAGAGCCCGCAAGCTGTAGGTTTGGGAACAGCAGCATTCGATCCCTGCCTCCCCACTGGTGTGGCTGTGGACACCCCAAACCTATGCACGCACAATCCTGCACACACATGTGACGGAGGCACATGCACTCACTCTTCGCTGTGTAGACACACACACGCACATATACATATTTTCACAAGCAACCCTGCGGGTGCAGATGCGCGCACGCACATGCACGCACGTGCACAGACACACACACACACACACACAGAGGACTGAGACCAGGAATGTTTCATCCCTTATGTGAACCCTCCTTGAACCCTCCTGACCACGTGGGCCATGGAGGGATACGATGTCCTATGGGGACTTGCAAATCATCCATCCATGGCTACACGTGGGTGACACTCTGCCTGTCCTCTAGCCCAGTCCTCACGGCAAGACAGAGGTGAGTGGGCCAAAGGCTAAGCTCAGCAGCACGAACAACTGTCGCATGGGTGTGTCACGTGGAGCCACCAGCCTCTGGGTCCCTGAGCACTGAGCCAAGTTCCCAATCAGGCCTTGACTTGGGAGGCACGTCCCCAACGCAGGGGACTCCCCTAGGGCGGGGATAGCTACGTCAGGGTGTACGAGGCTAAAGCTTGTGTGTGAATCTTGAAGACACCACTGTAGCTGTGTGACCTCGGTGGGTCACCTTCACCTTTCTGGGCCTCACTTATCACATCTGTGAAATGGGGATAATAATACCTTCCCATTAGGATTGTACGGAGAAAACGAGATTAGAAGACGTACATAAATGCCTAGCGCATGGCAGAAATTAGTACGTGGATGTTGAAAGAAAGACTGAATAAATGAGTGAAGATTGCGGGTTGCGGGCTGCACTGCGGGGCTCTCTCTGCAAGCTGCTCTCCCTTTTCTGCCCCTTGAGCCCCCTGACTTTCCTGCAGGGGTGGATCACGTTGCTCCCTGCTCAAAACCGCCACTCAAACAACTTCCACCCCACAAACCCCTCTGGAGGACCCCTCCAACCCTCTCTCTCTCTCTCTTTCTCTCTCTCCACCTTTCCCTCCTGTTCTTTGAACATGTGTTTCTTCCAGCCCCAGGGCATTTGCACAGAATGTTTTTCCCTCAGGTCTTCCCATGACTCTGTCCTTCACTTTATTTCTCTGCTCAGATGTCACCGCCTAAGTGAGGTCTTGCCTATCAAGCTCCCTCCTCCCAGTCAGCCCCTTATTCTTCCTTAGAGTCCTTATGAGTGTATATATCCCGGAGTCACTTTTCTGGTTTACCATCTGTCTTCTTCTCTCGAATGTGAGCTCCATGATGGCCGAGTCTTTGACTCGTTCGCTGTGACTCCCCAGCACCTACAGCAGAGCCTGACATGCAGTAGGTGCTCAATAGCTACTTGTTAAATGGATGTACAGATAGGACTCAGCTCATCAGCTCGACACATTTTCATTATTTCCCCAGCCCCTAGCTGGCCGATTCAGGCTGATCTATTCGGATGGCTCTTGAGTGGGGAGCTGCATCGGAATCCTGAGAGCTTCCTTTAGAGTAGACTTGGCTGCCCTCCTTCCCCTAACCTCCTCCTGAATGACAGTCTCCAGGGCAGAGGCCGTTTGAATGCATGTTCCTGCAATCGTTCCTGCAATCGTCTGCAGGAGGAGAGAGGCTGAGAGCAATGACCCCAGAATCACACCCCTGGGTTTGAATCTGGACGCTGCCTCACGGTGGTTGCTTGAACGAGGTGGAGGGAGGCGGCAGTTCCTGACCCTCTTGTGCCTCACCCCCCAGGTGTAGAAGTTATTGTGACAGAGTGTCATACAGAGTGAAGTAAGTCAGAAAGAGAAAAACAAATATCGTATATTAACGCGTGTATGTGGAATCTGAAAAATTGGTATAGACGATCTTATTTACAAAGCAGAAATAGAGACACAGACATAGAGAACAAACACATGGATACCAAGGGGAGAAAGGGGCAGGGTGGGATGAACTGGGAGATTGGGATTGACATATATCTATTGATACTATGTATAAAACAGATAACTAATGAGAACCTACTGGAGAGCACAGGGAACTCCACTCAGTGCTCTGTGGTGACCTAAATGGGAAGGAAATCCAAAAAAGAGGGAATATATGTATACGTAGAACTGTTTCACTTTGCTGTACAGCAGAAACTAACACAACATTGTAAAGCAACTATACTCCAATAAAATTTAAAAAAAAAAAGAAGTTATTGAGACATATTGAGATAAAGTTTGTCAGGCACATAACACAATGCCCAGGCCACAGTGAGTGCAAGATAAAAAATTAGCTTTCATTAAATTAGTATTACTTTCCTCCAGGCAGTGAGGCCGTGTTCCTTAGTCTCCCTGCAGCGTCCAGTGTGGGGCCTTTCCTGTGGACGGCCAGTCCCCGCAGTTGGCTGAGACAAACATGCCACCGTTGCTCCCACCTTCAAGAACAATCTTCTGTCTTGAACCCTCTTCCCCCTCCAGGAACCACCCCATTTCTTTACTCTTCATTCTAGCAAAATTCACCGAAGAGTTTTCTATACTCACTTTCTGCAGCCCCTCCCATTCTGTCACCTTCTAAACTTCCTTTTACAGAAATTTCAAACATACATTTTTGCCAGTCTTCTACCCCCATCTTTTTTGCTGGAGTATTTTAAAGTGTACCCCCAGAAATACTACCATTTCACCCAGAATGTATCTCTAAACAGGTAAGAACTTTGAAAAGATATCACGGTATCATTATTATAGCTAACTGAAGTAACAATACTTCCAATATCTGTGTTCAAATTTCCCCGATGGCCTTAAACATGTCTTTTTACAGTTGCTTCACTTGAATTAGGACCTAGTCAAGGTCCACACTTTACCCGGGGTTGATTTGTCTAAATCTCTTTTCCCTTCTCTCTTAAACCCACACCAATCAAGCTTCCACCCTGCCCCTTGCTCTACCCAAGCTGTGCTTTTCAGGGTCACCGATGACCTCCGTGCTGCACGATGGACTCTCCTCCCTGCTCACCCTCTCCAGGAGGTGACTGCTGCACCGTCCTCACTGAGACCCCTCTTCGCTGGGACACCACGTGGTTCTCCAGCTGCCTGCTGCTCCCTCTGGACACTCTTTCTCTGCTCCCATCCCCACCTCTTGACACCGGCGTGCTCCAAGGCTCCGTACCAGCCCTCTGTGGTCTTCTCTCCTCACTCATTGGTGGTGTCATCCAGCCTTGAGGGTTTAAAAGCCCTCCCAAATTTTTATCTCCAGTCCATCCAAAGACCTGCCAGCCCTCTCCAGTGCGCATCTCACAACAGGCATCCCCAACTTAGCGTGGCTAAAACGCTACCTCCTCAGATGTCCCCGTCTCATCCTTCCAGTAACTTCAGTGCAAACTCTTGGACTCATCCTCTACTCCTGTTCCTCTCATACCCACATTAACCCCGCAGGAAGTCCTGCTGGTTTCACTGCTTATCCCCACTTGCTACCACGGCCTCTCGTCCAAGCTACTTCCGTCTCGTACCTGGACTCCGCAACCACTTCCTACCTTATCTCCCTGCTGCCGGCTGGCTTTCTTCTTCCTCAAGTCTATTCTCAACCCAGCAGCCGAGGTCCCTTTGAAGCATTCTCTGCTTAAAACCGTCCACTGGCTTCCAGTTTTTCTTAATGTGGAAGCCAAACTCTTCACCATAGGTTCCAAGGCCCTATCAGTGCTTCTCAACAAGAAACGCTGGCATTGGGGCAGGAAGACTCTTCCTTGTGGGAATGGTCCTGAGCACTAGAGGGCGTTCGCTGTGGCCTTTGCCCACTAAATGCCAGCAGAGCAATGCTTCGCCCCCCTTAACCCTGCCAGCCACTGCGACAGCTAAAACGTCCCCACGCGCTTCCAAACACTGCCCGGTGGATTTGGAAATACCAGGAGAGAACCTCTTACAGGATCTGCTGCAGCCCTGCACGCTCCCAGCCTCCCTCCACCCCACCAAAGTCTCTGACTCACCTCAGACCACTCTCCCTGCGCTCGCTCTGCCCCTGTCTTACCTGAACAACTAGACAGGCTCCCTCACTCACCTCTGTGCTGCGCCCGCCTCGCCAGGAAAGGTCCTCCCCCAGCTGGCACAGAACCCCTCCTCCAGGGCATCTCTCAGGTGCTCTCTTAGCTCTCCAGGAGGCCTGCCCAGGGCACCCTGTCTGAAATTGCAAATCCCTTTATTCCCAGGCCCCCTTGCTCTGTTTTATTTCTCCTCAGAGCACTTATCCCATCAGACGTACTCTGTTTTCATTCTTAATCTAGTTTATTTTTTGTCTATAAGCTTCCTGAAGGGATGTGGGGATTTTTGCTCACTGCTGTACCCTGGTACCTGGCACAGTAACTGCACACAGCAGATAATCGATAAATATTTGTTAAGTGAAAGAAAGAATACAGATGCCGTAAGCATATACTTATGGAGAGAAGAAAACAAGCACTTTTAAGCCACAGAAATGAAGAATTAACTTCATCATTAGCAAGAACTGGAGTGTGCTCAGCCCGGGGTGGGAAGTAGGGGAAGAGGCGATGAGAAACTCTGTTTATTAGATCAGTTAAGGAAGACTTCCTGAAGGAGGTGGGGCTGTAGGACTCACTTTCAGCTCATTTTGAACCAGATTATAATATCCTGGGAGCTCCCCCAGCCCTGAGGACCGCAGACAACTCTTCCAAGTTGGAAGAGTGGTGAAGCGTTTTCAGGTAGGGAAGCCCGCTCCCTTAATCTTATTTCTACCACAATTTACCAATGTCTGTAGGAGGCTCCAGCAGCAGGTCCGCGCCAATGGAGCTGGAGGACCAAGTTCAAATGGAGCCCCTGGGTAATGTCTGCCTACCCATCCACCACCCACCCCACCCTCAGAAAAGCCCACCCCAAATGATTACACAGAGGCAGGCTACCCAGAGCTTGCCTTCTACACGCTCAGCAGAAGAGAAGAAAGGACAGCCACACAATGGAATACTTTACAGCTATTGAAAGGAATGAGACAGCTCTTTTTATACTGAATATGGAAGGATCACCAGGATAGATTATTATTGGGGGGGGGGGGAACACAAGATGCAGAGTGGCATATAGTATACTACCATTTGTGTAAAAAGAAACATACACATATCTAAACAAGTATATATATATGTATATTTGCTTGAATATACATAGACTACCCCTGGAAGGATGCCCAAGAAATTTCTAACAGTAGTTGCTGGGGACAGCGGATGGGGGTAGGGTTGTGGGTGAGTGGATGGGAAACAAGGGCAGGGAGACACTTTTCACTGAAAACACTTACATCTTTCAAAATTTGGACTATGTCGAAGTATTACCTGTTTGAAAAGAGTAAATTAACTTTTAAAAAGAACACAACCGGATTAACAAAATGAAAACCAACGGAGCCATGTGAAAAGTTCAGCTCTTTGGGTGTTAAAATGAAAGCCACTTGCAGAAGTACAGGTGGCCAGAAGCGGAAGACAGCAGAAAGAGCCCAGGGACTTTCATTGACCTCGTTTGCCAGGTCCCATCTGTGTGGCCCGGGGTCGAGAAAGCCAGTCGGTTCCTAGGTGCCATCCAGAGCCAGGCAGGGTCCAGAACCTGCAACGCTGGGGGGAGGGGCGGGGAGGGGGAGGGGGGAGGGGGAGGGGAGGGGAGGGGGAGGGAAGGGGAGGGGAGGGGAGGGGGAGGGGAGGGGAGGGGGAGGGGAGGGGGAGGGGAGGGGGAGGGGAGGGGAGGGGAGGGGAGGGGGAGGGGAGGGGAGGGGAGGGGAGGGGGAGGGGGAGGGGAGAGGGAGGGGGAGGGGGAGGGGAGGGGAGGGGAGGGGAGGGGAGGGGAGGGGAGGGGGAGGGGAGGGGGAGGGGAGGGGAGGGGAGGGAGGGACTCTCCTTGCCCCCACGCTGGCTGGGCCACACCTCCCGGGCCACAGGGCTGTCTCCAGGTGCTGTGTTCTGGGAGCTAGAAGCCAGTGACCAGGTGGGCAGAGACACCCCCAGACCCACGTGGAGCAGAAAGTGTAGGCGCCAGTGTGCTCACCGGAGAGAAAGAAAAGGAGAAAGAAAAGGAGGCGGCTGGAGGGAGCGGTCCAGGAGGCCAGGGAGGGGGAATGACTGTCTTCAAATATTTGAGAGGCTGTCAGGGAGGGAAGGAGGAGCCCTGTTTGGAGCCCTCGGGAAGCCTCCACCTTCAAAAATCACTTTCTGGCCCAGTTCCTGCCAGAGGGGTCCCCAAATAACTGCTGTCCTTCGAGTTCCCACTGCGCCTGGGTTGCTCAGTGCTGCATTGGCATCAACTCTGAATTTTCACAGCGGTCCTGGGAGGTTATCACTAATCCTACCGCCAGTTTACAGACAAGGAAGCCAAGGCTGTCACTGCTGAGGATCACAGTTAGTACACGACCGAATCAGGGTTCAAACCCCAGGTCACCTTCTGAGCTACTATGGTTATCACAGGCTGGGCCAGAACTCGAAGATTTGTACTTGTACAAAATACAAATATAGATATGGTGGGCTAAGACGGAGCTGGGATTCTCTGGCCAAGGTGACTCGGGTACAAGGAAGGCTAGGGAGGTGGACGCTCGGAAGAACTGGACCTCCGTGACACCACCCTGATCCCGAACCTCTCAGCCGCCCCCGCGGCTTCCCCCAGCAAGGCGATGGCCCTCCCCCCAGCCATCCACGGAGGCCGGGACAGGAGCGCACGTCCCGCCCGCAGCGCCCGCACCCTCGGGCAGCGGCCCGGCCTGTCGGGTGTGGGGCGGGGTCGCAGCCCGGAAGCTCCTCCCCCGGGAGGCACGCGGCTGGGATGCTCCCAGACTACGTGGGCGGGCGGCTCGCCAGGCTAGGGGGGAGGGCCGCGGGGGTGGGGGAAGGGGAGCAGCGGACCCGCGAGACGCGCCCCTCCCCACTCCCACGGGGCCCGGGCGCGCAGTGGGGGATGGGGGGGCAGCGGCCGCGCTTCCCGGGCGCGTGACTCAGCAGCCGCCACGCCGGGATGGGCGCCGGGCGCGCGGCTTCCGGGCGCGGGGGTGGGTCTCACTCTGCCGCCCCCGCTGGGAAGCGCCGAGGGGCGCGTGGGCGGGTAGATCCCGCGCCGCCCGCCGCTCGCCAGGCCGCCCACGCAGCCGCGAGCCCGGCTCGTTGGGTCCGCCCCCGCGGAGCCCATGGGATGCGCCGCCCGCGGAAGGGCTTCCCCAGGCTCCCGGCGAGTCGGGAGGAGGAGGGGGCTGCATCCTTTGCGCTCCCCTCCAGCTGTTGATGCGCCAATGTCCAGAGGGGGCCCCGTGGAAATTCCTGGGGGGCTGGAGCGGGAAGCCCCCGCAGAATTCACCCCGCCCTCCCCGACCTGCGGGGCCTGGCCGCCCTACACCCGGCCCCAGGGTCTGTCTCCTTTGTTTTCTCGAAAGGGAGAGTGGATTCTGAGCTCCCTTCCTAAGGCTCTTACCATTTGGAAGTCACTTTGCCCATCTAAGGTAAGTGCTTTCTGCTGCAGCAGCCTCTGAACAGCCCTGCTTTGCCACAGACTCAGTGAACTGAGGACAGAGAGGGGCCCAAAGGCGGGCAAAGACTGATTGTCCCCTTTGGGCAGAGGGGACACCGAGGTCCAGGGACGGGGGAGCGGTTTGCTGCAAGCTCACACTTGGGGTCTGTGAGGGTGGGCACAGCAATCGGAGCTCGGGAGTCCTGGCTTCTGGCCTCAGTCTAGCTTCTGGGCTCCCTCCCCACCCCGATCCAGTGCTGTGCAGCACGGTGCCTTCACCTGCCTCTGGAATTCCCTTTGGCCCTCACCCACGGGCTCTTATGAGTTGAGTAGCTCCAGGAATGTCCAAGATGCCCAACCAGCCGGTTTGGAAGCACCAGGGCATCTCCGTCTGTAAAGACCAGACTGTGCACTGGAAGCGCTGAAACTAGACATAGGCAAGAGATTCCCAACTGCTCTGCAGAGTTCTGTTGCTGTTGCTGTTTTAAATAATCATTGTGTTGGATTGATGTGTTGAATGAAAATTGTGGTCGTTTGGAATCATTTATCACAGAAGAAATGGTGGAATTCCCTTGCCTCTCTGCTGGGATGGGGAGTGCATTCCTGACTGGAGGCAGGGGGACAGCTGGTTTGACCTGACTGGTCCAGCCCAGAGAGGTCATGGGCGCCAGTCCCTGGCCACAGCTAGGCCAAGTCGGGTGCAGGGAAGGTCACGCTGCAGCTAGGCATGCATCTTGCTCCTGCTGGTACCTGACCTTCCAAACAAAATGCGTCACCAGACCCCCAGAGGTCTCGCCCCTACGCCGCCCACCGTCCGGGCAGCCTTTTTCCCAGGAGCTCACAGCCTCCAGAGGCCAGGTCTCCTTCACGCTCGAGGCAGAGTGAGGGGTAGAAAACGGGGCATGGGGGCACTGTAGACTCGCCCCACTTTACAGACGGGAGGAACTGGCTGGCCAGAAGAGAGAAACAAGCACGCAGAGAAAAGGAGAAGGAACCCAGAGTCCTGACAGGGAGATGAGCCCCGGGGGTGGGGAGACAGGGAGAAGGCCTGTGCTGTGTGGTGGGATCCTCACCCCTGTCCCCCAGCCCAAGTCAGGAAAACGCTCACCCACACTCAGACGCACCCCCTCAGTCCCACAAACGCAGCCACGCTGGACTCACATCTAGTCGCCTCCCGGCAGGGTCCTAACGTCTCCCTGACCAGAGCTGACGCCACTGCCTGGCAGAGAAAGAGGAGAGGCCTGGAGCCTGCTGCTGCTTCCTGTTGCTTCTCCCAGGCCAGAGTGGGACCCCAGAATCCAGCTCTCCTTTGTCTCTTTCTACCTGGAGACATGGCCGCGATTCCGGCTTCCTCTCCCTCCCATCCTCATAGGTCCATTTTCCATTTCTGGTTCAACCTGCTGACAGGCCGTGTGTGTGGGTGTCTGAGGTGAAACACTCCAAGGGCTTTCTCATGCTTCATTCTTTTGTTTGGCCGTGGCGGGATCTTCGTTCCCCAGCCAGGGATCTAACCTGCACCTCCTGCAGTGGAAGTGCGGAGTCTTAACCACTGGACCGCCAGGGAGGTCCCTCATGCTTCATTCTTAATGCAGCTCCCCAGGGTAAAGACTGGACTGGGCAGAGGCTGGGGGCAGAGCGGGAGGAGGGCTCTCCATGCTCACCGGTAGAATTGAGGTGGGATCTGTTAGCTGCAATGGGCACCCAGGTCCCCCTCACTCCCCAGATGGCCTTAAGAGCTAAGCCTCTGATCCAGCATTTCCCAGGTGCTCAGCTGCAGAAACTGTGCTCGTGGGCCAGAGCACAGCCCACCCCCTGGTGGGACTCCCTCCAGCTGAGACCTTCTTCGGCCCTGACTCCATACCCGCTCCTTCCACTCAAGCGTGGATGGGCCTGCCTGTGCCCTACGCACTGAGAGTTTATTCCTTCCAGCATTACTCATCACACACCTACTGGGTGTTGAGTTGGCCTCCATCCCCCATGCTGTTCATCCCCACCATGACAAACCCCAATAGAGCTGTGTGAAATGTTGCCACCCAAAAAATTATTTTAAGGGCTTCCCTGGTGGCGCAGTGGTTGAGAGTCCGCCTGCCAATGCAGGGGACACGGGTTCGTGCCCCGGTCCAGGAAGATCCCACATGCCGCGGAGCGGCTGGGCCCGTGAGCCATGGCCGCTGAGCCTGCGCGTCCGGAGCCTGTGTTCCTCAGCGGGAGAGGCCACAACAGTGAGAGGCCCGCGTACCACAAAAAAAAAAAAAAAAAAATTATTTTAAGAGCCTAGAAAGGATCAAAAGTGCTTACCAAGCACCAGGATGCTCCTTAAATTCCTGCGTTATGACTTTTACACATGAAGCTCCTTGGGGAAGTATTCCTTCTCCAGCCCAGATAATTACTTTTTCAAGACAAGCCAGTGTGGGAGTGAGTGCCCTGGGTCCCTGCCCTTTGCTTACCAGGCCCAGGCAAGGCAGTGCTAATTCTCTGCAAAATACAGTGGAGGTGAAGACCGTTTAGACTGTCAACAGCGTCCCCCATGAGCCCTTCAATGCCTTATAAGCCTGCTGCCCTGGCCGCCAGGCATCCTCCTCCCTTATCAAACCCGCCCTTCAGAAACTGCTCAGATGAACTCTCTCATGCTGAAGTGCAACAGTCTAATAGTCTAATAATGTCTAATAAATCTAATAAATGTGTTGGTTTTTCTCCTGTCCTAGGAGAATTTGCATTTTAACAAGGGGGATAACCTTGAAGTACCCAAAGGAATCTCTACGTGTAGAATTGCTGGCATAGGCGAGATATTCTGGAAGGCAGCGAGACCCCCGTGGAATGCCTGAAGCCCCCATAACTCGCGGTAAGTTTGGCCACGCACACCCACGGAGCAGTCTTGACTGGTCCTCTTGTTCCCCCACTATATTGACGAGAGTACTGGATGAAGAGTTTAGAGAAGCTGAGTTCTATACCTAGTTCGGCCACTAACCAGTTTGGAAGCACTAGTCACTTCTGTCTTGGGCCATAGTTTTCTCGTTTGCCAAATGAGAAGTTGGGTCCAAATGACCTAACAGGACCTTTCCAGCTCTGACATTCCCCTGACTCCCCAGAGGGGCTGGGGGACCCTGGTCCAGCTCCTAAGGCCCTCCAGCCCCTGCAGCTGTGGCCCGGAGGAAATGACCTGCCACCGTACAGCGTGAGGGTGTGGGGCAGGGGGGCACATCTCTGGACTTGGACAGGCCTGCAGGCCCCCTGTCCACAGAGCCCGGGCCCCAGCTGGCAAGGAAAGGGAGCGCTCAGCACAGCCCAGGCATTAACATCACAGAGTTACATAACCCTCCAGATGGGATATTCCAAACAGCAACAGCACGACAGCCTTTGCCCCACGCCGTGTCTCAGCACGCACGCGCGCGCACACACACACACACACACACACACACACACACACACACACACACAGTCACGACCACCTTGCCACCCTTTCTTTTCCGTTTGTTTTGTGTTTTCTAGAAGGTATTTCATCTAACAGAGCCCTTACGAGAAGAAACTCCTTTACCCTCTGGGCTTGACCAGGAAAATCAGAGTCCTCCTCCAGCCACCCTCCCCCCCAGCCTCCACCAGAACCCCACGTCGGGTCAGGCCTCCCCTTTTCCCGGCCCCTCCCTGCTGTTCTGTCTCACTTTCTGACCTCGGAGTCCTGCAAAGTGCGGTTCTACCTTGTCCTTTCCATTCCCGGGATGGAAGAATTTGGAGCCATGGATTTAGCTCTCATTCCAGCAAATGGGAGGCAATCTCCTGGTTCAGACTCCAGTCCCCCACTCTCCACTTTTGTCCTTGTCACGTCTGCGTACTAGATGAGACTGTAGTTTCCCCATTTAGAAAATGGATGAGGTCATTCTCATCCCCACGGGGTGTTGGGTGGTAACTCAGATCCCTTCAGTGTCCTTAAGAGAAGTGCAAACAATCTGAAAATGCAACCGAAGAAATTTAGGTTGGGCTTAAGGAAGCATTTCCCAGCTCTACAGTTGTGAGACCTCGTTATAGATCACTAAGGGGTGGTGATCCTGCCTAGCTGCATTTGAAGGCAAGCGCCCGTTCACATATCTGGAATAGCTTGGGTGCACGCTGTCCAGAGGTAGGGGAGTGGTTGAGGAAAGGTCACTCTAGATAGGTGGCCTGGAAGAATTCCTGAAGGAATGCTGAACCTGTGTTCTCCTCGATAGCTATGGTCTAACTCTGGATGAGCCTTGGGCCCTGGTTTCTTTATCCATAGAAATGTTACAATATGTTGAGCACTTACTTTGTGCCTGAAACAGTAAAAAAAAAAAAAAAAAAAAAGTTTAAAACATCCCTTTAAAGTAGATATTGTTCTTCATATCATAAATGAAAAAACCACAGCTCAAAGAAGGTACACCATGAATGTAAGGTGTCCCAGCTGGTAGGTGGTAGAGCAGGATTCATACCCAGGTATGCCTACCTCCAAAGCCCATGTTCTGAACCACCTAGATCTTGAAAATTCTGTGATTCTGTGGTTTCCTTAAGTTCCTCTTGGCCTGAACAGCCTAAGTTCTCCCTCGCTCTACTCCTGCCCCTTTCTGCTGCTTAATGCCCTCATTGCCTGAAATGGAGAGGACCACTCCATTCCTGCATGAAAACAAAACCCTTAGCAGCCCGTGTGGGAACCCGCGCTTTGTGCTTTAGAAGCAGAGGAGGAAGGCGCTGCAGTGGCCCAAGCCTCGGAGATCCTGCCAGATGGCCTTGCATTTGGGGATCTGCCAGATGCAATGAAAGCATCCCCAGGACCTCTTACTAAGAAACCCCTTACGTGGGATTTCAATCCAAGATCCAGGCCTCTTTCCAGACCAGGGTCCAGCTGCTTGTCCTGGCTCTCCCCACTTTTTCATGTCACCCTCCCTTTCATTCACTCTCCCCCCACCAGACCTGACCCCCATCTGCCGTTTTTCATAAGTGATCTTTGAAACTCAGGCCGCATAGATATTTGCTGAATCAGCAGGACCAACTGCTGCTCCTCCCACTGGCTTTCAGGCCAAGAGGAAGACGCGCCAAATGCCTGTGCAAGGGCCTCTGGTGCTGCCTGTGTGGGCCCAGGAAGGGCTCCGCTAGGAAGGAGGTGGCTGGGGAGTAAGGCACACGGGCTGCTGAGCAGCAGGGAGGCCGTCAGGTTTTCCTGAGGCTGGGGTGACTGGTTTCTTTTTGGATGAGAGGGAGGGAAGAACGCTGGTCCAGGCCCTCGGAAAGGCAGGGGACAGCAGATCGTCACCAGTGCCTGCTCCGTACCAGCTGCTGAGTGACCAGAAGACACCCACGCCCTCCTCTCAGTGAGCCTTCATTCGGCCCCCTTTTCCAGGTGAGCAGCCCGAAGTTCTCTCCTCGCTGAGACAGGAAAGAGAAGGAGGACAGGCAGGCCGGGGAGCCAGGCAGTAACGTTGCTTCCTCAGCAAGAAGGGCTTTTGGCCGCAAGGCAGAAAGGACCCCGGCACCAGATCTCTGTCCCACGTTGATGGGTTTAGCCTGGTCGGGGGAGGGATGATGGGGGGAGGGGCTGTAGGTCAGAGGGTGGGATGGTGAGCGTGCGTAGCACAGACATCTCTGTGGATCGGCTCCTCCCGGCTCCGTCCCCCTTCCAGCTCTCCTTGGTTCTCGCTATTCTTGACATAAGCCCTTGACGCCAACCAAGGAAACCTTCTCTCTGGGCTCTGAACATGCTTTGTACGCTCACCCTCTTAAGCCCATTCTGTTCTGATAGAGGATGGCTCTGGGCACCTGCAGTCTGCTTCCACTTATTTAGATGTTTCTAGATCTGTGTCTCGAGTGTGTTGAGCAAGGACTGTCGGCATCTTTCCTGTCTTTTTGCAGCACAGAGTGCAGGATTTTGAACGGACCAGACGCTTGATACAGTAGAGTTGACTGACAGACAGACCGTCATGCTCTCTTAATAGCTCCCAGGAGGGGCCAGTCTTGGCTGTCTGCCACCTCCAGGCAGACAACCCTGACTCAGTAGGAGCAGAGATGCCGGCTCCAATCAGCATCTCAGACAACAGGCTAAAAAGCACGTCCAGTGGTCTTCCAGCCGTGCCCCGGCCTCCAGGTAGCATGAGACCGTGGTGCTCAAAAGATGACTCAAGATTCAGTTTATGCTTAGGATGGGAGCAGAGAGGAGGAGACTTCCCTACGCAGCTTAAATGGAAGCAAAAGATGGAAGGAAGAAAATACAGGAGAGGGAACATATTTGAGGGGAGGGAAGGAGGGTAAGAGCAAAGGAAGAAAAAGGAGAAGGGGGAAAGTAGGGAGGAAGAGGAAGGCTGTAAAGAAAGACAAGGGAGGAAGAGGAGAACACGGGAGCTATTCGGACTTCATGGTGCCTTGGAGGTAGGGAGCCCAGGGTAGGTGCTGAATTTGAATTATAAGGCAAGAATCTTTGCCACCCTCTGGTAATCCTCTGCCTGTGGGCTTGGGGACTTGGGCAGACACTGGGATCCACTGGCTCTAAATGCACGGCCGGGTGGGTGGACCAACATGTGCTCAGACAGAGAAGTTGTGGCCACACTGAAGCCAGGAGCTTCAGGTCAGGTCGTGTGCTTCCACGACGCGGAGGGGAATTTTGCCAGGTCAAGCTGAGGCTCTGGCTCCAGCCAGGAAAGGGATAATCAATTCTGTAGATGCTGTGAGCCTTGATTGAAGAAATAAAGAGGAGGAAGCTAGATTGCTGCTCTCATTAAGAGGCAAAGGCAGTGGGGGCTGGAGTTTAGCGAGAGCCAGGAAGCAGCAGAGAAAGAATTTTAACCCCTCGGGTGTTGTTCTTCCGTCATGCCTTTGAGCTCACCCACACCCGTGTTGTTGCTTCCTTGGCCCGATGTCCAAGGCCATCACCTTCAGTAGCTCCCTCAGCTGAAGGAGGGAGAGAGGCCAGGTTGCCTGTTAATGCAGATCTGATGACAGCTAAACAATCTATTATTTCCCAGCCCCAGGGTCCCCAGGGCTCCTGCCTCTCCTGGATTCGGGGAGGAAGATGAGTTCTGGGGCTAAGAGGTAAGCCGTGTGGTGAGGCATCTCACGCTGCCTGGCCCCTGGTAACCCTCACCCACCCCTCGGCAACCTCACCAGAGCTGCATTCTCAACCTGATGCGTCCAGAGAAGGGGAAGTAAGAAATGAGAACGGATTTCAGCAAAATTATGACCCAGGGACCCCCTCCGCTGGCTCTTCCTCCTACGTCAGCATGCCCAGTAGAGAACTGATTCATCAGGGAGATCCCCAGGAGAGGCCCCAGGGAGAGGGCTGCTGGCTCAGCTCTCCCTCTCCCCATGTCACCCGATCCATGGAGAGGTGCCCCTGCCGGCCGCCTGCATCTAGCCCTACACCACTGAGAGGCTGGGCAGAGGAGGACAAGACGTGCAAAATTGGGGTCGTGGGTGGAGAGCAGGGTGGGGCTAAACACCTAGTCAGCAAAGATGATTCCTTCCTGAGATTCTGGGGGGGGAAACTTGGACTGAAGTTAAGCAAAACAGTGGGAAGAAATGGGTGGTCCAAAGGGCATTCAGTCCGTCTTGATGTTCATGATTTCCCATGCGAGTGGGGAGGGAGCTGCAGGAAGAGTGAGGAGGCATGCGTGTCTGAGCTCCCTAAGTCTCTGGGTGTCCGGGCTTGGGGAGCAGGGGGGGAAAGCTGGAGGATCTGGAGAAAGGAAGGAGTTACTGCTGGGTTTAACCTCTTGGTGCCTGGCACAACTTCCCGCGTGAAAGATTTCCAAAACTTCCACTCTCTTCCACCATCTTAACTACTTATTTTTGTTCTGCTCCCTTGGGAAGCAAAAGCAGGACAAGGGAGAAGGAAAGATGAGGACATGACGGTTTCTCTCCAGTTTTGACATGTGAGGATGGGTAGGAATCCAGGTGATTCCTAAAATCCCTGGATTCCCAGCAAGAGCACCTGAGCAGGAGAGTTTGGGCTCTTTAAGCCACCTTGGGGGCCACAGCAAAGTCCTTATCCAAGAAAAATGATCTTTCCTCAACCGGTCTTGCCCACACAGTCCCCTGAAGGGATGCAAAGAATGTGGGGACGTGGTGGAGGAGGAGGGAGACACCAAAGGGCGTGAGGAGCGGAATCAGGTGAAGAAGCACAATTCCCACGAAGCCGTGGCTACCCCCGGGAAATGGAATGGAATAGCTGCCCGTATTTGGGGAAAAAGCCACATAATATCTTGGATTTTTTTTCCTTTTTTTTTTTTGCCTTTTGCCTTTTGCCTCTTACTGAGCCATGGGCACTGAGGGAAAACTGACTTTCTGCTTTTTCTGCCAGATAAGGAAAGAAAACCATTAAACTGAAGGAAGGGCAAATGGGCCATTGAGGAAGGTAGGAAGGAAAACCACATCTTCTTGGGACTTGCATCAAATGCTACGAGATCATCCTGGATCTTCTGCCTAAGGACCCGAAGTTCTGGTCAAATCTACCCTGTGTCCTGACCCAACTTGTCTAACTCTGCAGTAGATGCGAGGAGAAAATGAGTCTACATCAAGTCTTCACAAGTAGCCTTAGACTAAAGCACGCCAAGGCTGCTGAAGATGATTCTTGGCTCTCCACCCTTCCCACCCCCTCCCCCAACTCCCTTAGCATCCCCATCGTCAGGGGCAGGCGCTGACTAGGTTCTGATTTCCCGTGAGGTGTTCTTCTATCACCTGTCTAATGAGAGAAAGGAAGCTGACTTGGTCACAGCCTTCCCAATACAGAGGAGAGAATATTCCAATCCTCTTTCATCTCTTCTCCCCATATCTCTAGTTCATGGACATTGGGCATAAAGAAAGAGCTTGAAGTCCTACAGTTTCTCATCAGGGGCTAATGAGCATATTTCTCTCTGGACCTAACATGGGATTCCAGTCATCACCAAATAACCAAGGGGAAGCAAGGTTTGCAGTCACCAGCCACAACAGAGATTTAAACAGGAATTCCACCCAAATACCATCTCCGCAAGCCAACTGTCTCTCTCATCATTATCCCCTTTCCACGATTGCTAACACCCAGCACAGAAATCCTCCTTGAGTCAGAGGAAAAAGCTGTAACCAGACTGAATCCGGACACTATAAAGGGACCCTCTATGGGCCTGGTGGGTTGTTACCTTGCACCCCTCTGGGTCTGTGGGCATTCAGAAGAAAGGTGCCCACTCAGGTCAGAGCAGAGTAAGCGTGTCCAAATGAGCCACTGCTGGCTTGGACTCCCACTGCATCACTTAAACAGCCACCTCTGGGAAACGCTTTCTCCCACCCTTCCTCTTCCTCTGTCTCCAGCCCCCCGCCTTCTCACATCATCCTGCCTCTCAGCCTTGTGCTCTGCCTTCTGAATCCCCTCAGACCCCAGGTCTGCTGTTCCTGGACCCTGCCCTTTTCAAAGCTCTCAACACGTCTCTTTGCCAAGCCTCTGTCTTTTTCATAGCTCACTCTCCATTCGAATAATTTTACTACCCAAACTCCCATCCAGATTTTTCCTAACTTGAAAAGATTCTTCAACTGTTCTCTTTCCTTCAGTTTAATCTGCCCCCCAGTCTTGTCCCCTTTAAAATCTGCCAGTTTCCAATAACCCTCATTTCTTTCCTCCTTTGCCCCCAGTGATGGTTGGGATACTCCCGTTTGCTCCAACACCTCCCAAGCCCTCTCAGACACTGATCTCATTCCCTCCTTTCCCCCAAGCCTCCTTGACACACTTCTCCCCGCAAGCACACTGAAGGCCCTAGTCCTTCAGTCTCGGGTGCACCCCACTTCCCCCTTGTCCCCTCCTCACGCCCGTTTGCTTCCCTTCCTCCCGGCACGTTGGTCCCCGTGCCGCCTTCCCCACTCACTCGGTTCTCCTGCTCAGGACGCCCTTGCCGAGGGCGGCGGGGGATTTGTGCTGAAGGAGGGTTCCAGCAGCGGCGCAACAGCTCGGGGGACGCTCCTTCTCCTTGTCGGCGACGGCCCCTGGCCCCGCCGGGTGGTGGTGGGGCGGCTGGGATGCGTGAGCCCTGCCGCTGGGGCCCGGCTGGGGCTGCGCCAGGAGCTGTCCGTGGTGCTGAAGCGGGGGCTTCTCGGGCGCGGTGGGCGGGAGCTGTCCGTGGTCCCGGAGCTGTTCCTGGGCCCCGGAGGCGGCGGTGGCCGGGGTGGCCGGCAGCGGGGCTGGTGACGGGGGGACGAGCCCGGGCGGAGGCACGGCTTGCAGCAGCTGCTGGTGCTCCCACAGGCTGCGGTTCTCGGCGCTTAGCTCGTCCAGCCGCCGCTCCAGCTCGTCGATGCGCTGGCGCTGCGTGTGGATGAGGCTCTGCTGGTTCTGCACGATGGCCGTGAGCTCCTTGAGGTAGAGCACGGCGCGCACCGGGTTCTCCAGCAAGCTCTCCATGCCGCCCGCCGCCGCCTGCGCCCTGCCTGCGCCTGGGCGGGCGGCGGGGAGCGCGAGGGCGCGCAGGAGCCGAGCAGCCCCGGCGATCCGCTCGCCTCGCTCTCCGCCGGCGCCGCGTCACCGCCACACAGACATTCACACACGCACGAGGGGCGGGACCGCGGCGCCAGGGCCCACCCCTCCCCTCCACCTCCCACCTCTAAGCTTCGTGAGGAGTCTCGGCTTCCTGCAGGGCTGGCGGAGGAGCAGGATAAACGAAGGGACCCGGGATGGATGAGCGGCAACTGGCGAGAAAGGGAAAGCCGGCCAGGCGGAAGCAGCGGCACCGGGAGAGTGCGGTGGGACCGGTAGGAGAGCAGAAGCAGATGCGGAAAGAGGAGGAGGAGAGCGGCTGGGAGAACGAGGAAGCGCAGAAAGGAAAGGTGGTGAAAGGAGAGAGAAGTGGTCTGAAAGGTCACGGGTTCTTTTTCCTATGTCCAGTCATCCCAGAGGACGAGGGTCCACCTTAAAGACCTTGTGAGGAGAGGCCACACGCTCGGCGGTCTGTTCTGCTGGGGGCTTCCCTGGATCGGGGGGATCAGAGGACAGTAAGGGACCCCAGAGAACATCCGGTCCTACCCCTCCAGCCAAGGAGAAAGTTCGGGTGGGAAGGCTGTTTCCGCTGGATTTTGTCTGGGAATGAGACCTCAGGACAGTTTGGGCCACTCTAATGGGAACACAGACTAAATAAACCGGGCCCTCTGTGTCACAGGGCTAATGCTTCCAGAAACTTCTTAAGAGAGCGTTCTGTTTGAAAAATATTTATGAAATGCATACTACACCGAACACTGTGCTAGGTGGTGGTAAGATAAGGATGACTAGGACGGACTCTTTGGCTTCTTGACGCTTCTGATTAAGTAGGAGAAACAGGTAATAAATATTTAATTTCAATAGAAGGTGGTTGTTGTAAGTGATAAGATAGAGATTGCCCAGAGCGCTATAGGAGCCCAGCAGCTTGGGGATTTGGGAAGGCTCCTTGGAGGGAATAACACTTGAAGTGGGAAGGATTTTCTAGAAAGGGGGAAGAGCATAAGCAAAAGCTCAGAGATAGGAATCCGCATGGACTGAATCATTCATTACTTTCTACAATACACGTACATAAAACACACACTAAGTGCCAAGTAACGTACTAGGAACTATGTAGTTTAGCCCTAGCATGGACCATAAGTTATAGTTTCTATAATCAAGATTACAGCCTAGTAGATACAGCACGCACATGAATATCTAAAATACCAATCAAAATTTCTGTAAGGGCTCTTCAAGCCAAGTGCCGCAGGAGTTGGGGGGAGTGGGAAGTTGTGTTTGACTATGGTGATCTGATAAGGCGGAGGTGTTATTCAAGCTGGGCCTTGAGGGATGCGAAGTGTTTCAACAAGTAGAACAGAGGAAGACAGGGGAGATATGTCAGGCAGCAGGAAAAGACTAAGGAATGGAAATAGAGCACCTCCGTTCAATCCAATCTGGCAAAAAAATGACCCTTTCCTCTGGGCTATGAGTACCCTTAGCATATCTGTTGTACTGTTGTATCTTGCACCGAGGTGGGCCACCAGCCTCCCTATGGACCTGCTGTTCCCCCCCAGAGTAGGCATATCTGTTGGTACCACGTGTCCCGTGAGCTGGGCCAGCCAAGCCCGTCTGGTGCCAGACTTGAATGACATTATAGGAAAGGATCTGTGCTCTGCAAATAAATATATTGGTTTCTCTGCACTTGCGTTTTTACTGTGCTTTCCTCCCATCCATTTTCCTCGCAGACTTCCTTTTGTAAAGAATGCATGAAGGGAGCTTAGCCACAGCTGAGCCAGCTTCCAGGCGGATGCTTTGGTAGTGACCAGTATTCCAGCTGAGGAATGGAGGTTGAGCGGTGGGATGAGGGCCCACAAAAACTCAAACACTTTTCTTCTGAATTTTCTTTGCTTGCCTAGTTGATTTGTTGTCTAAATACGAGTTGGGTGTTCATAGAAACCAATACCGTTTCTATAAGCAAAACAGCCTGCAGCATAATTCTCTATGGAGCTGGTTTAAAACGCAGATTTCTGGGCCCCGTATTAGTCCTGCTGTGTTGGAATCGCTTGGAATGGGCCCCAAGTGTTTTCATATTTTTAACTTTTTTTGTTTCATTTGAAAAAAACTTTATTGGGTTACAACTCACATGTAATAATACGTGCACCCACTTTGAGTGCACGGTTCAATGAATTTTGACAAATATATACACCTTCTAATCAAAATTTCCATCACTGCAAAAAATGAGGTTACTACCTCATGCCCCTTTGCAGTCCGTTGCCGTCATCCTCATCCCCAGTCAACCACTGATCTGCTTCCTGTCAAGACAGATTAGTTTTGCCTGTTCTAGAATTTCATGTAAATGGCAATCATAGAGTATATACTCTTGTGTGTCTTCTTTTTTTTCCCACAGCATAATATTTTTGAGGTTCATCTATTCTCTTATAGGTATCAATAGTTTGTTCCTTTTTATTTCTGAGTAGTCTTCTATGGTATGGGTAAACCATAATTTTTCTACTCACCTATTAATGGACATTTTAGTTGTTTCCAGGTTTTGGTTATCTTGAAAAAAGCTGCTATGATCATTAAAGGACAAGTCTTTGTGTAGACATATGTTTTCATATGTTTCATGTTTTATGTTACGTGTCTTATCAGAAGGAAAAATCTAGAATTGGAGTTGCCAAGTCATATACTAAATATATATATATATATATATTTAACTTAATAAGAAACTGTCAGATTGTTTTCCAAAGTGGTTGTACAATTTTTTATTCTGACCAGCAGTATGTGAGAGGTTCAGATGTTTTGCATCCTTGCTAATGCTTGGTATTTTTAGCCTTTTTTTTTTACTTTATCAATCAGGAGTATATTAATATGGCTTTAGTAAGTATTTCCCTATTGAGTAATGCTGTCGAGTATCTTCTCATGTGCTTTTGGCCATTTGGCCATTATCTTCCTCACCCACTGTTTCTAGTGAATTGTTTGCCTTATTTTTGAGTTGTAAGAGTTCTTTATTTATTATGGAAAGTAGTCTTGGCCAGATGTATGCACTGCAAATATTTTCTCCAGTCTGTGGCTTACCTTTTTTTTTCTTAACATTATCTTTTGATGAGGTTTTTATTTTGGTGAAGGAAAAATTTTTTACTTTCTTTTATAGTTCATGCTTTTTGTGTCCTATCAAAAATTCTTTGCCTGTCCCAAGGCCAAAAACATATTCTGTGTGTTCTTCTAGAAGTTTTATTGTTTATGCTTTTATGTTTAGGCCTATGATCCGTTTCAGGTTAATTTTTGTGTTTGGTATGATGAGTCAAATTCCATTTCTTCCTTAAATGTTTGACATAATTCACCACTGAAGCCATCTCAGCCTGGAGGCTTCTTTGTGGGAAGATCTTTAGTAGATATGGGGCTATTCAACATTCTCTCTTTGTGTATCCATTTTGGCCATTTGTATCTCTGGTAGGCAGAATGACCTCCCAGGATGCCTTTGTCTTAGTCGCCAAAACCTGTGACTATGTTAACTTATATGGCAAAAGCAACCTTAAGTATGCGGTAAAGTGAAGGATCTTGAATTGGGAAGATTATTCTGGATGATCTGATGGGTCCAGTGTAATCACAAGGGTCTTTGTAAGAGGGAAGCAAGAGTGTCAGAGAGGAGATGTGACAACAGAAGCAGAGGTCACAGTGAGGCAATTGCTGTCTGGAAGCCAGAGGGCAAGGAATGCAGAAGCTGGGAAAGGGAGGGAAACACATTCTCCTCCAGAGCCTCCAGAAGGAACGCAGTCCTGCCAATACCTTGGCTTTAGCGAGGTGAGATGCATTTTGGATTTCTGGCTTCCGGAACTCTAAGGTGGACGGTGAATTTGTGTTGTTTTAAATGGGGGAATTCCCTGGTGGTCTAGTGGTTAGCATTTGGCACTTTCACTGCTGTGGGCCTGGGTTCAGTCCCTGGGGAACTAAGATCCTGCAAGGCGTGTGGCGCGGACAAAAATAAAAGTCATCATCTTTGTGGTAAACAGCAGCAATAGGAAGTAGATACAAGTGTCTTTTAAGAATGTGTCCATTTCATCTGAAGAGTCAAACTTATTGGCATGAAGTTGTTTATAATATTTTCCTATTAGCCTGTTTTAAAAATCTTTTTTAAATTTTATATATTTATTTATTTTTGGCTGTGTTGGGTCTTCATGGCTGCACACAGGCTTTCTCTAGTTGCCGCTAGAGGGAGCTACTCTTCGTTGTGGTGCATGGGCTTCTCACTGCAGTGGTTTCTCGTTGCAGAGCACGGGATCTAGGCGCGTGGGCTTCAGTAGTTGTGGCATGCGGGCTCAGTAGTTGTGGCGCACGGGCTTAGTTGCTCCGCGGCACGTGGGATCTTCCTGGACCAGGGCTCGAACCCGTGTCCCCTGCATTGGTGGGCGGATTCTTAACCACTGTGCCACCAGGGAAGTCCCAGAAGGTTTGATTATTGACTTTGGACCTTTCTTCTTTTTTAATATAAGCACTCAAAGCTCTAAAGTTCCCACCCAGCACTGTTTTTGCTGCATCCCACAAATTTTGTTTTCATTTTCACTCAGTGCAAAATATTTTGTAATTTCCCTTGTTACTTCCAAATCTTTCTATTCCCGATTTCTAATTTAATTCCTTTGTGGTCAGAGAGCATACTCTGTGTGAGTTCAATCTTTTTTACATTTATTGAAACTTCTGGGCCTTTTATATGGTCCAGTCTACAGCCTGTTTTGATGAACGTTTCATGTGCAAGTGTCTGGTAGCCACTCCAGCTTTCTCATTGTTAATGTTTGCATGTGTGATAGGCAGACTAATAGCTCCCCAAAATGTTCATATCCTACCCCTGGGAACCTATGAATATATTACCTGACATGGCAAAAGGGACTTTGCAGATGCCATTGAAATTAAGACCCTGAGGTGGGAAGATTGTCATGGATTATCCAGGTGTGCCAAATCTAACCACCTGATCCTTAAAGGCAGAGAACCTTTCCTGGCTGTAGGCACATGGAGACATGACAACAAAAGAATGGTCAGGGTAGTGTGATGTGAGAAGAACTAGACCTACTTTATTTGCTTTGAAGATGGAGGAAGAGGCCATAAGCAAAGGAATGTGGGTCATCTCTAGAAAAGGCAGAGTAACTGATTTTCCCCTAGAGCTTTCAGAAAGGAATGCAGCCCTGCCAATGCCTTGATTTTAGCCCAGTGAGACCCATGTTGGATTTCTAACTTACAGAGCTGTAAGATAATACATTTGAATGGCTTAAACCACAACATTTGTGATCATTTGTTATGGCAGCCCCAGAAAACTAATACAGCACGTTACATTTTTCCCATCCTTTAAATTTATCTGTGTCTTTAAATTTAAAGTCTTTTTTCTTATAGATAGCATTTAGTGGTGAAAATACAGTATCTAAAATGAAAGTTTTACTGGATGGGATTAAAGCAGATAAACACTACAGAATTTTAAAAATCAATAAACTTAAAGATATAGCAACAGAAACTATCCAAACCGATTGATATTATTCCACAAGTCACTGAGTCTCTATTTTTTTTTCCCCAGTCTTTCTTTCCCTCTGAGCTTTGTGAGGAGAGTTTTACCCCTAGAAGTGCCACTTAGTTCTTGTTTATATCTTACATTTCTCACCTCATTATGTTTTTCTCCTAGTTTGGGTCTCACTTTCCTGCTTCTTCACATATCTAGTAATTGTTTTATGCTATGCTGGACATTGTGAATGTGACTTTGTCGACTGCTGGATTTTGTTGTTTTCCTTTAAAGAGTGTTGCGCTTTGTTTTTGCAAGTAGTTAAGTTACCTGTGGATCCACTTGGTCCTTTCAAGACTACTTTTCAGGATTTTTTGAAGGGCCAGTCTAGAGTAATCATTATTCTAGGGCTAATCTATCCCTACTGCTATGGTGCGATCACTCTGTCATCTGATTGAACACCATCAAGGTCTCTTCAGTCTGGCTGGTCAGAGCTCTAATCTCTTCCAGCCTGTGTGAGCCCTGAGAATTGTTCAGCTTAAACCGCGTCATTATTTGCTGAGTCTTGTAGAGTTTTACCCTGGATGTGTACAGTTCAGTGTTTAGCAACAGACTCAAGGGGGCTCTCTGCGGATTCCTGGAGCTCTTTCTTCGCGTGACTCCTTCTTCTCTAACTCTGCCCTGTAAATTCTGGCCACCTGAGCCTCCCCAAGCTCCAGTGTCTGTGACCTGAACTCAGAGAGATTGTCGTGCTCTGCTGTGGTCCCCCTCCCTGCATAGCAATCTCCCAGGTGGCAAGCCAGGGCGATCAGGGCTCATGTAGTTTGCATTCCTTTTCTCAGGAACCATAGCCCTTGTGCAGCTAGTTTTCCAATGTCTGAATATTGGTTTTTAAATGTATGTGTATACTGGAATATAACAATTTTCTAGCCGCCGATAGAAGGGCAAATGCAGTCCCAGTTCTTGGCTTCTGGCCAATTTTTTATGGCCGGAAGCCAAAAACTACATGTTTAATGAGCACCTCAGGTGATTCTGATGCACCTTAACGTGGAGAGCTCCTGGGCTGGAGAGCAATAAAGGGAATGCCTTTCCAGTTCCCAAGACACCTTCATGTTCGTTATCATGTCATCCTCAATCCACCCTCTGAGGATGGCTGGGAAGAGATTACTATTCCACTTTCAGGACACTTTTTTTTTTTTTTTTTTTTGCCACACCATGCGGCTTGCAGGATCTTAGTTCCCCGACCAGACATTGGAACCTTAGTTCCCCGACCAGGCATTGGAACCTGTTGGCAGTGAAAGCACGGAGTCCTAACCACTGGACTGCCAGGGAAGTCCATCTTCCTGGTATTTTCTATTCTGTGTAAAGGGCTCTTCCTCACTCTGAATCCCTGCGTGTCCAGATCCCATCCCATCAAGATCCAGTATAAAGACCCCTCACACCGTGAGCATCTTGCATCCTCTCTTCTTTCTTTGGTTCTCATAGCACCTTGACGTCTCTCTCTCTCTGACCTTAACCACTCTCTCTGTTACCTGGTTATCCGTGTAGCTGTCTTCTCCTCCTAGACTGCAGACTCCTCCAGGGCAAGAATTAGCGTCTTATAAATCTGGGCACCCACCCCACACCCGATCTGCCCTCACCCCAGGGCCTTGGGCCAATATTGCAGTGATATGTGTCCAATGGAAGAATCAGGTGGTGGTTGGGAGCGGTGAGAGAGAGGACAGTGCGCCGTTATGCTTAGTCTTAGGGAGGAATCCAGCCACAGGAAATGGCACTTTACCCCCTGAGCCTCCGATGTCTCTTTTGTTTTCTTACTGATTGTTTTATTTTTTGGCCATGCCGTGCAGCATGTGGGATCTTAGCTCCCGGACCAGGGATTGAACCCACACCCCCTGCAGTGGAAGCGCAGAGTCTTAACCATGGACCTCCAGGGAAGTCCCTCCAATGTCTCTTTTAAAATGACATGGTAGAACACTTGGTTAAATTGTGTGTGTGTGTACTTTTCTACATGTATGCATAATCAACAATAAAATGTTTCAGCATTGAGATCAGTTCAGGAAGACTTCCTGAAGGAGGTGGGGTTTTAAGACTTCCTTCTTAGCTATGACATATATGTTGGTAAAATTATAATTCTAGGGTAACTTGGTAAGAGCAGAAGGAATACTGATAGGGCTTTGATGCCCAATGGACAGCAAGGGATTCAGTTTTTCTGGCCCAGGGTGTGAATTTGTGCCTTTCTTCTCCCTCAGCAACCTGACAAGATCAGAAGGTGCTGCCACCTCTGTCCACACGATGCCTCGCACGGTGGGGGATGAGTGGGGTGGGAATCCTCTCACTTCAGCACAGAAGACCCACAGATTTCACACATAGCTCTGACTGGACAGCTCGCCAGATAGGCAGGTGGGGCTGGGGAAGAAACGGTGGCGGTGTCTGCTCCGGCCCACGAGGTTCAATGGATGCCAGACAACTAGAGGGGGCATTCGGGAGCATTTCGTCCAACCCTCTGCCTCTGGGCTCCATGCAAACCAGAACTCGGGCTCACACATGCTTCTCGTGTATTTCGTTGCCAGGACTGGAAATAAATCAGGCTATCAGCCTACAGGGAAGTGAAGCAAACACAGCCACTTCCATTGACCTTTTGGGTCTGTTTTCACAGGTGTTTGCCTTATTATATAATAACCGTGACGATAGTCCTAGCCAGAATTTGTATTTCACTCTCTGGGCCTGGGTTTTCTTAACTGTAAAATGGGCATAATAACTGAATCCCCATCATAGGTTGTAAGAATATTGTAAGGATAAATAGTGCGTAAGATGTGCAATCACACGTATTCATTTTATTTGATTCTCAGCGAGTGGTTAGCAAGACAAGTACATGTTTCAGATGTGGCAAGTGAGGCTCAGAGAGGGTGAGTGGCTTTCCTGACGTTACACAGCCAATGATGGCAGAACCAGGACTGGAACCCAGGTCTCCTATTCTAAGCCCCTATTCCTTTTCCTCTGCACCACATATTCGGACATCCTGATAGGACGTAGAGAGAATACTTTAGGGGATGGTCAGCAATGACCTTATACCTGTATGTGTGCTTAAGTGAGGTGAAGCGTCAAAGCACTTAGAGCCATGTCTGGCACAGAGCACGTGTCCAATAAAATCAGCTTTATTTTAATAAAGCTTATATAATACAGAAATAAATATAGTAATGCTATACCATGTACAAAGCACTTTCACAGATACACAGTGCCATTTAGTCCTCACAGAAAGCCCATGGAGTACCTGTATTAACCTGATTTTACAGAAAAGGGTGCAGGGGCACACGGGAATAATGTGGCTTTCCCAAGGCTAGTAGGTACCAGAGCCTGAGACCCCCCTCAGGCCGGGCTGCCCTGGGTCTCCTCAGACAGGGCTTCTTTCAAATGCAGCCCAGGAGCTGGCATTTCTGTGTCTCACAGAGTGTAGTTCAGTTGAGGGTGTGCGGTTCATGGCATGGGCCTCAGAAGGAGCCTCCGAGGTCATCCTGCAGTCGGGGTTTGAGCTGGGGAAGCCCTAGTCACCCTAATTGCCCCCCAATGGATCAGGCCAGTCCTGCCAGGTTCCGGGCCATTCCGAAGGCATCCCAGGTTTTCTGGCTTGAAGAGAGCTGCACACTCATTCTTCCAAGATACCATTTCCTTGGGGCTCCTCTGGATTTAGGAATGGAAAAAGAACACGGATTCTGGACAAGGCAGTTGTGGGTTTGAACCCTCACTCTGCCCTTTCCACCCATAAGACCTTGGGGAAATTACTCACGTTCTCTGAGTCTGCGTTCCTTCACCCGTACGGTGAACCTCATGCAGGTGCTGTGGTTACACGGTACCTGCTGTAGAGTGCACGCTGCCTGCTTCCGGAGTAGGAGCAGTACAGGTTTCCCCGGAGTCATGGTCGCTGTCTCTGCGCATCCCCACCTCCATCTGTGAAGGGGTCAGTAGCGGTATCCCCTGAGCTCACATCTGTGAATGTCCTGTGTGAACAGGCAAGTGGTGAATACGTTGTTTTAGGAGGAAGTCCAGATCCAAACAGAACCTGTGGGCCCAGCTGAGGGTGGGAACCCCCCTCCGCCATTGTCCCCCCATCTCCAGCCCCAACAAAAGGCCTGCCTTGAATTTGGAGAGGGTCATAAGCCTCCACAGCAGATGCATAGAGTTGCTCCAGAAAGCCCTGGAGTGAGAAGGGCATGGAGAGAACTGTCCTCCTCCTTTGAGGGAGTGCTGTGCGGTGTCACTGAGAACATTTGAGAAGTTTCAGCTGGAGCCACAGGTCTGAGAACCCTGGTTACTGGTTCAAATCCTTCCTCTTTGCCCCTGACAAGCCTGTGAGCTGGGGCCAAGGTCTGCTTTTCTCCAGACCTCAGGAGTCCCGCTGTGGAGTCGGGGTGGAGGTGGAATCACTGGATCCAGGAGAAAGAACGGCCTGGGCGCTCACCTACCTGAGGACACCCTCCCCCCAAAATGCAAGCATCCCACTGTGTCGTCCCTAGTCACCAGGCTCTGCCCCAGATTTCCCAGGACAAGCAAGTCCCTGCATCACAAGATGTTGTCTAATTTCAGGATGACAGCATGGCTAGGAAGATGCTACTTAAGTTGAGCTGTGATCTGCCTCCCTTGACCTTTCTCCCATGGGTCAAGTTCAGCCCTCTGAAGTCTCATTATACCAGCCAATCCCTTTTAACCCCTTGCAGCTCTGCCTTTCCAGGAATAGGGAGAGATGAGGGAGAGGGAGGAGGGAGGAAGCCACAGCGAAACTGCCTGACTTTCTCACATGGCATCGTCTCCACAGAAGCTGTGGGTGTAACATTTGACAAATTGTTTTGAAATATTCTCTTTTTCTGATTGCTGCCAACTTTTCCTCACCACCCCCCCGCCCCACCCACAGAAGCTGCTCTGAGAATGACCCAGGAAGTGGGAAGCAATCCTAGCACACCACCCCCTGGGGCTTCTCCATTTTGAATGACAATATTTAGTAGTTTTCACCTCTTTATCATTTTTAATAATTTTTCAGAAGAATCCTTCTTTATCAAATAGACTCTTGCGTGGAACTCGGATGGGTGGATGAATGGAGAGGCAGGTAGTTAGATGCCATGGGAATGGTGTGGTTGCGCAGGTGTACTGTAGAGCCAGACTGCAAGGTTTAAGTCCTTGCTCCGCCACTTACTAGCTGTGCGACCTGGAGCGAGTCACTTAACCGTTCAGCTCCTCAGCTTCCTCATCTGAAGATGGGCGTAATGGTTAAAACCCATCTTATAGGAATATTGTGACTACTAAGTGAGTTACTGCATCTAAAGCCTTAAGATAACCCCTGGAGCAGTGAGTGTCTGCCATGATGATGGTGATGATGATATGGTGGTGGTGGTGGTGATGGTGGTGTTGATGATGGTGATGATGGTGGTGGTGGTGGTGATGGTGGTGGTGGTGGTGTTGATGATGGTGATGATGGTGGTGGTGGTGGTGATGGTGGTGGTGGTGATGATGGTGATGATGGTGGTGGTGGTGATGGTGGTGATGATAATGGTGGTGGTGGTGGTGATGGTGGTGTTGATGATGGTGATGATGGTGGTGATGGTGGTGGTGGTGTTGATGGTGATGATGGTGGTGGTGCTGATGGTGGTGTTGATGGTGATGATGGTGGTGGTGGTGATGGTGGTGTTGATGATGGTGGTGGTGATGATGGTGGTGGTGCTGATGGTGGTGTTGATGATGGTGATGATGGTGGTGGTGATGGTGGTGGTGGTGGTGATGATGGTGGTGGTGCTGATGGTGGTGTTGATGATGGTGATGATGGTGTTGATGGTGATGGTGGTGGTGGTGGTGATGATGGTGGTGGTGGTGATGGTGGTGATGATAATGGTGGTGGTGATGGTGGTGTTGATGATGGTGGTGGTGATGATGGTGATGATGATGGTGATGATGATCAATGACTGAAGGTGGGGAGACTCTCCCTTCCTCCAACCAATGTAATTCTTGAGACATTGGAGGTTCTGGGAACACTGCTTGTAGACCACTTATCTAGTTCATTTTCTCATTTGACAGAGACCTAGAGAAGGGTCACACGATGGAGTGCTGTAGAACAAAGCCAGATCTTGAGCTGAGGTCTCCTGTCTCCTGGCCTTTGCAATGCTCAAATATCTTTCTGCACGAGCCGAGCTGTGGACCCAAGTCAAAGCCAGAGACAAGGAATCAGCATCACCCAACAGCCAGCAGGTCTAACCTCGGCTGAGCTGCTCTCCTCCCCGTTCCCTCCAGGCTGGCTCCCAGAGGTCCTGTGCAGATGAAGTAGCAACTTTGGGTCTCTTGGAGTAAGGGTGGAGGCTGAAAGGTGGGGAGGAGGTGTGTGAAGGCAGTGAGCTGTGAAGCTTAATTCACACAGAGGCCAGGTCTTAAGAGCACAGGCTACAAGGTGTTACATGCTGTACATGCAAAATGCAGTGATTAATTGACAGGCGAGTCTGGAGACCCATCAGCCTTTCTCCGCCCCCTCTCCCCTCCTCTCTCACTCTCACTCTGAAACATGAGAGGAAGCATCTCTCCCCAGACAGGCAATTCCAGGCAGGGGTGCCCCTCTGACATTTATGTTGCATCTCCAAGGTGATAGAGGAGGGAGGTCTTTAGTTTTTATCAAAACCAAATGAACTGTTTCTCTTATATCAAGTGTCACCCCTCACTCATTCATTTAACACGTTTTTTGAGTGTCTACTATGTATGTTCTGAAGGGTCACCTTCATGAGCATGTGACCTGTGAAATGACACAGGGTCCTATGCTCAGAAGGACCCTGCATTTGGTTTAATGCTCTGCTGTCAACATCTTGAAATCGTTAATCATTTTACCTTGACGTTGTTGTTTTGTAAGGTTGTCAGGGAAGCCCAGTGCAGGGGAGCGCACACACGGACAGGAGATGAGTCATGCGAGTGTGTCTTGTCCCTTCAGCCCACTCCCGTGCAGCCTTCTCGACACCCCATGAGCAGGGAGCTCCAGGGGACACACACCGTGGGGTCAGTGCAGGGAGACTCAAGTCAGCATGGGGGGAGGGCTGTCAGGTCCACGATTGACGGGTGGGGCGCCCAAAGGCTGGAGAGGCCACACCACCCATCCAACGCAGAGCTGGCTGTGTGCGCAGAAAGAAGGCAGTGACATTCGAAGAGACACAAATGACCAAGGAACCTTATCACATCCTTTGCTACTAATGTTATGTCCCTATTAACCAATGCTTAGGCTAAAAATGGTTACACGGAAGGAAAGGAAAAGACAGAGCAGCCGCCAGCTCCCTTTCCTTGCAGCCCTGCCTGAGTCATCAGTGACCCGAGGCAGAGTGTTGGGGTGGAATGGCGCATGTCAGGAGGGACAGAGAAACGTCCGAGTTCGTTCATGCAGCACGTCCATTGCTCCCGTAAGAATGAAATACATACACATGAACCCGCCGTGAACTGTGTGACTTTGGTGATTCCACACAGCAGCTAACGGCTCATATTTCCATTTAAAATTTGCAACATACAGTGTGAAGATGAATGAAAATTCGTGACGATAATTTGAATTTATTTTTTAACCTTTTAACTTAGGATAACATGAAAGAGCAAATAAAAGTACTATGACAAACTATACTTCAATAAAATATTTTTTAAAATAAACTATAATGGAAAAGAATCTTGAAAGAATATATCTAGATACATATAGATATATTCTTTTTAAGATTCTTTTCCATTAGATATATATAACTGAATCACTTTGTTATACACCAGAAACTAACACAACACTGTAAGGCAACTACGATCAAAAACAATTTTTTTTTTAAATACTATGACAAGTCGAGAGAGAAAGAGAACACGGAAGAAAAGAAAAAGCTGTATATTTTACTACCTTTAATGACACTTCTTCCTACTTCTTGAACAGGGCCCTGCATTTTCATTTTACATGGGGCCCACACATTACATGGAGGCCCTGGGGTGAGGTACCAGGCACACGGGATCTACAAGATACAGTCTCTGTCCTCATAGAGCCTACGAGTCTAGTGAGAGAAACATAGGTTAACCTAATGATCCTAGAAATACATCATTATAAGCTGATCAGTGCTAAGTAAAAATATTATAGGGTTCCCTCAGGGCATGTAGTAGCAGGACCTAAACTAGCCTTGGGGTCAGGGGAGACTTCCCTGAGGAAGTGATGTGTGAACAGAAATGTGAAGAATAAGCAGGTGTTAGTGAAGTAAAGAACAAGGAATGACTGTTCCAGACAGAGGGGACAGCATGTGCAAAGGCCCTGAGGCAGGAGAGAGCCTGGCATCCCAGGAAAAGAAAGCCACCTGGCTGGAACATGGCCCAGTCTTATAAATCCCATTAGGAATTGATCTTTCTCCTAGAAGTTATGGAAAGCCATTAAGAATCTAAATAGGGGACTTCCCTGGCAGTCCAGTGGTTAAGACTCCGAGCTTCCACTGCATGGAGGGCGAGTTTGATCCCTGGCCAGGGAACTCAGATTCCGCAGGCGGCATGGCATGGCCAAAAAATAAAAATTAAAAAACAAAAAATCTAAATAGAATTCCTCCCCCCCCACACACACACACAAAGTATTTAAATAGGAGAGTAAATGGGATCAAATCGTTTTGTTTTGGGTTTTTTTAATAAATTTATTTATTTATTTGTTTATTTTTGGCTGCATTGGGTCCTCGTTGCTGTGCGCGGGCTTTCTCTAGTTGCTGCAAGCGGGGGCTACTCTTTGTTGCGGTGCGCAGGCTTCTCATTGCAGTGGCTTCTCTTGTTGTAGAGCACAGGCTCTAGGTACACGGGCTTCAGTAGCTGTGGCACACGGGCTCAGTAGTTGTGGCTCGTGGGCTCTAGAGCGCAGGCTCAGTAGTTGTGGCGCACAGGCTTAGTTGCTCTGTGGCATGTAGGATCTTCCTGGCCCAGGGCTCGAACCCGTGTCCCCTGCATTGGCAGGCAGATTCTTAACCACTGCGCCACCGGGGAAACCCTCAAATCTGTTTTTGAAAAGTTCTTGCACTGTTACCGTGTGATGAAATAAAACCCTGGCGGTCCAGTGGTTAGGATTCCGTGCTTCCACTGAAGAGGGTACAGGTTCGATCCCTGGTCAGGGAACTAAGATCCCACATGCCATGCGGTGCGGCCAAAAAAAAAAAAAAAAAAAAAAAATTATATTTTAAGGCAGGACAAGAAAAAACTAAACATAAAATTCTCTCTGTGGGTTTGTTTGGGCCTTCTCTCTCCTTCCCTCATGTGCAGTGTGCACCTGCATTACACATTAATCAAAACTTTTCAAAGATGGGAGCGCCTTCTTAGCTGTGGAGATCAATTTTTTTTCTTTCTTCTGATGCTAGCAATGTAACTTCTTAAAAGAAGAACGTTCTTTCCCAGCTCTGCAGGCGGTCATGGCGACTTGCTGCTCGCTTTGTATGCACTTACCTGGACTGTGTATCCTTGGTGCGCTTTAGGTAGAACATCAGTGTGTCATTTTGATGTACGGCCTTTATCCCGAAAACGTGCTTGCATGCCTTCCACTTCTAGCAGGCGGAGCAGTTCTCAGAGCTTTATGAGAATCTGCTTCCCAGGTTAGAATTCTCCGTTTGGGGAATTTCCTGGTGGTCCACTAGTTAGGACTTGGCACTTTCCCTGCTGTGGCCTGGCTTCAATCCCTGGTCGAGGAACTAAGATCCCACAAGCTGTGCAGTGCGACCAAAATGATAACAGTTAATAAGCCTCAGTTTGGCTCGAATAAAATTCCCTTTTTTTCTTCTTAACTTGATAATTGAATTTTCATCGACAAATGTTAGAACAGCCTGAAGGGAGAAAAACTAGTTAGAAAGGAGGCTACTGCAATAATCCAGGGGAGGGAGGATGGTGGCTTAGGCTACAGTGGGGAGAGAGGATTGAATGGATTTAAGAGGCAGGGAGGAGGAAAAGTGATGGCGTGGACGGAGGCGGGGAGAATAGAGGAGAGTGGGTACGGGGAATGACTCCTAGGCTTCTGGTCTGTGCCGCTGTGTGGGCGGTGAGGTCATTTACTAAGACGTGTATCGGCGATGGAGCGCGAGGTTGGAGAATGGAGGACGGGTGAGGGGGAAGGTTATGAGTTTACCTTTATGTTCAGTTAAGTTCCCTTTGAGGCGTCCCAGCAGGGTATCAAGAATGCCACTGGCATCTTCATCCAGGACCCAGAAGTAAGGTCTGGAGAACAGCTAATAAAAACTACAGCCATGCAAAGGGCTGGAATAGGCAGCTCACAAATTCTCTAAATGGCCAGTATGTACATAAAAAGAGCTCAACACCATTAGTCATTAAAGCAATGCAAAATTAAAACCGTAATGAGATACCGTTTCACTAGAATGGCAAACATGTTTTAAGGCTGACAAAATTAAACGCTGGCCAGGATGTGGAGCAACCAGAACTTTCGCCCATTACTGGTGGACGTGTGAAATTGTACAACCACTTTGGAAAACAGGCCGTTTCTTCAAAAGTTAAACATATACTTAGCGTACAACCTGGCAGTTGCACTTCTAGATATTTGTCCTACGGAAATAACATTTGTCCACACAAAGACTTGCAAGTAATGTTCACTGCAGCATTATTCACAACACCCCCAAAATGAAACAAACCAAATGTGCTTCAGTTGTGAGTGGAGGAACAAATTGTGGGTATCCATGCAACTGGAATCCGTGCAATGGAATCCACGCAATGAAATACTACCTGTCAACAAAAAGAAACAAACTACAGCTGCGTGTAACGAAATGGATGAATCTCAGAAGCATTACACTTAGGGAAGGAAATCAGATATAAAAGAGTACATATGCGTAATTCAACTTGCATGACATGCAGAACAGGCGAAAGTAAACGTTAGTGATGGAAATGAGATCAGTGCAGGCTGGAGCACAGAGCGGGGGAGAACTGACTGCAGGAGGTGGGGGTGAGGGCACGGGCTTTGCGGGAGCGGTGGGACTGCTCTGTACCTTGATTGTGATGGTGGTCACACAGCTATACGCATGTCAAAACTCTCAGAGCTGTACACGGAAATTGTGAATTTTACTGCATGGAACTTAAACCTTAAAAAAAAAAACCCACAATTTCTAAACTGAAGCCATGAGTATAGATAAGATTCACTAAGTGAAAAGGATAGAGTGAGAAGAAAAGAGAATGTGTGTGGCAGGGTGGGTGGCTGCTAATCTTACCTACAGGCAACAGGTGTCATTACCGCCATCTTGCATGTGAGAAAAACGAGGCTCAGAGAAGTGGAGTGCCTTCCCTAAGATCACACAGTACTAAGGAGGAAAGCTGGGGCTTGAACCCAGAGCCATCAACCAGGCCTGGGCCCATGGCTGAGCGGGGTCACCAAGCAAGGAGAAGCACCCCAAATCCTATTCTTTGAGGAAGAAAGGCAGTGACCTTGAGGGCTGGGCCCGGATCTGAAAAACCGTGTGCTGTTCTCCGCATATGAAAATGACGCTTCTCGCCCATCACCGATCCCCGAGGGTCTGGGATCGCTGCGCTGGCTCCGCCCTAAACCAGCCATATTGCCTCCACCAGCCCCCCTCCCCACGGTACCCAAGGGAGCCATCGCAAGATGACAGGCCAGGGTTGGGGGTTCTGCCTGGGCCTGTCACACCCAGAGAGCCACAGTGAGTTCTGCTGCGGCGGAAAATCTCCAGCTGCAGGGGGCCTGCTTCTCCGTGGTGGGAGCCTCTTGCCCTCCCTTCTGTGTGTCGACCCGGGGCCCCGAGCACCTGGCAAACAGCAGCTCCCTCATCTCTGCCTGGTCAGAAAGTGGCCGCATTCCGCGCCTCTCCCAGCTGGAGCCCCAGGATATGTGGCACTTCGGTGGCAGAGCTGGATTTGGACCTACAGCTGCCGCTTCCTACTCCAGGGGACCGGGCTCCTAGGGAAACTTCCCGTGAGACACTTTCTCCAGCTGCGGATGGTGAGTCCGGAGACCTCCTTTCTGATTCCTAGATCTGGAATGAAATACCTGAGTGACCCGGATTAAGTTCCTGGGTCACGTGAGAATCTGGGTGTCTCACGAGCATAACGAGGGTCTGACGAGGGGCACCTCCTTCACTACAGACCACTTACCAGGGGTAACGTTATGTCAGCCTCTTCACATACCTGGAGTAATTCGATGTATCCAGTCATTGCTATTTCATAGAGCTATTTTATGCAGTCCATTCCCCACCTGCAGGATCCTATTTTCTTTTTTTTTTTTGGCCGCGCTGCGCTGCACTGCTTGTGCGACCTTAGTTCCCCCGACCAGGGATGGAATCTCAGCCCTCGGCAATGAGAGTGCGGAGTCCTAACCACTGGACCGCCAGGGAATTCCCAGGATCATATTTTATATAATGAGGAGTGTTTCCGAGAAAAGCATGTCCGAAGTTGGAGTCTGCAGACATCTGACAGCCAGAAAATGCCCTCCAGTCTCCGTCTCTTCTTTTGTTATCTTAACTTTAACCTTATCCTTACTGCAGCCTCCACCAATCTCCCTGGTTCATTTAACTTCTCTGCTAGTATTTGATGAGCAGCTCCTATGATCTGGGGACGCAACAGTAAAAAACAAACCAAACACCAAGCAAAAATGATTTTTAAAAAGAATTGGAGAAAAATAAAGAAGAAAGAGGGGTAGGGAGTATGGGAGTTGGGACAGAGGTGAATTGCAATTTTTAAAAGGGTGCCCATGGAAGGCCTCACTGTGATGGCAAAACTTTAACAATAATCTGAAGGGGGCAAGGGAGTGAGTCCTGCTTTCAAGTGCAGGAAGAGCATTCCAGGAACAGGGAACAGCAAATGCCGCGGCTGGGAGGCAGATGCTTGCCTGGTGGTTTTGGAGATCAGCAAGTGGGCCCTGTGGCTAGTGTGGAGTGAGCCAGGGCACAGTGGCTGGAGATGAGGTCAGAGAGGTGCAGGTGAGGCTCAGACTGAGGACGGCTGGTAGACGGTGTCCGTTCTCTTCTGCTAGGAACAAATGATCAGAAACTTAGCAGCTTCAAACAACACACATCAGCTCATAGTTTCTGAAGATCGGGAACGTGGGCACAGCTTAACTGGGTCCTCCGTAAGACGGCAGTCACGCTGTGGGCCAGGGCTGGGTCCTCATCGAGGGGCAGCCTTCATATCCCTGCCGACTGCTGGACGGAAGGCCTCAGTTCTTGCTGGACGTCAGCTGGACGTGTCTTCCAGCTGCTTGCTGTATGGCCCTCTCCATATGGCAGCTCGCAACACGGCAGCCTCCTGCAAAGGCAGCAAGGGAGTCAGTGCTCTAGCAAGACCAGTGTAACGATCATGGATGTCACATACTCTGCATGCATAATCACATATATACCGTCATCTTTGCTGCGCTTTATTGATTAGAAGCAAGGCACGGGCCCTGCCCACACCCTAGGGCGGGGGGGTTATACAATGGTGTGAGTACCAGGAGGTGGGATCATGCAGGTCACCTTAGAGTCTGTCCACGCTGTCCTCTGTCCCTCAGTGACTCATGTCCATTGCACCTGCAAAATACATTCACTTCCCTCCCAAGACACCCTAAAGCTCAGGGTCCAGCATCTCATCTAAATCAGGTTTAGGTGTAGGTGAGTTTCCTTTAGGTATTCCTCTCAACTGGTCTGTACAACTAAAGATGCAAGTTATCTGCCTGCCCACACACAGCACACCACGCAGGACAACAGCTACAGACATTTCTGCTCAAAAAGTAACAGGGCAGGGTAACAGGAGAGGTACAGAGGAATCGCTGGTCCATAGAGGTTCTGAAATTCACTGAGCCAATGTTGGGTGTCCCCTGCTTAGGTTTTGTTTTGGTTTGTTTTAATTATTTATTTATTTCATTTTTGGCTGCATTGCATCTTCGTTAGACCCAAGATTGACACAGACAATGCTGCGGGAACTGACACAGACAAGGCTCCTGTCCGTTTCCGAGGGACACCCCCTGCACTTCCCCAGGGATGAGGGGATGAGGACTCCCCTCCCCCAGCAGGCTGTAGCTGCTCCCCTTCACATCCTGCCCCTCGGGGGGCCTGTCCCCACACACACGTGTCAGCCCACTAAAGCAAACAGCATTTGGACTGCCGGTCCCTCTGTCGGCAAAACTTGCTAAGTTTCTTTATACATGATGTTGAGACTGAGACTACAAAGAGAAAGAAGACACGATCTGTGAGCTGGAGAAGCTTCCAGTCCAGTGATAGTTATACCGCTGGAGGTGAGACCCACTCTGCCAGCACCTAAGGAAGACGGGGGAGAAGGGCACAGAGGGTACGGAGGGGTGCAGAGACACCTGAGCCTTACGATACACACAGCAGACACGGCCGGCCCCATGAAACGCATTCTCAACATTGCCAGGTCGAGTTGTCTCTGCCCTCTTCCAGCCCCCACTCCCCTCGTACCCGCAACCTCCACCCTGGGCATCAAGCTACCTTTGGCCCTGCCCCAGAGAGCCTTCCACCCTGCCTTGCCACCTGAAGCCAGTTAGGTCTCTCTCAGCCTTTCCCTCTAGAGAAGAGTTGTCCAACAGAAATACAATGTGAGCAACATGCATGATTTTTAAATTTCTAGTAACCATATTTTTTAAAGTAAAAAAAAAGTGCTTGCTTTGGCAGCACATATACTAAAATTGGAACGATACAGAGAAGATTAGCGTGACCCCTGCACAAGGAGGCCGTGCAGATTTGTGAAGCGTTCCATATTTTTTGGCCTCTATGGGAAAAGAATCTAAAAAAGAGTGGATCTATGTATATGTATAACTGATTCACTTTGCTGTACACCTGAAACTAACACAATATTGTAAATCAACTAGACTCCAATAAAAAAAACTTTTTTTAAACTTAAACAAGTTTTAAAAAAGTGAAATTAATTTCAATAATATATTTATTTAACTTGTGTCTAAAATATTATCATTTCAACATGTAATCATGTACAAAATTACTGAGATCCTTGAAAAAAATTTTTTTTTCGTACTAAGTCCTGGAGGTGTACCACGTGGTTTTACACTTACACCACATTTCAATTCGGATGCTAAATTTTTATTGGAAATATGTGGCCTGTGTTCAGATTTCACAACGTTCACATTGAAAAGTAAGCTCACAGACTCAAATTATCTCACCAATACTTATGTTTTCCAATAACTAAATGGAGAGAGTAACAACTTCTAAATTAATTTTTAGTGAAACTTAAGCACGTTAGCAGTTCGGTTCCTCAGTTGCACACACAAGCTGCATTTCCAGTGCTCGGACACTCACTTGTGACTGGCGGCTACCAGAGTGTAAGCCTCTGCTGTCTGGGCCCCAGGTCCAGCACCCACTTCGGGCTCTCTCCAGTCACCCAGACTTACCCAGACCCTCTGTGCGCACATCTCCATTCAAAAGGGGCTCCCCTTCCTACCCACACCCCAGCCTGTGGGAGCCACCCATGACTCATGCGTCCCTGCTCCCCTGGCACACTTTCCCCTACCTGGTCCTCCTACAAAGATTCAGCCTCCACGTATAGACATCAGCATACCAGAAAGCCAATTTGCATAGGCAAATTCAGGATCTGGAGACATATTCCCCCCACAGATTGGGGGCCCAGGAAATCGGGCCTTGTCCTCCAGTCACCCCCTGGAGGAGGTGGGACTTTCAGAATTTGCTGGGTCAGTGAGACGGAAAGGAGGACGGGAAAAGCACCCAAGCCTGGGTGGTAGGATGGTGGAGAGAAGAGGGGCTCCTCGGGGTGTAGGTGAGGGGCTGGGGGGAGGTACATTTTACATATGGTTCATTGTGTTGGAATGATTTGGTTGTGAAATAAGCACCTTAAGGGATTATTTTATATTTCATACTTTTAACTTTTTATAAATTAAATTCTTTCCCCCAGTCTGGGTTTTTTCAAGCTTCAGATCTCTGGCTGGAATTGATTTGCATAATCCCACCTCCGAGATTTAGCCCCGCCCCTTCGGAACCCCTCTTGCCTGGTCCAGTCTGGAAGCCTCTCTGCTGGGCATTCACCTTTCCCCGTCTTCCCACTGTGGGCAGCCCCCCTGCTCTGGCCTCCCCCTCCCTGGGAACCAACCCGGCCTCGCTGCTGCTGAGAGGCTGGGATAATCCTCCCTGAGTTATTTCAAGGATTAGTCCTGCTGCCCTGTGTCCAGCTCCCACACGGTGGGATTTCAGAGCGGGGGACACCGTGCCAGGAAGGGGGTGCGGCTCCCGAAATGCAGATCCACACAGGGTGGTGAGCACCAGGCTGTGGGTTCCAGGTTCCTTAGAGCACGTCCTGGCGTGTGGAGTTTAGCAGGAAGAGGCAGGCAGCCTGCCAGGCTACGAGCTGGAGAGTCAGAGCCCGAAGCCCTAGGCCCTCAGTCTCTGCCTTGAAACACACACACACACACACACACACACACACACACACACACACACACACACACACACACACACACACACACACACCCCCAACCTCATGACAACTTTCATAGACTAGGTGGGTCCTTTTGCCTTCGTGGGGACCTTACTCCATAAAAAATCATACTTTCTATGTTGGTACCCAGATGACTATATTAATATTATATATTAAAATATCTTCTTCAATCTGAAGTTCACTTTTCTTCTGATTTTAATGAAAATACGTTTGTGGTCCTCTGAAAGTACTGTGTTACTGTTGGCCCTGCCTGCGCCCCGCCCTCTGTTCCCAGCCCTGGTCCTTCGAGGCTGCACAGGAGGCTGGGATTGGGGGTGGCAGGAGAGCCGTGAGGTCCGCAGGTGGGTCATTTTGGACTCAGGGAGGCGTGGACTCTCCCTGCCCCCTTCCCTCTGAAAACGGAGAACTTCCTCAGCCGGGAGAGCCAGGTGCTGCCCCAGGAAGGACGAGTTCCTGGTTTCACGGAGTCCTTCCTGCCCCCCCCGCGCCCTCCCTGCCCCCGCCGATGCCACCGACGACAGGTAAGTCTGAGCAAATCTGAGGGAGTCCAATTTTAGCATCAGAAAGGGATGGCTTCTTCCGAGCCCATCGGCCATTAGACTTCAGACTCAAGTCCCAACTCCCTACTATGACACATGAGACCCTCTTTGGGAGGTGATATAATAGAATGAGTGAGAGTGTTTATTAACAGGTGGACCTGGCTGAACTTGGGACAAGTTCTTAAACTTCTCAAAGCCTCATTTTCCCCCCCATGTACATAGGAATGACGGGACTATTTTCCTCACCAAATTCTTATAAATATCGTATGCATACATGTGCTTTGCACACAGTGAAACTCTATATACTCGTTAGGAAATAGGATTGTTATACAAAGCAAATATACACAGGAGATCTCCCACCTCTTCTCCACAGGTCAGACACCCTATCATAACTGAGACTATAGATGTGAAGTGCTAGGTGCCTTGCCCGGCACAGAGCAGGAGCTCCAGAAACGGTACCCGGTATTGTGGTCTGGTTCCTACTACTTCTCTAATCTCATCCCCACCTCCCCTCTGCCTTGAACTTCAGCGACACCAAACTGCTCATGGTCTTGTGTCACGTCCCACTCCACACCAACTGCACGTTTTCTCACCTCCTGATCACTGTAGCAGAAACTGGCTCATCTAGACATAGACTGTATTTCCCAGCCTCCCCTGCACTTAGATGTGGCCATTTGAACAAGGTCTTGCCCGTGGAAGAGGCACAAGAGTAATCCATGCTGCTGCCAGGCCTGTTGCATCAAAACTCCCACGTGCTCTTCATGTTCTTTCCCTTCCCAACCCCAGAAGCCCCATGGTGAAGGCGGCAGAGCCATAGGTGGAAAGAACTCAGGTGCCTGAGTTAAAGCGTGAAGGAAAGCCATCCATGGACTTGGGTGTTCCATTAGTGAGAAGTGATGGAACTGTCTTCAGTTTGTTGCAGCAGCTAGCCTTACCTTAATGAATAGATTCCTGCTGTCTTGTGTTCATGGAATGCCTATAACTCCACCCTCCTTCCCTGGGGTAACTCCTGCTCATCATTTAAGCTTCATCTCTGGCATTGCATCCTTCAGAAATCCTTCAACTTGAAAACAGGTTGGGTGTCTCCAGCAGACACTGCACAGTTGACTACCCTCCTTCTATCCTCTCCTTCCTAATAGAATCCCTATTTTGTTCAGGGAAGTAGTATCCCCAGTTACAAATACTCACGTCCCAAGACTCCTCTGTAGCTGGCTGCAGTCACGTGGTCCAGTCCTGGCCAATAAGATGTAAGAAGAAGTTGCTGGATGGAGATTGTTAGGGAATCTTTCCTAAAAAGAAGTAGATTGGGGGCTTCCCTGGTGGCGCAGTGGTTGAGAGTCCACCTGCCGATGCAGGGGACACGGGTTCGTGCCTCGGTCCGGGAAGATCCCACATGCCACGGAGTGGCTGGGCCCGTGGGCCCATGGGCCATGGCTGCTGAGCCTGCGTGTCTGGAGCCTGTGCTCCGCAACGGGAGAGGCCGTAACAGTCAGAGGCCACAACAGTGAGAGGCCCGCGTACCGCAAAAAAAAAAAAAAAAAAAAAAGAAGTAGATTGGGCCCACATCTGCATTTTACCATTTTGCTTTGTCCTTCCTTTCTTCCCACCTGGAAGTCAGATGTAGTGTACAGAATGGAGCACACATATTACAAGCATGAGGATGAAAGCCACGAGCTAAGGCACAGTAGAAAGAAGAGTCTAGGTTCCTAAAGGCACCACGGATCAGCCCCGTTCTGCTTACCTCCAGTTCTCCTGTAACGTGGAAAATGAAACTTCTTTTTTTTTTTAATTTTTAAAATTACTTTTTATTGGAGTATAGTTGCTTTACAATGTTGTGTTAGTTTCTGCTGTACAGCAAAGTGAATCAGTTATATGTATACATATATCCCCTCTTTTCTGGATTTCCTTCCCATTTAGGTCACCACAGAGCACTGAGTAGAGTTCTCTGTGCTATACAGTAGGTCCTCATTAGTTATTTATTTTATACATAGTAGTGTATATATGTCAATCCCAATCTCCCAATTCGTCCTACCCCCGCTTCCCCCTTGGTATCCATAAGTTTGTTCTCTACATCTGTGTCTCTATTTCTGCTCTGCAAATAAGTTCATCTGTACCATTTTTCTAGATTCCACATATGAGCAATATTATATGATATTTGTTTTTCTCTTTCTGACTTACTTCACTCTATATGACAGTCTCTAAGTCCATCCACGGCTCTGCAAATGGCACAATTTCATTCCTTTTTATGGCTGAATAATATTCCATATACACAGAGAAAGCCATAATTCAAAAAGATACATGCACCCCAATGTTCCTTGCAGCACTATTTACAAGAGCCAGGACATGGAAGCCACCTAAGCGTCCATCAACAGAGGACTGGATAAAGACGGTGTGGTCCATATATGGAAAATGAAACTC